>NC_091263.1:23047803-23350833 GCF_042477335.2 Ovis canadensis
ACAGACACCTTCAAAGCAGTGGGTTCACGGGCAGTTGGGCTGCAAATTGCTTTGCCAGTCCTCTGTGGACCCACTAGCCTGACCCTGGGCTGCAACCTGTACCGGGAAGGCTGGAGAGGATGCTGGCAGCTTCCCCAGCCCTGTCCAGTACGATTCCATCTCCCATCTCTTCCTTATTCTCTCCTCTTCTCTCTTTCTATTTCCTCACTTATTTTCCTTCCTCTGACTTTGCAGGTTAATAACATGCTGGGATCTTGGCCGTAAATAGATCCCAAGCTTTGCTTCATGACCCAGTCACTTGGGTGGGCCAATTAAACTATAGATTCTGGGGCCCTCATCCCATATACCCTGAATTAGACCAGAGAACCTTCATTTCTAAGCTTCTCCCCAGGTGACGCTGAGCCCACCACCCTGAATCCGGCTAAGAGAATAAGGAACAAGGTTAGGTCACACTGAGCATGGTTTATGTGTGAATGCATTGGACCCTTGTCATTGCCCCAGGACAGATGCTGAAGCTGAGGCTTAGGGAGCTTAAGAAATATGCTTCAAGGTAACTATTCAGTCACTTCTTCACTGAATCACTGAGTGATTTCTTCTTTTGTCATGGTTTTTTTTGTGTGTGAAGGAGGGGGCAGACCCTAAAAAAATACACAGAGGAATAAAGCCCAGGGGCTCCTCTCAAAAGTAGCTGTAATGAAGAGGATCACACTGCTCATTGCTGCTGGAACCAGAGTTCAAACCTTGTATTCTGACCCAGGATCTTGTGTTTTTGGAAGACCTTTGTTTTGAAGTAATTACAGACTTACAAGAAGTTGTGAAAATAGTACCAAGTTCCTACATACCCATCACCCAGCTTCTTCGAAAGGTACCATCTTACAAAGCTATCATGCACTATAAAAACTGGGAAACTGACATTGGCATGATACAACTAGGCAAACTCCAAGCCTTACTCAGATTTCACCAGTTTTCAGCGTGGGCTTTTTAATGACACACAAGGCCACAGATGGATCTGTAATCCTCCCTTAGCCTTGATGTTAGTTCGCAACCAAAGTGGCTTCTGTTTCTGAGACAGCAGGAGCTGATCAGAACTTGCGGAAGACACAAATCACACTCTGGGTGAGTTTGCCTTTCACAAAATAAAAATGTATGTGATATCCAGCGGACACTATTGTTGCTGTGAACCGTTTCCGGGCTAGCATCTCCCAGCTGCTCTTAGTGTCTGCTGCCCCTGGCGTATAGTTGATCCTTCTCTGGACAGGTGACCCTCAGCCAAGCAAGAGCGGCCTGGCACGGGGTAAGATATCCCAGCCCCTCTTTCTGCAGCCGATAATGGACTGCCGTGGGGGCGAAGAAGCTAATTCTTTGGATTATGGTGGGACCAGTTCTATGACACAAGTCATACTCCAGAGCTCCTAGAGGGTTGGGCTGAAGCACTTTCCTGCTTAGCTACTTCCCATGCCCCATCCTGAGCCCCCCACCCCCTTTCTCCTGAGGACACCCCCTCTGTAGATCCTGTGCCTCTGAACCCCCATGTCAGACTCTGCTTCTAGGGAACTTGAGCAAAGCCACATTCATGTTTTGTTTTCTTATCTCTCTTTTTAATTTTGTAGGAGGGCCATTCTAGACTCACAATAGATTTCCTTGTTGTGCTTTGGAGCACCCCCATGCCCCCACAGACACACCCAGATGCCCAGACACACACACATACATACTCGTATAGCCTTATCGCCACCCGGTTATCCTTCATAAACACCATAACTAGGGCTGCATGGCAGAGGGTGGTGGGGCAATCCTGAGCAGCCATTTTGGACCCTGCATTGTGTGTATAAACAAGTTGAAGCCCAAATCAAAGATCGTGCATTTCATGTCAAATTCCATTTCATTAGTTTTTGGATATTGCTTTGAGATAATCAATACAGTGTGATCAGAGTGCAGTTTTATATTCAGCATAATGTCTTAGCTGGATATTCAAACTACTGCCTTCTGCTTCCCTGTTTACACAAAAGCAGCTTCAAATTAGACTGATTGGACTAAGCTGATCATTTGTTTTCCCTTCAGTAGAGAGTAACATCAATAAGGCTGCTTCTTAGCCCACCTGGGTGCTTGTGGCCAGCACATAACCATGGAGAAGTGTTGCAGTGTTTTAAGAGGTACCACTCACAATCTGCCTGCATTGCAGGAGCCCTCAGTTCAATCCCTGGGTTGGGAAATTCCTCTGGAGAAGGGAATTGGTAACTCCAGTATTGTTACCTGGAGAATTCTATGGACAGAGGAGCCTGGTGGACTACCCTCCGTGGGGTCCCAAAGAGTTGGACACAACTGCGAGATAAATACTTTCATTTTCACTTTTTTCACCAAGCTCAAAAACTAAGATTCAGGAGTCTTGGGGTCTTCCATGACTTGCTAGCTGGAAATACTGGGCATATTTCTTTTAAAATCTCTGGGTTACTTTCCAATAATATGGAACTAATATAACCTCCCTTGCCTGTCCCAGAAAACAAGGATAAAATTATTTAAGTGAAGGTGCTTTGTAAGCTAAAAAGTACTCAAGAGAGAGGTAGGTGTCAGTTTCCAGGGCCTCATCGCTGAACTTGTGCATCCCTTCCTCCTTTGGTTAACCATCCTGCCTCCTTATAACTTTATCCCAGAACAAACCCCCACCCCCCACCCCACCCTCTACCCAAGGCCTTTATGACTTCTTGGAAGGACCCAGAGTCACTTAGAATTCTCTTTCCTCATGAAGTCTGACCAAGAAGATGTAATCTAAGAATGCTCTGATGTGGCTGGAATTTTGCAGGTGCATTCATCACTCTCAATATCCCCAAATCTGGATTAAAACACAGAAAACAAAATGTGTCCAGTCTTTTGGCTTTGGCTTATTTTGCAACAGGATTTTGTAGCATTGCAACCAAGATCTAGAACAGGTTCTGGTATTTCTTCACAAAATATCCCCAAAGCGTGCAGCATTTCTTTTGTGGGATGTTTCCAGTGGAAGAATCAGTCTGCTTCAAATCATCCTTTGGTCTGCTGTGATCACACAGCCACAAAGGGCTTGGTGGGCTTGTAAGGAAGAGGGTCAGGGAGCATGCAGTGATGAGGCCAAGGCTTCGAGGTTTGGAGACTACCTCCTCTGAGTTCAGTTTTTACTTTTTCTTGCTTCCAGAAATATACTCTTATTTCTCTCCTTTCCATTTGATATCAGATATTAGCATCCTCCCTGAAGACTGCCTCCTTATGCAGTGCAAATAGCATCAAAATATAACAGTTCAGGTTTTGTATGTTATAAAAATATAGCACTTATTGACATGAAGTTAATTACATTGGAGTACACCAGAGGAAACAAAAAGATTAAACTTCTACCCAAGATGCTCCATTTCTCCAAATTCATGTCAGTTACCATAAAACTTATTCAGGAGACATGGTCTAAGCAGTTTAATAGCCCAAGAAACAGTTCAGGGTCAGAGTTTTCTGGAAGTTATCAATGACTGTTTTTTGAGCCTGCCTAGGGATCTCCAGGGAGCCCTGGTTGTAGCTTATTGGCACAGTTGACTCTGGAAATGCATGGATTGTTCTACTGGGTTTGGCCTGAGCATTTTGAGCTTTTTTGCTTATGGAATGGTTAAGCTACAGTCAGGAATGTTTAGATGCATTAGAGTGCCATCTCTTCATAATAATAATAATAATAATAATAATAAAACAGCAGACACAAGTACTCCATTCCTTGTTGAGTGCTGATACGATGAAGGGAACCTCTGTCCTCTGGTTACACCAGCCTCTAGAGATCGCCTTGAACCTTTATTCTTAATTCCTGTGCCTAATCCTTTACCAAGTGCTGTTGATTTCACTTCCATACTTCTTCTTCTTCTTCTTTTTTTTTAATCTCCTGGAGTATAGTTATTTTTGGGCTTCCCTAGTGGCTGAGCTGGTAAAGAATCTGCCTGCAATGCAGGGGACCTGGGTTCGATCCCTGGGTTTGGAAGATTCCCTAGAAGAGAGCATGGAAACCCACTTCTGTGTTCTTGCCTGGAGAATCCCCATGGACAGAGGAGCCTGGTGGGCTGCAGTCCATGGGGTTGCAAAGAGTCGGACATGACTGAGTGACTAAGCACAGCACATAATTGCTTTACAACGTCTCAGTTTCTGCTATCCAGCAAAGTGAATCAGTTATACGTATACATATATCCCCTCTTGTTTGGGGTTTCCTTTCCATTCAGGTCACCACAGAGCATTGAGTAGAGTTCCCTATGCTGTACAGTAGGTTCTCATTATTTACCTATTACATCTCACTTCCATACTTTAAAAAAGAGTTAATTGTTTGGCTGCGCTGGGTCTCTGTTGCTGTGCACAGCCACTCTCCAGTGCGGTGCCTGGACTTCTTATCTTAGCGGCTTCTTTTGTCGAGGTGCATGGGCTCTAGACTGCAGGCTCAGCAGCTGTGATGCGTGGGTTTAGCTGCCTCATGGCATGTGGACTGTTTACTGACCAGGGATCGAACCCATCCCCTGCATTGGCAGGTGGTCTCTTAACCACTGGATCAAGGGAAGTCCCTTCCATACTTATGAATAAATCTTTCCACTCCTCCATTGCTGCTGGCCCCATCTGAACCTAAGGACCTGTCTTATTACACCTGTATTATCACAAACATGTCTTTTTGAAGCCATTCTTGCCTCCCTCCAACCCATTCTCCTGTAAACATGCACATCTGGTTTCAGATTTAAGATGGCAAATTTATATATCCAGCGTTCCTTTCTCCCAGAACTCTCCTGGAAGGAAAAAGGGAGACTTCAAAGAACAATAGTTCAAATACAGCAGTGCTGGAAGGTTAAGGACAAAAGCCAAGAGCCACAGAGAAAGTTAAACGAAATCCTGTATGAGAAGAGACAGGTGTGATCAGTTTGATAAAGACAACAGATCTGGAAAAACTGTAGCCGGAGACACCCAGCATGAGAGCAGCCTTCTTCAAGGGGCAGCAGAGGAAGCTTCCAAGGTTGAGGACGATGAGTGATGGCTATGGGGTGATCGCCAGGATTAGCAATCAAAAAAAAAAAAAAAAGAATTGTTAACAGCTGAGTCTCCAGGAAGTGTCCTCTTTCGTCCTCTTCCCCTAACACACAGAGCATATCGCCATGGCACAAAACCCAAGAGCTAATCTTTAAAGAAAGTGTGTTATCTTTCTAGGAAGGTATCTTCCTGTGGTTTGGGGATCCAGAGAAAAGCTGAGCTCATCAGAAATTGAGCTCATCAGAAATGAGCATTAGAAAGAGAGAAATAAAGGCATCAAGAACAAGGCAGCTCCACCCAAGAGGTCATTCTGATGTGAAACCCACACGCCCTCTGTACATGACAGTTGTGAGAGATGCTGCCTGCAGACAGCTCCCCAGCCCTGTCCCCACAGCAGAATCAGCAGGTCACCAGCCCTTGCTTCCTCATGGCGCCTGCTTTCCACTGTTCCACTTATGGAAAAGCTTGTTAGGAAAACAAATCTACCCCACTGCAGAGGAAACATTACCCTTTGCTCGTCAATGTGCGTTCTCACCCAGAAATCAGATATTTAAGGAAAACCAGTAGCACAAAGGGAAGGACTAAGATTAAAAAAAAAATAAACAACAACACAAACAAAATAGAGCAATCTTCTATGGAAGAGACAGAAATAATTGAGAAACAAAAAAAGAACTTGAAAGTTCTGAACTGTCTTTAAAAAGAGAGGCAAGTGGATACTATCTGTTTTCTCCTCTTTAAAAAACAAAGAACAAGATATTCCATATAAAAAAGAGCAAATAGTTAGCAAGAAAGGAATCCCTGGAAACTAAAAATATGTTCAATTGAAATGAAAGAAAGAGATCAAAGGACTGACTAAATAAGACAAAGCAAAGCCAGGGTTAAAGACCAAAGCTAAGAGATAAGTCAAAGAAATCTCCTGCAATAGTAAACAAAAGTCGATGGGGTTATCCTGTCAACAGTAGAATGGCCAGAAATCAGAGTCTCTCCCCACATGGAAAAGGATGGGAGCAGTGCAGCACTGCACACAATGTGGATGACCATCAGGAACACTGGGTGAAAGAACCAGCCCCAGAGATTTTGAGCTGCATTATCCTATGTGTGTAGTGAGTTCAAAGACAGGCACAAATACTCCCAGGTACTGAAAGGAGAGTCGTGGCCCCCGGGGGGGTGGTAACGTGAGGCCACACAAGGTGGCTTCTGGATATTGGTAACATTCTCTTTCTTGATTTGAGTGCTGGCTACATAGGTTGTTCAGGCTGTGCAAATTCATCAGTTCGTACATTTGGGTGCATTTTTCTCTATGTATACTTACTATACTTTGATAAAAATTATCAAAAAAGAGCCAAACAAGTATAAAATGTCATGCATTCAGATTTATCAGTGTATCCTTGATGGTTCTGGGTCTGGTATTTAATATCGTGTTCAGAAAACTCTCCTCTGGTCTGAGATTACAACTTTGTTTTCCCTGATGCTCTCTTCCAGTGCATTTATGGTTTAATTTTGTTTTGGTTATCGTTTAAATTGCATGACCATCTAGATTTCTTTCTGTAGATCATCATTAAAAAAACAGACGACTCCATGTGTCACCAGCAAATGTGTCACGATGCATTTAATGAGTCCTCTGTTGTTAGGAAATAGGTTGTATTCAGTTTTCACTATTTAGAAAATAATAAAATATAGACAACTGGGTAATAAGGAGTTAAATATTCATCCATTAAAAGTTCCAGGAAGAGGATGTGATAACAGAGGGAACAAAACCAGTGGAAAACAGGTTCTCAGAGGTAAAGAAAGGAAGGTCTTTAGAGTGTCATGGCCTAATCCACGCTGAGCAGGATGCTGAGAAAAAAGTTCACACTTAGATGCAATGAAATTAAAGTGGAAGACTCCAAAGATAAAAAGAATATTCTGAAAATTTCTGTAAATAAGAAGCAGGTTACCTGAGCTGCAATCAGCTTGACATCAGATTTCTCACCGTCAAGAGTGAAGATACATTATTTAAAAGAAAATGACATGTTTCAAATTCTGAATATGCCCCCAGTCAAACTTTCAATTAAAGGTTATTTCTGAGAAATCAAGCATTCAAAGTATTTACCACCCAGGTAGCCAATTTGAACATAATTACTTGACTTGAAGAGTTTTTCTGAAACATACAAAGGAATATAAGAGAATGACTGTGTCCTGGTTCTCCACAACCTCTGTTTGGACCCCAGACTCATTTGATTCAGTGTCCACAGAACCTCCATGCCCCCTCTTCAGGACACACAGAGTCTTCTGGGCCTCCTGCTCACCACACACTAACCATAAAGAATCAAAGCTGCCACCTCAGGTCAAATGTTTAGATAACTCCCTCCACCCGTGTTGTAGCCATTTTGGACTTTGTGACTGGCCGAATGGAGGGCTTTTCTGAAAGCACTGGGGCTCCCTCAGACTGTGGTCTGGGAAGTGGTTTGCTGGCTCCCGGGGATCTCATGAATCCTCTTGCTAACTGGAAGGTTGGCACTGCATGCAAACTCCTTGGGATCTCAGCCTGGAGGGAGGCCAGGACACAGGTTTTCTTCTCCATCTCTTTCTCTTCTCCATCTCTTTCTCTTCTCCATGATCAGCACAAAGCCAGAAAGACTGGCATTTCCCATGTGGCAGGGGTCTTCTATATCCTGAATGCTCTCTTTTAGCTTGTAGCTCAACTCCCAATCCTCGCGAGCCTAAGAAATACAGAAAATTCCCTCCTCTCAATGTGGCAGTTTCCTTGATAGGAACTTGAAGTCCTTTTCAAATCATTGACAACTGTGAACTCTTCTTCCCTCATGTGATAAGTATTCAACTTCATCTGGTCTAAGGACAACCAGCACTTCCTTGATTCCTCCCAGTGTAAACCTTGTCTGCCAGACCTTGCACAGGACATAGGAGTTATCATAATTATTTGTGTCTATCTGGTTATCACATGTCTCCCTCCAGATCATGCACTCTATGAGAGAAATGCCTCTAAACCCGCGATCCTCAACCTTTTTGGCACGAGGGACCGGTTTCATGGGCTTCCCTGGTGGCTCAGATGGTAAAGAATCTGCCTGCAATGCAGGAGTCCCAGGTTCAATCCCTGGATCAGGAAGATCCCCTGGAGAAGGGAATGGCAACCCACTCCAGTATTCTTGCCTGGAGAATTCCATGGACAGGGGAGCTGGCAGGCTGCAGCCCATGGTGTTGCAAAGAATTGGACATGACTGAACAACTAATACTTTTTAAACACTGGTTTCATGGAAGGTAGTTTTTCCACAGACTGGGGTGAGGGGACTGTTTGGGGATGATTCAAGCAAATCACATTTATTGTGCACTTTGTTACTTTATTTCTCTTATTATTGCATCAGCTTCACCTCTGGTCAAGAGGCATTGGATCCTGGAGGTTGGTGACCCCTGCTCTAGGCAATCTATGAAGTTACTCTGATTTGGCCAGTTAAAGTGGATTTGTTAACACTCTCAGATCTGCTTCTTAGTCAGGAATATCTTTAGAGTGAGTTTAAATGACTTCTGGGTTAAAACCAACGGCCAGGGCTGATCCTTGAGGAGGACCCAAGGATAGAAGGAGGTGAATCTCCTAATCATGAATAGCCAGGACGCAAGACTCTGAGACAATGCTTGTCTCTCCATCTTCATCCCAACCTGCCAGTGCCCTGTTTTGGAGGTAGACAACTGGGCTGTCCTGTGGAAACTGCTTCTGGAGTGTCCTCTCTGGTTCCAGGTTCCCTTAATGTTAGTGTTTTTGTGGATGTTAATGAGGGGACAGTCAGATCCATGCACATAAGCTGGCCCAACTCTCAGGCTCTGGATTTAGGACGTGAGAAGAACCACCCTGTAGAGCATCTTCCAAAGACGAGGCGAGTTGACTCGGGCTGGAAGTTCTCAGGAGCAGTTGTTCTGGGAATTGGAGTCCTTGTTCTTTCTTCGTTCCTCTTTCTCTCCTTTCCTCCCTATTGAGTATGTCTGAACAATGCTATTTGCAGGAATACCTGGCCCTTTCCCAGATTCTCTCTTATATTATAGTATATCATTTGCTTGCCTTTTAAAACACACACTGTGCATCATTTTTCACTGTTCCCTTAGTTTTGAAATACGTATTTCCAGCATTTCCCTTGGGAGCCAGGAGGCTTGGTCTTAGACTTGCTGTCTGACTGTGGGAAAATTAATTGCCCCCGCTGAGCCTCTGGTTTATCTTATGCAACAGGACTGAGAAGGACCAGGTAATGCCAGCACTTCTGTCAATGATGGCATTCTAGGGTGCTTGGCTTTGAAGCCGAGGCAGGACTGACATATGATGGCATCTGTATGTGATCGGTGGCTGTCAGCTTTCCACCCGGAGAGGTTTCATGGGTACGTGGACTTGTGCTTGGAACACAACTGCCTAGAAGGAGCAGACAAGTGTGCCGGCAGAAGTGACTGCCTATTAACACAGCCAGTTGTTGATTAATGAAGGGGAGAGAGCACAGAAAACTGAAATCCACAGATGATTGTCAAACCTTATCTTCAGCAATAATTTTATCCTCCTCTCTGATTTCATTGAAAACAATTTTTTTTTTTTTTGCTTCCTCTTAGGCCAGAGCTGCTAACAAGAAAAAAAATGAACTGATTTAAATTTCATCTTCTTTCTTTTTCTCCGTGCAAGCTGAGGTAGAGTGCTAATGAGCAGTGGAAAGACCACAAGGGTTCATCAAAGGGTGCGAAGAAAGAGTGAAGAGGCCAAAGCCCCTGCCCACAGGGTGGGAGTTTAGCGAGTGAAGGTCAGCATTAGAATGTCTGGCTTATCACAGTGTAGGTTTGCTCATACACGCCACAGCCCTTGTCATAGTTGGCGGTGATGCTCAGCTCCGTGCAATCACTCAGGAACCCAGGATTCTTCCATCCCTTGATGCATCAGAGACCACTACCAAATTCTCTGCATCTGGCTTGAAGACAGAGGAAGAGAGAGCATTGTGAAGGAGGTCTTCTGAGTGGGGCCTGAACACAGAGAACTCGATCGCATGATCCTATCTGACTCCAGGGGAAGCTGGGAAATGTAGTCTGGCTGCATTCCCAAGAAGTAGAGGAACAGGGTGTGTGGACACGCTGCAGCGTCTTTGCCCTCAGGTCTTTGTCTGTGCTGGCTGGTTGCTCTTACAGCTCTGAAGTGGGGGGACACTTTTCTCATCAGTACCTGAGCTCATCCATGGTCTCACTCATGGCTTTTGTGTCATCCTTTCGTTATTGGAATGCAGCCAATCCCCATCACCCAGATCACAGCTTCTCCTGGTCAGGGAAACTCTCTCTGATGGTACCTACTGTCTCTGAAGAAAGGTAGAGACTATTCCTTGTAATCTCATGGTTAGGGACCAGACTCTAAGCCCTTTGGATCTGATTGGAATCTTTGCTATGTTATTCACCTTTCTGGACCTGAGTTGTTCCAACTGTAAAACAAGAAATAAAAACTTTTGTCTCATAAGATTTTTGTGATGTTGAGAGTAGTGTTTGGCATATTTGCAGGTTTAATATATTAATCTAAAACACTCAGTGGATTCAGAAGGGGAAGAAAACGTTCAGACTTTGCTTCTAACCCCAATAACTCTAGGGAAGTTGTTACTTTAAAAAAAGAATGAAGTTCTTTTGTGCTGTCTCTTTCTTGCTCGTTAACCAACAAAGAATCTAGCTATGGCTTCTTGTCATCAAGAGTGCAGGGTAATGGTAAAGAATATTCATTTCTCCCAATCTGTAACAAAAATTAGGTGTGGTAGGGGGTTGTCCAAGTGTCTGATCTGTCATCCTTAGACCATCAAAGGACCGTGGGATGACTGTGGATCTGTCTTGGGGAAAAGTAGAGTTGATGGAAGTAATTAGGGTTGATTTTGAAGTTTTGGAGCTTAAAAGACTTTGTGAACATCTTTTCTTCTGTCTTCTATGGAAATAAAATTTTTTAAAAATCTTAATTCTTCCAGTCCAAAGTATCTGTTTCTGTTTGTACTTCCCTAGGAGTTCAGGGACCTTGATCATAATCCTACTTACCATAATAGTTAGTGCAACTGATTTAATGGCATTAAACAAATACCTATACTTAGTAGTTACTATATGCTGGGCATATTCAAACTTGTTTGCTCCTTTTGTCTTGGCAGGCATAGGATTTGAATCCAGGACCAGTTGGCTGCAGAATCAAGTCTTTTCTACAATATGGTATTGTCTTTTAGATTATGTAGACGGTGTTATAATTTGATCAAGTTTATAATTTGATCAATCTTGGTCAACTTGATCAAGTTCATGAACTTGAACTTGATGACACATTGGTGCCTGTATTACATTGCACAGAAATTATACTGCTTGGTAATGGTGGTGGGGGACTGTCTCCAACATTTTTTGTTAGGAATTTGCAGTATTTCAGTTTTAGTCTAATAGATAAAGTAGGCTGTATAGGTCCAACTCCCAAAGAGCTCCCAGTTTCATGGATCTCAGTGGAGCTGGGTGTCCAAAGTTGTGTGTCCAGGGACAAGGTTCTTAAGGGAGTTCACAAAGGAAATTCAAAGTTCTAGTGAAAGTCTGTGTGGGACAGGGAAGATGTCCCAGGGGAGCCAAGGGATAGAATAGGGTCTGGACTTGTCAGATGGGTCCCAGCATCTTCTTGGGAGTTATTTGGTATCCAGGGCATGTAGAGGGGGTCTCAGAAAGACCTTGGGTTCATCGCCCTGATGAGAAAAGCTTCATCCACTTGCATGCTCTGGGAAGGGGGTAACCCTGGTGGACAAGATGTGTCGGGGTAGCCGTGGGCTCTGAGATAGAGGTAGGCTGATGCTGGGACAGCCCTCCCTGTATGCCCTTCCCTAAGTGGGGGGAGTGAGGACCCCCACGCAGATTTTGTTTTACAGATTCCCAGGAAGTGGGAGAAGAAGAAAGGCTGACTCTGGTTTGACATTTCTGCTGCTCTCTCCTTTCCTTCCACCCTAGTCAGGAATTCAGAAGTACAGGAAATTACTTGGTTAACCAAATGGAGAATTTAATGAACCCACGGAAACTATAAGAAAAATCTGCAGTATCTTTATCTGTGTAATTAATTATCCTCTGTCTGTGAAGTGTTCTGAGCATGTGATGTGCCATGGATCTCTTGTGTTATTAATTATCATCATTCACGGGAAACATAACTGGGTTTCTTGACCTCCGTGCCCTTAACAGCCCCTGTTTAATGGTGCATTAATTGTAGCTTTACTTTTTGATCAGCTTTGATTCTCTTTAGGTGGCAAAATACTTTTTCATGCCTTTCGAGAATTTTTCCTTAGAAAATCAAGTTTCAAAAGTACGTGTGCAAATGTGAGTGTCAGTGAGGAGCCACTGAAAGTGTCTGAGGCAGGAGGAGCTTCAGGCAGGAGCCAGTGAAATCACAGGAAGCAGGGTGAGAGAAGATGCATCCCCTAGTGTCAGATGAAATTTGAAGGAGGAGAGACTGGGAGCAGGAAGAATCCTGCTCAGGCATGAAGCAATGGAAATTTAGGAATTAGGGATTGTATGGTAGAGAGAAAAACTTATTATTTTAGGAAATGTTGAACACAGTGTCCTAAGGGGCCCTCTGGTATGCTGGGGAAAGACCATAGGTAGCTTAATACCTTGTGTTAAAAATGAGAAGGAATTTGGGAGCTGGAGGTAGTCTTGAGACGGATAGATGCGAGACAGATTTGGAAGGAGGGTGCCACAGTGAGAGTGCTGTGGGCTTGAGGACGGAATCCTCTGTGGTGAGTGAGTGGCTGTGTGCCCCACAGCAGGCATGGCCCAGGTCCTGAGTAAGCATGAGCTGGGTAGCAATAAGGTTTGTCTTCTCATCTGTACTTGGATCCAAGGTAATACTCACCTGTCTTCAGTGTGGTGGGAATGGTGATCTAGAGAAGTCAGAGAGTGCCATCCCAGGCTTAGCAGTGAGAAGAGGGAAGGGGAATTTAGGAGAGGGCCATGCAAGTTAGGTGGAGAGTGGTCCTCCAACATGGACTCCAGTGACTACAAGAACAAAAAGCCACAGGGGATTCAGTAAATTCTTGAGCTGGGCCTGGATTTCCGAGAGCATGTGAGATGGGATTAAGTCAATTTGATTTGATTGTTCAAAACCAGTGTGACCTCAGCTAATATCATGATACCAAAAGGAAAGACAAATCCTAGCTACTCTGCAAATTGAGGATTATATGCTGAACTTTATGAAGACCAAAGTCCATTGCCTTCCTCTCTCCAGCTTTGACCTTGAATTTGTTGTTTAGTTACTTAGTTATGTCTAACTCTTTTTCAGCCCCATGGACTGTAGCCACCAGGCTCCTCTGTCCATGGGTTTTCTGAGGCAAGAATACTGGAGTGGGCTGCCATTTCCTCCTCCAGGGGATCTTCCCAACCCAGGGATCAAACCTGTCTCTCCTTCATCTCCTTGCATTGGCAGGTGGAGTCTTTACTACTGAGCCACCAGGGAAGCCCCTGTGTATCCATTCATTGTTTTACTTCTTTTCTCGAATAGTCATCTGTATCTCAGTGGGACAAAATATGCTTTTAGAGCTTTTGAAAAATCCTTTTCTTCCGGAGCCATTCTGTTCTGGATCACTTTGGGCTTTTAATGAGATAAGGTCTAGATAACTGTTC
The DNA here is from genome assembly GCF_042477335.2 of Ovis canadensis. Classification (NCBI taxonomy): domain Eukaryota; kingdom Metazoa; phylum Chordata; class Mammalia; order Artiodactyla; family Bovidae; genus Ovis; species Ovis canadensis. Next base: position 23,061,421 of record NC_091263.1, read on the forward strand.
TGGATCATTCTGGACTTTTAATGCAAAGAAACCCAGAGACACTTGTCTCAGAGCCACTGTTGGTTCTTAATGAGGCGAGGCCTGTGGAAAGGCAAATATGTGGATGAAGTCTTCCAAATTGCTACCTTCTTTCCCCAACTCCTCTCCTTTGTTGTTTTTCATATTACTTCTTTTATTCCCTGAGTGTGTGTGTGCTAATAGGCATTATCAGTGGACAGGTGGAGGTCCAAGTATCTATGTATGATCCTACACCTGGACTGCCTTTGTTACTAAATAGGTATATGACCCTGGGCAAGTCTGCCAGTCTTTCCTTCTCTGCCTGGCTCTGGCCTTCTGTAACCCGCTGTTTCCTTTCCACTAGATTGCCCTGTTCAGATGTCTCTATTGATAAAATGCTCAGGCCAACTGATCATTTCATCTGTCCAAACAAAAAACAAAAATACCAAAGGTTCCATAGCCAAGATATGCAAGCAACTGAAATGGCCTTCAGTGGATGCATGGGTAAGGAAAATATGGTGTGTGTGTACATATAGAGAGATATATATGAGACAAATGATTTGTCTTTCCTTTTGAGATCATGATATCACATTGGTTTGGAAAATCAAATAAAATTGACTTGATACCATCTCACATCCTGTATATAATGGAATACTACTCAGCCATAAGAAGATGAAATCTTGTCATTTGAGACAAAATGGATGGACCTTGAGGATACTATGCTAAGTTACTGAGTCTAACTGGGGAAGACAAATGCTATATGGTTTCACTTATGTGTGGAATATGAACAAACAGACAAAATTAATGACCAAAACAAACACATAAATAAAAAGAAGAGAACAGTGGTCGAAGAATTGATGCTTTTGAACTGTGGTATTGGAGAAGACTCTTGAAAGTCCCTTGGACTGCAAGGAGATCAAACCAATTAATCCGAAAGGAAATCAGTTCTGAATATTCATTGGGAGGACTGATGCTAAAGCTGAAACTCCAATACTTTGGCCACCTCATGCGGAGAGTTGAGTCATTGGAAAAGACCCTGATGCTGGGAGGGATTGGGGGCAGGAGGAGAAGGGGATGACAGAGGATGAGATGGCTGGATGGCATCACTGACTTGATGGACATGAGTTTGAGTGAACTCCGGGAAATGGTGATGGACAGGGAGGCCTGGCGTGCTGTGATTCATGGGGTTTCAAAGAGTAGGACACGACTAAGCGACTGAACTGAACTGAACTGAATGGGAAAGGAGGCAGAGGGAAGGGCAAAATGAGTAAAGAGAATCAGCTGTATGGTGATAAGTGGAAACTGAAGTTTTGGTGGTGAGCATGCTGTGGTGTATGCATACGTGAAGCTTACAATATCATAAGCAATGCTACCTCAATGCAAAGAAGTAAAGTGTTCTTTACTGATAAAAGTACTGATAGAAGATACTCCATGATGGCTAACGTGAATCACTCTGGGTTTGAGAATGCCTTCCTGGCTTGGCCTCTGGTACTCACCTGTGAAATGTTTGAGTATTGGAGTTGCAGATCTTGTGGGAGAGACATTTCTTTCCCTGCGGAAGTTACCACATCCAGGCAAGCATGCAGGTCATGTCAGGGATCCTGGGCAAGTTCTCAGTATATCTCTAAGATACATTTCATTCCTTGTGTTTCTTTGTGTTGCCGTTCTGAAATGCAAACAGGTTGAAGATGGGAGCTGTCTTTAATGGAAACTGAACGGTGCCTAACCCCTGTTGATATCCACTGAGTGTTGAATAACAGCAGTGATCATGTAATAAGGACACCAGCTCACTCAGGAGAGAATACCAAATAGCCTGGAATTTTCCTGTTGCTGGCAGCCCGGCCCAGGAGCATCCTGAGGTGAATTTAAAAACCTCAGTGATTCAAATCACATTTCCCATAAGAAATCCATCTTCTAGCTTGGAGTAATTGTTCGGCTCATTGCTGGTTTACCGTGTGATTTGTTAGTCCTTGTTTGAATCCTCCAGGTCTGGAAGAAAGATATTGTGCTTTAATGATAAATAATCTCAAAAAGAGGAACAAAACATCCAAGCAGCTCCCTGGCCGGTACCTTTCTCTTTTCACCTCATCCAGTATTTTTTTTCCAACTGCTTCAGTTTTTCTGAAGTAAATTATTACCGTATGAGCTCCATTTAAAGAGCTGCTATGGAAAACAAACTGCCACAAGCTATTAAGAAAATAACCCTATTTCAGTTTTGAGTGAAAAGGAAAAGAAATTAGCTCCACTCAAGATACATTTTTCTCCCCCCATGGAACCAAAGTCTTTCTCTATAGCATCAAAGAAAAGAAACTGTGTCCTTTTTTTAATCCTCCCAGCTTTCTTCAATTCTGCCCTCAGTCTTATTCCAGAGGATCCTGAAGAAAGCTGTCAGAAGTCTTGGTTAAAAGTTTTCTGATGGGGACACTAATGATTGGTTTGGAAAGACCCAGGGTGAGTGGGCACGAACGCAGCTCCCCCCGCAGATGGGCAGAGCTGTGGCCAGCACAGACGTCTTCCCCGGCATGGGTGCGCCAGCGTCACTGGGGCACTGCTGGGCTTGAGACTCACGCACTGACTCATTATTGGCCCACAAGTGCCACATGTCTTACCAGATGACCAAGATATAGTAAATAAGACATAGTCATGCCCTAAAATGACCTCACTGTAGATTAAAGAATGATGGGTTCCCCACGTGTATAAAGACAGTGACAGGCATGACTTGGAGGTGGGTTGTGGGACCACAGTTCAGAGTGCTTACTCTGTCTTAAGAGGGGTCACAGAAACTTTCCAGATGAGGTGATACCTGCGTTGTTTTCAGAGACAAATAGGAATTTTCCAGTTGTAGAAACGTCCAGGAAAGAGCCTTTCATTGTCACACCTTATTTGCTCTCTGCCCTTGGAACTTTAGAAGTATTTCACCCCACATTTCCAAACCTTGTTGAAGTTCAAATACGGGCCATTTCTGCTTCCCTGTGTCTACTAATTCTCTCAGCTATCAAATACCAACAGTGGAGCCTATGCTGGGTGCTTTGTAATATCTTATTTGTCTTAACTTTACTCCTGTGTTTATAGATGAGGAGGCTATAGTCACACAGCTGATAATTCAGAAAGCCTAGTCTGTTTTCTCAGAGAAGGCAGTGGCACCCCACTCCAGTACTCTTGCCTGGAAAATCCCATGGACGGAGGAGCCTGGTAGGCTGCAGTCCATGGGGTCGCTGAGAGTTGGACATGACTCAGTGACTTCACTTTCACTTTTCACTTTCATGCATTGGAGAAGGAAATGGCAACCCACTCCAGTGTTCTTGCCTGGAGAATCCCAGGGATGGCAGAGTCTGGTGGGCTGCCTTCTATGGGGTTGCACAGAGTCAGACACGACTGAAGCGACTTAGCAGCAGCAGCAGCAGCAGCAGTCTGTTTTCTAAAATATAAGCTCTTCTCACTAGAGCATGCTGCAAGTTAAAAAATTCTGTATGGTCTAATTGGAAAGAATCTTTAAGCCTGACGGCTACACTTTCTAGCATGAAAACCTGCAGCACGTTTATAGTATTGGCCTGAGTAGATAAGTATCATTGTTATTGTTATTATTATACATGAACTATGTTATTTGTTGTGCTTGGATTTTGTTTTTCCATATTGGCAGGCTTTGAAATGTACATTTTTATAGCACATTTACATTTCTTATGAACAGATATTTCCATGTTTCTGTACTATTTGTGGACACCAAAAAACTTGAACTCTTGAGCCAGTTGCTAGTACACTTTAAGAAACACTGAGCTGGGCTCAGTGCCCCAGCAGGAAGATTGGGAACTTCAACATCTTCTGCCCCTGGGTAGACATAATGATACATAAAACTGGATTCTAAAGTGTCTATTTAGGACTTTATTTCCTCTTATGGAAAAGAGAATTTTAGGAAGTTTTGAGTTGATCATTGTCTCTGGTGGCAAAAACCACTGACTGTATGAAAATTCTAGGGCCAGACTACATTTCCCAACCTTCCCTTGCAGCTCAGCATGGTCATGTGACCGGGTTCTAGCCAATGGGCTGTGGGAGTCAGTGATGTGTATCCCTGCCAGGTTTGGCACACAAACCTCCCCTGCAAGTTCTTTCCTGCGGTGCACCCTTTCCAACTGCCTGAGACAGAGATGACTTTCAGGGTGACCTTGGAAACCACGTGCTGAAGATCCACGATCAACCATCTGCCTGAATGACTATGTGGAAGAATCCATTCTCTGTCAAGAACTGTTAGGTGAACACAGAAAAAAAAACTTCTATCATGTTTCCCTTTTTTATTTTTAGACTTGCTGCAGCAGCCAGTGTTACTCAAAACGATGTAGATCATCATCCCTGGAGTCTTTATTATCTTAAACTTAGTATCTGTGGCCTGAATCTTGCAGTTTCAACTGTAGAGAACTTAGTAGGGAGAGTTGGAGGGCTTTGTGAGGCTTTAAATGGGAGGAAGGCACACAGGTTAAGGTCATCAGGTCCCATCCCAGCTTGTATCTGCTGCGCTGGGTGTGGCCTGTCCCCTGAGGGCTCTTCGGGCTTGGAGGAGAATGTCCTGACTGTGGTCTTTTCCCTTGGTTGCTTTATCAACATAGCTTGTTCTGCTGCAGGGTTCCTGATGAGATTTCTGTCTGCCAGGGCCTGCCATCTCTCTGTCTTGATTTCATCCTTCTTCTCTTGAAGAGCTGTCCATTGCAGTGACTTCATTAGCTCTATCTGATTTCAAAATTTATTCAAGTGGGGTGAGGTGCTTCCAATTCTCAGAGCTGCTGAGTTTGAGGACAAGCAAAACCATTCTTTCACTCGCTCACGTGTATTAGTGGAAGGTGCTGGCAAGAACCTGGTGTCGGTGAAACGCTTTTTAAAAAACACCAACCTAGTGTTGAAAAATACGCATATATCCTGTCAGTGTTTCTAGAGGTCTTCCTGAGTCTAAGTTCTGGGCACAGTTTATCTGGATCGATTTGGGGAACTGGGTTTCTACCACCACTGATGCTGTATCTGGAACCCATCAGCTGGGAACATCTGTTGCTGAGTAAATCCAGCTCTCACTTTATTAAAATGTCACAGGGCATGACCCACAGGGAGTGGGCAGAGTGGTGCATGACTGTGTTATCATAGACTTCAGGGTCTGAGGACTAGGTTAGATGCTTGCCTTCTCTGGGATTCCACGTTGCTGTTTCCTTCTTATTCTTTTAGATGTGAGAAAGCTGAAGCAGGAAGGATTCCTGTGTATTGCACAATTCAGTTCAGTTCAGTGGCTTAGTCGTGTCCGACTCTTTGCGACCCCATGAATTGCAGCACGCCAGCCCTCCCTGTCCATCACCAACTCCCGGAGTTTACTCAGACTCACGTCCATCGAGTCCGTGATGCCATCCAGCCATCTCATCCTCGGTCGTCCCCTTCTCCTCCTGCCCCCAATCCCTCCCAGCATCAGAGTCTTTTCCAATGAGTCAACTCTTTGCATGAGGTGGTCAAAGTACTGGAGTTTCAGCTTTAGCATCATTCCTTCCAAAGAAATCCCAGGGCTGATCTCCTTCAGAATGGACTGGTTGGATCTCCTTGCAGTCCAAGGGACTCTCAAGAGTCTTTTCCAACACCACAGTTCAAAAGCATCAATTTTCGGCGCTCAGCCTTCTTCACAGTCCAACTCTCACATCCATTATGACCATAGGAAAAACCATAGCCTTGACTAGATGGACCTTAGTCAGCAAAGTAATGTCTCTGCTTTTGAATATACTATCTAGGTTGGTCATAAATTTTCTTCCAAGGAGTAAGCGTCTTTAAATTTCATGGCTGCAGTCACCATCTCCAATGATTTTGGAGCCCCCCAAAATAAAGTCTGCCACTGTTTCCACTGTTTCCCCATCTATTTCTCATGAAGTGATGGGACTGGATGCCATGATCTTCGTTTTCTGAATGTTGAGCTTTAGGCCAACTTTTTCACTCTCCACTTTCACTTTCATCAAGAGGCTTTTTAGTTCCTTTTCACTTTCTGCCATAAGGGTAGTATCATCTGCATATCTGAGGTTATTGATATTTCTCCCGGCAATCTTGATTCCAGCTTGTGTATTGCACAGCAGCCCACAAATGGTACCTTCGAGACATGCCCCTCATCTGTTCCTGTAGAAATGGGCAGGGATGAGATGACTCAGCATTTGGAGATTCTGAAGGTAGGCATATTTAATATTATATACTTGGCCTGTATATCCACATTTCTAACTTAACCAAGACTGAATTTGATAGGATTTTATGTATCTTTTCAGACAGATGCATCTCATTTTACTCTGGGTACACTTCCTATTGTGGGCACTTATAAACAGGACATTTCATGATTTCTCAAATATTTATGATTAACCTGTTGTTTATTATTATTTGGAAAGCTATCTGAGTGTCTCTCTCCTCTCAACCAGAATGTTTCTGCCACCATCCCAGAGTACCAGTGATAAGCTATGATACTTAGGAGAGCTCATAACTTGGTTGCCTTCTTCAAAAATAATGTGTATAACAGAGGATGAAATGGTTGGATGGCATGACCAACTCGATGGATGTGAGTTTGAGCAAGCTCCGGGAATTGGTGATGGACAGGGAAGCCTGGCGTGCTGCCGTCCATGGGGTCGCAAAGAGTCAGATATGACTGAGTGACTGAACTGACTGATAAATAATTCCAACTTTCTAACCCCCATTGATGTTCCCAATTTGATTATCCCATTCACAAACTCTCCCGGGGAAGTTGGAGTATTTCTAGTAATAATTTAGATCATCTCGAACTGTCTCAACTTTTAAGTTGTAATGACAAATCCCAGTTAAAATTAAAATTATAATTTTAACTCGACCAGGGGTGAAAATATCTATTATACTTGCCATTAAAAGGTTCCAGTTGCCTCCTAAACACCTTGTTTTTAGAGTTTTGTTTTTCTAAGTCTCTGGAGAAATGGGGAGAGTGAAAATCTCTGACTTGAAAGCATTATTCAAGGGAAATCTTGTGCCAGACAGAACTTGCTAACAGGCAGTATTAAATGCCTTTAATTCTGTCTTGATAATTTCCAATTGGAAGATTGTGTTGGTTTTCTTCTTGAGATCAGGTTGACTTTACCATATTTATGAGAAATCACCATCAGGAGGAAGACTTAATTTCATTTTTTTTAGGTGGCTACATGGTGTCCCCCTACTGCTTGCCCTCCCAGGGCTAAGGACCTAAGGGAGAGCCTTGTACAAGTTCTCCTGGGCCTGGGAAGCAGACGTTGTCTTTAGCATAATCAGGAGAGGAGGGGCGCTGGCAGGGTGGTTCTCATCTCGTGGTGTGAGCTTCTTTGTCTGGACTCTGGCCTCATTCCCACACTGAAATCAGAGTCAAGTAGTGGCCCTATCCTGCCTCCTTCTCCCATAAGGTGGAACTTCTCCTTCTTTTAAAGCAGCAACGTCAGTGGTGACGGGTAGAGACTGTCCATCCCTGTTAGAGGCCAAAACCAAGAGAAGCAGAGAGAGAAAGGAGCAATCAGTGAGGAGAGAAAGGGCGAGTCTAGACGTGATGTCCCATGTCTGATAAGATGCTTTGTCACCAAGGACTAGGAGCTCCCCACACAAAACATTAAGAAAGCAGGACGCTTACTTCATGTGGGTGTATTTGTGATGTGTTTGTGATGGTGCCAGCTTCCTCAACACTCTGGGTTTGTCTTCAGATTGGAGGCCTGGTGGCCTCAGCAACCCCATGTCATCTAGACACTACAGCACCAGAGACGGAGGACAGCCTTTTCTGTGGCTTTCTCTTTACATTGAGAAAACTTGTCCTTGATTCTCCAAGAGAGTCATTTCTCATGGGCTAGAGTTTGGTTAAATGCCCATTTCTTAGCTACTAATCCATAAGACAATGGAATTACTGTGATTGGTTTAGACTAGACTAAATATTGGGGGATTAGGCACTATGACACTCAAGGTTCCATATGTATGATGTCTCTTATTATCTCCTTTATGTTATCAATTAGATATATTAATTGCATCTAGATATTTAAAGCATTTAATGATGTGTATAATATAAAAAATAAAAAGTATAGCCCTATTTATTTGTATAACTAAACTATATATATATACTATATATGAACTAAATTTAAATAATGCTTAAAATTCTCCAAGCCAGGCTTCAGCAGTTCGTGAACCATGAACTTCCAGATGTTCAAGCTGGATTTGGAAAAGGCAGAAAAAACAGAGATCGGATTGCCAACATCTGTTGGGTCATCGAAAAAACAAGAGAGTTCCATAAACCATCTACTTCTGCTTTATTGACTATGTCAAAGCCATTGACTGTGTGGATCACAACAAACTAGAAAATTCTTCAAGAGATGGGAATACCAGACCACCTTACCTGCCTCCTGAGAAATCTGTATGCAGATCAAAAAGCAACAGAACTGGACTTAGAACAACAGACTGGTTCCAAATCAGGAAAGGAGTACATCAAGGCTGTATGTTGTCACCCTGATTATTTAACTTATATGCAGAGTTCATCATGCAAAATACCTGGCTGGAGGAAGCACAAGCTGGAATCAAGACTGCCAGGAGAAATATCAATAACCTCAGATACGTAGATGACACCACCCTTATGCAGAAAGCAAAGAAGAACTAAAGAGCCTCTTGATGATAGTGAAAGAGCAGAGTGAAAAAATTGACTTCAAACTCAACATTCAGAAAGTTAAGATCATGGCATCCGGCCCCATTACTTCATGGCAAGTAGATAGGGAAACAATGGAAACAATGACAGGCTTTATTTTCTTGGGCTCCAAAATCACTGCAGGTGACTACAGCCATGAAATTAAAAGACACTTACTCCTTGGGAGAAAAGCTATGACCAACCTAGACAGCATATTAAAAAGCAGAGACATTACTTTTCCAACAAAGGTCCATCTAGTCAAAGCTGTGGTTTTTCCAGTAGTCATGTATGGATGAGAGAGTTGGACTCGAAGAATTGATGCTTTTGAACTGTGGTGTTGGAGAAGACTCTTGAGAGTCCCTTGGACTGCAAGGAGAGCCAACCAGTCCATCCTAAAGGAAATCAGTCCTGAATATCCATTGGAAGGACTGATGCTCAAGCTGAAACTCCAGTGCTTTGGCCATCTGATGCGAAGAACTGACTCTTTGGAAAAGACCTTGATGCTGGGAAAGATTGAAGGCAAGAGGATAAGGGGATGACAGAGGATGAGATGGTTGGATGGCATCACCAACTCAATGGACATGAGTTTGAGTGAACTCTGAGAGTTGGTGATGGAAAGGGAAGCCTAGCGTGCTGCAGTCCATGGGGCTGCAAAGAGTCAGACACGACTGAACGACTGAACTGAACTGATAAATTATATCAATATATACTACATATATATTTATATTGTATATATGTCTGTTATGTACTATAGTGTGTATTATATATACTCTATTGTTACTATTTTTAGAAAGTGTGTTATATATGCATACACAGACTACTTACACACACATAAAGTAAACTTCTAAAGTATAATCTAAAAGCTGCTTTCAAAGTGTTATATGTTGTAACACAAACCCTTTATCACATCAAAATAATAAGTTCCTAGTATTTTGTTGCACCTTTGAAATTGTTGGTCTGCAGTAGCTAAATGGTGCTAGTCAGAGCCACCTAGTCGGGTTTGGTGAGCGCTTCACAATCGCCCAGCATCTTTCTCATTGCACCGATAGCCACTGAGAGATGAGTTCTCATCGGAACCCGAGTGGGGCCCGCACCTTTTCTCCATCTTAGTGCTGCACTCTCTAATGGTCCCCAGGCCTTGAGTCCTCTCCTCCCATCTTCTCTCACCTGCAGTTAGTGAGGTTGGCACAGCTCCTGGGCCCACGCAGGGGGTGGGGCTCCAAAGGGACCAGCAGAGTGGAGGAGGCAGGAGTCCGGGATGGTAGGTGAGGAGCAAGCTGGCTCTGCAGCAGCTGGGCCGGGATCTTTGGTTGGCTCTTTCATGGAGAGGAGGAACTCTGAAGAACCATGGGCCCCACACACACCAGTCGCAGGAGAGTGGGCGCTGTTGGGAAGGAGGCAGCTGGTTGAGGGCACTCTCCACGAAGTGTGACAAAGTGTGACAAAATTCAGAGGGTGAAGGGAAAGGGACATGGGCAAAAATGAAGGCGAAGCTGTGGTTGTTGATGGGCTTTCGGGTGGATGCCATCCTCCCGTGGGAGCGTGTCTGGGTGGGAGCGGTGAGTAGGGTGAGGCTGCCCTGCCCAGAGGTCACTCGATGGGGTTTGGGGGGCTCCACGGCCACTTGCTGGGGTGTCTGGCAGAGCTCCCTCCAAGGCTGGTTCACTTGTCTGGGATGGCTGCTCCCCACTGCAGATGGCTCAGCAGCTGAAGTAGGCTCACCAGGAGACCCCGTGCTGACATCTGACCGTGCCCATGGGCCCTGGCCAGTCTTCAGCCGGTACCCGGGCCCAGCAAGGTGAGGAGTCTCTTCAGGGTGTGTATAAATAGTTCACACCCAGCTTGTCTGAGGGGCTGCCTTCTCTCGCTTTTGAACCAGAAGGCAAATTTTCAGTTCATTAAAAAAGTAATAGTGGACTCCTGCAGATCCATATCCAATAGAAGGACATTTTGATGTCACAGTAATATGTGGTTTTCTGTGGTAAACCATATGTGCTAGAATTTACATTATTAATTAAGCCTTCATATGGCAGCTGTACTGTTTACCAGCCAGTACGGAGGTATATAAATATTTGAATAGCTTATGATGCTGTGTACCCACTGAATACAAGGTGTGGTTACATTTCTTCCCATCCTTGAGAGGTGGTTTCTGGAGGTGGGTATTGAATTATATAGCTTGAGTGTGAATTAAACATTATTGAGTATGTTAGGGTTGTGTAGTTTTTTATGATGGAGGGAGGGGATAGGCCACCTCCTTACCCTTTATAGGAGTAGCCACTCCAGGGTGGAAAGAAGAGTCCTTGACTTGACTGGCTGGAAAACTGACAGCTCCTGAGGGTTCCTCTCCTTTCCCCTCCCCTCGGAGTGGAGCACATCCATCGTCTGTTACACCTTTTTTTTTTTTTTTTAAGTAACATATTCTCCTCTGCTCGGAGACTCAAAAGTAGATATTCTACAGAAATGTGAACTGTGAAAGTATATCCTGTAATTTACAGTCAATGTGCTTTGAAGGTGAAAAACACCCTCTAGTCATACAACATCACTGTAGCTTCTGTCTGTCTTTTTATCCACTTCTCTCCCTACTTTGTTGGCTGGCTTGAATCACCTGCAGAAGAGATCTGAAGAGGGAAGGAGAAATGAAGAAACACACTGGAAAAAATTCTTCATTTATTATTAACTTAAACCTCCAACTGACTTGCCTCCCCCCGGGCTGGAGACTACCATAGGAGTGGGGAATTGGTCCAGTTAGCCTCAGACATTCAGAGAAAGAGGTCGGTGTCGGGGAAAGATCCGGGAACTGGGAGAGAGAAGAGCTAAATGCTAATCGTGGTTTGCTGAGTCCTTTAACTTCTCAGCCACTCCGTTTTTACTTTGCACACCTTGTGCCCTCTCTTGCTGTCTTCTACTTCTGGCCATTCTCTGGTTTTCTTTTCTGCTTGCTGGAAGGCCTCAGAGCATAGCAGACAGGAAATGCCTTGGACTGTGTATTGGTTAAAGACATCATCCCGCAACTTTGTTAGGTCATAAGGTTTTTCCTGTGGTCATGTATGGATGTGAGAGTTGGACTGTGAAGAAGGCTGAGCACTGAAGAATTGATGCTTTTGAACTGTGGTGTTGGAGAAGACTCCTGAGAGTCCCTTGGACTGCAAGGAGATCCAACCAGTCCATTCTGAAGGAGATCAGCCCTGGGATTTCTTTGGAAAGAATGATGCTAAAGCTGAAACTCCAGTACTTTGGCCACCTCATGTGAAGAGTTGACTCATTGGAAAAGACTCTGATGCTGGGAGGGATTGGGGGCAGGAGGAGAAGAGGACGACAGAGGATGAGATGGCTGGATGGCATCACTGACTCGATGAACGTGAGTCTGAGTGAACTCCGGGAGTTGGTGATGGACAAGGAGGCCTGGCACACTGCGATTCATGGGGTCGCAGAGAGTCAGACACGACTGAGCGACTGAACTGAACTGAACTGAATGCTGTGAAGCGCCCAGTTCCTCTGGCCTGGGCTAGCTCAGCTGGTCGTGGCTGGTTTTCTCACGTGTCTGCTCTCAGCTGGCAGGTCTGCGCGATCTTCCATGGCCTACTGTGTGTGTCTAGGGGTTGGCAGGCTGGCGGCCACGATCCGGTTGCCTGTTGGTTGTGGGGCTCCCTGGGGTGCTTTAGTTGTCTTCCACGTGACCTTTCATCCTCCAGCACACCATCTCAGACCGAATCACATGATGGTCTCTGGGTTCCAAGCTCAGCAAGTCGACCAGCCAGGATGTAAGCACTTTGCTAACCTCTGATTATATCTTCTTTGCCAATCTCCGGTTGGTCAGAGCAAATCACATGGCCCATCAAGATTCAAAGGGAGGAGAAATAGACTTCGTGTCTGGATGAGAGAGAAGAAATTCATGACCATTTTTGCAGTCTATCAGAGGCTGTATTTTAAGACATCTGAAAAAAGTGCTGACTGGCAGAGAGCAACTTTGGGTGTTCACTGGGCGCAGGACGTTGCACTAATCACTGAATTCACATGATGTCCTGATGCTCGACAGTATCGCGTCCTCATGATATCACTGTCCTCATCAGTCCTGTGGCTTCGGTGCTTCTGTTTAGAAGTCGCTATGCCAGAACCCTGCTCTGCTTTACATAGCAGATGTGGTGTAGAAATGTTCCTGGTACATAGACAGTTTTGGAGCTTGAATTATATTTTCAGCACAATAGGGGAGCTGGCTATTTCAAGGAACCCAGTCGTGAGTCTTTTATGAAAGTAACGAATCCTTTTGTAAGACCCCAAATCACCTTCTGGTTTAGCTGCTTGGCAGGTCAGAGTAAAGGGATTTTAAAATATAGATGATGTAGAAAGGGCTCCGACTTTGCTCTTGAACTGCCCAAGGTTCAAATCTTCCTGACTTTGTGATCTCAGGCAGGTACTTTAATTTCCCTAAGCCCTACTTAAAAAAATTTTTTTAAGTAAAATGCAGTTAAGAGATGTTTGGATTACTGGGCAGATTACATGACATGTTTGGATTACTGGGCGGATTACATGACAAGTGGAAAAAAATATAAAGGACCAGATAATTACAGAAGTTCAGTCAATGAGCATGATGGTTTCTTCCACATTATCAGATGTTAGATTTTGTGTAACTACCTATCCTGTCATTTCCCATCATAGATAAGAAGCTTTTGAAATATTTGTTTTTCAGTTTTGAGATTAGTTTGGCTTGGTTCCCTTTGTCTGTTCTTCCAAAGTCTTGCCATAAAGCTTTATAGCCATTTTCATTCCTTGATCAAATTCAAGAGGGTGGATGAGGAAATGAATTCATAACTTTGTAGGCATCACCGGGTAAAAAGTCTGTACTAAATCAATTTAAAATAAATTAGCTGAGAATAAGGCAGGTGCTGCCTCATACCGTCTGCAGAGTTATCTTTTAACCTGAGCAGCAGAGAACAGGAAAACAATTAACAAACTGGGAAGCCATCCCAGGGTATCTGAGGGCCACCAACCACAAGGTGGTCGGTTGAGTGATTGTCACAGGTTTTAGGGTCAGTGGGTGGACGTGCCGTGCCAGCACAAAATCCTGACCTGGGGTGGCCAGTCTTCCAGGGCTGTGAGAGCATCACAAGGAATTTATAGCTGGTGAATTACAAAAACAGCTCTAATTAGCCCCGAGAGGCAATAGCATGAGAACTACTGCAGACTCATATTTGCTTCCTTCTCAGGATTTTATATGCGAGCTTAGTAATGAATGTTCTTTAACAATAGGAGCTGGGAGACCTTAGCTCTAATAGGCCTCCTAAGGATCCGGCCTCCTTTATTTGCAATCCTGCAAAGATCAGTGGGATGCTATTGTTAAGCCCTGAATCGCCCCCCAGTTTGCATTGTGGCTTCAATCAGAAGGGTGGAACAGCGGGGAGGAAATTTTCCTTAACCACTGCCCCCTCTCCATGCAGGAATAAACAGTAAATAATCCAGCACTCAGAGGGGTTGGAATGCTTGGTGGAGGACCAGCACAGTTTTAAAAGGAGTTTCAGGCACAAAGGTTGTTTTATTTGTTTGTTTGTTTGTATTAATAAAGAATAATAATGTCTCTCTGACATAGGATAAGATACTGTTTCTGAAGTCAGGGTTGCTTTGGCCAGATATTGTCTCTGCCTCCCTTGTTCTGCTTTTTCTACATCTCAGTGACAAGGTACTCATAAATTCATTCTCTGGTTGACGTTTGGGGGTATGGCTCAGAAAAATCCCTCTGTTTTTTCCCTTGCTCCACTCAGTAAGTATATAGAGGGCCTTATATGCAGCAGCCTCTGTTCTAGGTCCTGGATATGTAGTGGGGTTGAATGAAAGATCTCTCCTGAAGCCTGAGCACTGTGGTGTTTTGGTTGTGGCTAGAAGTTCAGACAGGTAGCTGTAGGGGTCTTTAGGGGTAACAGTGGGGAGCCAGCAATATTCCCATGCTTGTAATTCCTTAGTCAGGTGAGAGTCCAGGGTGGGGCAGGTACAGGAATTCAGTGTTTTCCTCAGCTTGTAATGCAATTATAATGGATTTCAATGTAGGCAGTTCAAAAAGAGTAGAAAAAAATCATAATTTTCATGGCAGTTTGGTTCTGAACCAAACATGTTAGCCCGTTCCTGGTGGAAGCTGATATGACCAACTTTATCCAGGTCAAGGAGATGGTTCAGCTTCACTGACCGGTGACTTTGGAGCTTATTATAATATTGATTTCTGGGTCCCATCCAGGAACTTGCGAGTCAGTGTGTCCAGGGAAAGGGCTGAGTCTCTTGACTTTTGAAAAAGACCTCCTCTGATGCAATTCTTGGCTAGTCTCAGGCAGGCCCATGTGGCTTGTGTGTTCCACGTTGAATCCCGCCACCTTCTGGCAGGAGCAGCACTTGGTTTTGGAGAACCACTCTCATCCTGTGAGGAGTAAAGAAGAGTGTGATGGTTGGTCTTATACCGTTAGCTCATGCAGTCAGATGCTACTTTTCCCAGAGTGAGGTCAGACTAGGACAATGATCTGGAGCCCATCGATTCCTCAGTGGTGTCAGAGTAGCTGGCTTTAACTTCTGCTGCTTGAATCCTCAGAGTTGCTCTGCTCCCAGATTTTGTTCAAGTTCAGTCCTTCAGCCATTTATGGTTTTGGGAACCTTCACGAGAGCCTTTAAATGGATTTTTTGGGGGGAGGGAGCAGAATTATTCTGTTGGTATTACTGAAGAGTCAGGAAAGGACATGAAATAATAACACGGGATTGGTGTTCCAGCTTCGGGTGGATGCCATGTTTAGGAAGAAAATGGGGGTCTTTCCTCTGTGTGGTCCATGAAGGAAAAGCCTGCCCTGCCTTCTGCCTCTGCCTGAAGAGGAACGAGATGCCTCTTCTCTTTCTTTCAGCTATGGCAACTGTGCTGAGAATGTATTTTCTGAGTATCTGTTTCTCCTCCTAAGCTCTGAGGACAAGACTGTGTCTTATTTTTGTCTGTGATTCTAGGGATTAATGGAAGGCTTGGCGTATAGAAGACTCCACATGTGGCTGTGAGACGGGATTCTATTCTGGACCTGAACCGTGATGCAGGGACTGGGCCTTGTTTGAGCCTCAGGCTTCATCGTGAGCCCCACCTGGGTGTTTGGAATCTGTTTCTTTCTGCCTTAGACCACTCCTGTGCTTCCTAAGAAAAAAATAACTGCCTCCATATGGGCCATTATCTTTAGTTTTTAAAGTCCAAAGATCTGTCATTTGCTTAGGAATTGGTATGTTTCTTGGATTAATTTCTTATATCTGGGACCACATTTCATTTTTTGCCCCTCCGGAGTCTGTTCTGTGCTAATGGCATGATAGACAAAAGAAGCGTATTTATGTCTAATCTCTCTAGGACCTCAAGAGATAAAAGTTTCCAATTAGCATTCTTTCCCTGGCAGCCTCACTTCGTGATTAAAGAGCTTCATTGGCTTTGGACAGTTTCAGAAATAAAACTGAGTGCTAACAGAGACCCAGGGGCAAGACCTCATGAGTGGAGGCCAGAGACGAAAGAAGCCGATGAAAGGGGAGAGGCCACTGCTGCTGGAGAGGCAAGGAAGGACGAAAACAGCCACTGAGATAATTCGCTCTCCTGAAAGTGGAGGTAGGGGCCAGTTCCACTGAGGTGGTGCACTTTGGGAGTCAGGAAATTTCAGGGAGCTCATCTTGGTTTCTACTTTGTAAAATGCTACTGAATAAATCCAGGAATCTTGGTTTGTAACTCCTTTCTCTAGAAACTCACTTTATCTAGATATGTGCTGAAATAGTGCTTTGAAGGCAACCATGAGGGATATCAGAGGTCAGCTTAGTATGGAGAGGTGGCATGTGACTGGCTGGATGTTGGGAGACATCTGGGCATCCATCTGGTTTCTGTCCTGCCCCACCATCGCTCATCCCTCTGCCCAAGCTCACAGCTGCGCTGTGTTGTTCTGGGTTCTCTCACATCCATGCCTTTGCACCATTGGTCTCTCCATCTAGAACATTCTTCTCCCTGACTTAGGTTTTCTAAAAGCAGAAAGGAAGCCAGGGATTCATATGGTTTCTTAAGGGAGTGGTGGCAGGAGAAGGGAAGGGAAGGAGGAAGGGGAGTATAGGGTAAGGAGCTGAGCAAAAATGTGATCTCAGCTGTTCCTACAGGGAGCTCTGAGTGTGAGTTGCATCACAGAAATTGTCCCAATTTCAGGCAGGGCCCCTGGACCCCCATGACAGTCAGTCATTGCAGAGGGGATATCCCTACATATAGGACTTGACTGGTGGTTCAGACAGTGAAGGCTCTGTCTGCAATGTGGGAGACCTGGGTTCAATCCCTGGATCAGGAATATCCCCTGAAGAAGGCAATCTTCCAATATTCCACTCCAGTATTCTTTCCAGGAGAATTTTATGGACAGAGGAGCCTGGCAGGCTGCAATCCATGGGATCACTAACAGTCAGGTGGGATTGAGTGACTAACAGTATCCCTGTGTATGGGTGAGGTACCTCCCCTTGGCTAGAGCCAACTGTCCTGAGAATGGGGTCAGTGTGAATAATAGTAATTGAGATATCCACAGCAGCTGGATGGTGGGAACCCTGTCCTGGCAAAGGAGATCCTGGTGGAGTGTCAACAGCATCCCCTTCACTGCCATTCTTTACCCTGTTAAGGTTTGTTAGCTGATTTTTCAAGACTTGGTTCTGGTCATATATTCTTTGACCACGTCTTTCCTTTCTAGCAGGTTAGATAGCCCTCATCTGTATTCAGTAGCCTCCTGGACTTACTAACCTCCATATCATCTCACTGTACATCAGTGGGCCTCCTCTAGTATTCTCCTTGGTGATATGGGATTACCTTTCCCATCTTTATCTATCATGCTTACATAGTATGTGGGGCCTCCCTGGTGGCTCAGAGGGTAAAGTCTCTGCCTGCAGTGCTGGAGAACTGGGTTTGATCCCTGGGTTGGGAAGATCCCCTGGAGAAGGAAACAGCAACCCACTCTGGCACTCTTGCCTGGAAAATCCCATGGAAGGAGAAGCGTGGTAGGCTACAGTCCATGGGGTCGCAGAGTTGGACATGACTGAGCGACTTCACTTTCTTTCTTGCACATAATATGTACAACATAATGCATGCTAAGTCACTTCATTTGTGTCTGGCTCTTTGCAACCCCATGGACTATAGCCTGCCAGGCTCCTCTATCCATGGGATTCTCCAGGCAAGGATACTGGTGTGGGTTGCCATTTTTGACTCCAGTACAACATAATGGTGTTCCATAAAATTGTGTTGAGTGGATGAGTGAAATCTTGGATCCTCCATTAGTTTACTGTGTGACTGAGGTCATAACTTTTGTGAGTCTAAATTCCCACTTTTTAAAGCAAGGTATAGTATGTGCCCACTGGTCTGTTAGTGTTGTTAAGAAGGTCAAGCCACCCAGCCTGGTCTTAGCCATGAGGCATGGTATGAAAACCAGATTTTGTTTTGTCTGGCTCACCCTAGTGCAAGAGTCTACTTAACAAAGATAAATGGTGTCCCTCCCACCCAGTTCCTCTCTTGGTACCTTGGACAGTTCCAACAGATCTTCCTTATGTACTACAAGGCTGAACTCTTGAGCTT
This sequence comes from Ovis canadensis, assembly GCF_042477335.2. Classification (NCBI taxonomy): domain Eukaryota; kingdom Metazoa; phylum Chordata; class Mammalia; order Artiodactyla; family Bovidae; genus Ovis; species Ovis canadensis. Next base: position 23,079,642 of record NC_091263.1, read on the forward strand.
CTCTTGAGCTTTTAATTTGCCTCCTGGAGCCACTCAGGATGTCAGCTCTGTGTTTCACAGGACAGTCCTTATGATTCAATTATTTCGGGGAGTGTTGTTGCCTCATCTGCTATTCTCACTTCTGGATGACAGTTGCAGCCAAACCTTTGAAGGTTGAGTCTTCCTTGTCTCCTTCCTTCCTTGGTTGTCATCAGCTCCTGCTGTTACCAAGATGAGATGGAGAGAGTTGGACTCTCAATGTTGGTTAAGTTCCCAGGAAAATGATTCTCAGGAAAGTCTTCTGAGGACATGCATGGAATTTTGTCTTGACTTTTTTCTAATCATGCCAATTCAAAGGAGGGCATTTCTGCTTAGAGGGATCCTACACTTTCCTATTTGAGCAAACATAGGGAAATGGTGAGGGATAGGAAAGCCTGGAATGGTGCAGTCCAAGGGGTTGCATAGAGTTGGACACAACTTAATGAGTGAACAACAACAACACTCCCCTATTTTTTCTCAACAAAATCTTGATGATAAATGACATCATATCCATAATCAATTTTGGTTTTCCTAAATAATGTAGGGTGATGCTTTTGAACTGTAGTGTTGGAGAAGACTCTTGATAGTCCCTTGGACTGCAAGGAGATCCAACCAGTCCATTCTGAAGGAGATCAGCCCTGGGATTTCTTTGGAAGGAATGATGCTAAAGCTGAAACTCCAGTCCTTTGGCCACCTCATGCGAAGAGTTGACACATTGGAAGAGACTTTGATGCTGGGAGGGATTGAGGGCAGGAGGAGAAGGGGACGACAGAGGATGAGATGGCTGGATGGCATCACTGACTCGATGGATGTGAGTCTGAGTGAACTCTGGGAGTTGGTGATGGACAGGGAGGGCTGGCGTGCTGCGATTCATGGGGTCTCAAAGAGTCGGACACGACTGAGCGACTGAACTGAACTGAACTGAACTGAACTGATGTGGACACACCAGTGCACCAGGGGCTGAAATACTTGGGCCCTATTTCCAGTGGCCATTAATTAGCTGTGTGACCTTAGGCAACTTTATCCCTTTGTTCTTGAGGTGCTACAGCACCTCTCTACATGTGAGAGGAGTGAAGGCAGACAGTGGACAGAATACACAATTACTGAAGGGCCCAAATTAACAGGATTTACTGATGGTTTTGATGGAGAAGTAAGGGAGAAAGAGCGATCAAGGACAACTCTCAAGAGTCTGTAGGGGCTCTAGCAAGTTGGATAGGGAGTGGGAACCTGCAGAGAAATACAGGAGCATCCAGGGAGATGGGGGAAAATCGTGGGGTTGAGGAGTCCTGAGAGCCCACATAATTCCAGAGACGAGGTATGGTCTGCACCACTGCTGAGGTTTCAGGTAAGATGAGGCTTAAAAATTATCCTTGGGCTTTAGCAGTAAAGAGGTCACCTGATGATCATAGAGGCTTTTTAAAGCCTGTGATGGGGGTGGAAGATGGATTGGAGTGAACTGAGGAGTAAGTGGGAGGGGAGCATATGGAGACTGCAGGGAGAGAGAACTTTCTGGAAAACTTTGTGGCGTGAGGAGGGGGAGGAGGAGAGAGGCCTAAAGCTGCAGGAAACGCAGAGTAGAAGGAAGGTATTTTTAACTCGGGGGAGACTTGAGCCTTTTTAAGTGATTGAGAGGAAAGGTTTGGCTTCTTCTGCGTAGAAGAGAAATGGGCTAATTGATACCCTGAGAAGATCAAGGAAGAGGTCCAAAACACAGGAGGAGGGACCGACCTTGGCAGAGAAGGGCACTGTCTTGAATGTCATGTCAGGGATACATGTGTTGCTGTGGAAACCACACTCAGATCCACTGGCCAGCTGCTGTTTCTGCTTCCCTCACTGCGACCACAGTATCTGCTGGATGCCTTTTCTCCAGACCTCCATTCTCAGCAGCCTGAACTCCATGCGTGTGTATTCATTGCGGGAAGGAGAACCTCCCAGGACTGCACAGGCACATTCTTGATCGTTGGGACTAACCCCGTTCCTGCCTCTGTTCATTCAGTGTCAGATCAGGAGTGAGTCACACCCAGGCTTCCCTGCACACTCACCCCTATCCATGCATCCATTTTCACCCGATTTCAAGTTCACATCCTGCAGACCCACAGTCAATTCCCTCTCCCCTCCTCGCAGATGAACTAGACAAGCTCCTCTTGCTGAGAGGATGATGACCTCATTTCCCATGGTCTGCCTCAGGCTCCTGTGTCTGGGTCCAGGATGAGTCAGCCTTCTCTAATACTCTTGGCCAAATCTACTTTTCTTATAAATGAAACTGTTGTCTTTGTTTATTCGCTAAGTTGTGTCCAACTCTTTTGCAGCCCTATAGACTGTAGTCTGTGAGGCTCCTCTGTCCTCAGGATTTCCCAAGCAAGAATACTGGAGTGGGTTGCCATTTCCCTTTCCAGGAGCTCTTCTAGACCCAGGGGTTGAACCTGTGCCTGTTGCATTGGCAGGTAAATTCTTTATCACTGAGCCACCAGGGAAGCCCATAGATGAAATTTTTGTTCCCATTTTCCTTGTTGATAGAGGAACCTAAAGGAGTCTACTGCCCTCCCTATGTGTGCTAAGTGGCTTGAGTGTCAAGATGTATGACTAAATTCTAGATGTGTTCCTAAAATACTGACCCTATAAAAAAATTCATGTCACATTTTAAAACAATCCAGGAAGCAATGACTAGATACATCAATTAACTGAGAGCTTTAATATGCTTATGTGTTTGTGTATAACTAGCTTTCTAAAGGCCTGAAGACAGAAGCACAGACTTTCTTAAAGCAACAAGCAATTGCAAGTCAATAAACATCCTGCTCCTCCTCTGCTCATCCAGCCCAATGATGATGAAATGCACACCAACAGGAACAATAAGAAAAATAATAACATTATCACAGGATCAATGTCTATTGCTGGCTTCATAAATAAAGGACTTGGCTTCCTATTGATGTTTAATTTTTGTAAATGCCTCTGGAAATTTAAGTAGCAGTAGGAAAACATTATCCTGAGATAATGTTCAATTTCTCCCAACATAAGCTCTTATACCTTGGATGTGTTCAGCTTTCAGTCTGGGACAAATTCTGGAGAACAAATTTCTTTGGAACAGACGGTGGTAGATTGATTTTAAATAGGCTGACCTTGGTGCTCTGGGTCTAGGGGATAGGAGAACAGATGATGGTTGGAACAACAGAGGCAGAGAAGGCCTGGTGTTCCTGCTTCTTCCGTGGCTTGTTCAGAGGTATCCGTCAGCAAAATGGGAGATTCTTTCTCCATCCACATCCCACAACCAATGCAGCAGGCTGTGCCAGATTTGTGAGTCCTGGGGGACAAACAAGGCTCGGAAGGAAGGGTTCACCTGTCTCAGTGGGATACTGTGATGTCCTCGTATCCTGTTACCTCTTGCTGTACATCAACTACATTGGGCGCCTGGCTTGAAAAACAAATCAATGCCTGCCAACTCGACCCTAGCAGAAGCACGAGAATACTTTGAAGGCGAGAAATCATAGATATTAAAGCTGAAAGGGAGCTTCCTCAAGAGATCTTCTAATCTAGGCTTCCTCAGCCTTTAGGAAGGTAAGCATGAATGTCCCCAATCCTCAGAAGACGTTCTGAAAATTGAGCTAATTCGAATAGAGGGCAGGGAAGTGCCCGTCTTCTGCCCTGAGAGCAATGTTTCTCTGACAACTTGCACAGAATCACCTGGCTCTTGTTAAAGCACAGATCCCTGGACCCCCAACTCCAGCATCTCTGATTCTGTAAATCTGGGGGTAGGGCCCAGGAGTGTGCATTTCCTTTTTTAAAAATTATTTCTTTATTTGTGGCTACACTGGCTCTTGTTTGCGTCGTGTAGGATCTTCTGTTGTGGCACAGACTCTCTAGTTGAGGCTCACGCGCCCAGTAGTTTCAGCTCTCAGGCTCAGTTGCCCTGTGGCATGTGGGATCTTAGTTCCCTGACCAGGGATCTAACCCTTGTCCCCTGTAGTGGAAGCCGGATTCTTAATCACTGGACTGCCAAGGAAGTCCCCAGTGTGCATTTCTAATGAATTTTTAGGTCCTGCTGATGCTCTTGGTCTTGGTCTTACTTTGAGAATCACAGGACTAGAGTCTCCTTTCTTGATTTCATGACCCAGAAGCTGGGCTGTCTTAAGCTAACAAGTGAGTTGTTCCGTAACCCATTGTGTCAAATAGGGGCAGAGAATATGTATGTTAAGCTTATTACTTAATCTGAGACTGCAGAGTCTTTGCTCAAGTAAGAGCAAGCTATTTTTCTGTGACTTTAAGGCTGGTTCCAGCTACTCCAAAGACATGTGGGCTTGGAAAGATACAGGGATTCCTCAGGTACCCCAACCTCTGACCTGGTTTCTTTTAACTTGAGAAGAGCTGTCACTTTCCTGGGAATCTGAAATAGCAAGGCAGGTTTGTAAAGGCCTTTCTGACTCCAAACAGCTGGATTTGCACTCACCACGGTGATCGCTCAGCACCACGCCGCCCTGACACTGATAAATGATGCTGGTTCCACTGGAATTCCATCAAAGCTGCGGGGTAGAGACCCCGGCCACTGAGCCCAGTGCCCTCTGGCTCTTCCCTATCAAGGTTTGAAAAGCTGGCATGTAGCTGGTGGGAAAGAGGCATCAGCTGGGTGTGCCAGCTTTGCTGTTTAGCAGAGGATGCAGTGTTAGGGATAGGGGATCAGCAGGAGAGAAGGGAACAAGAGGGTTTTCTTCAGCCGCAAGAATTCCAGACCCTTACATGACCTCCCTTCTTCTCTGATGGAAGAATCTCATGAGAAAGTATACTTGCCTCAGAATACAGTCCCAGCCCCACCCCTACCTGAGTCATAGCAGTGAGAACAATTAGGCTCTTCACAGGGTTATGTGTTCTGCATATCCTTATATTTCATGTAAGGGTTAGAAACCAGGAGTGCTGGAATTTTCAAGTCCTTGTCCTGTTTCTCTCTGTCCATTTCTAGTGTGCTGCCTTTATAAGCATGTCCCCCTGTTGTATTAGTTGCCTCCATCCTTTTCCTTTAGTATTCTTTCTTACTGGTTCCTTTCTTTGTTTCTCTTTGAGGAATTGAGATTTCTATTCCTCCATTCACCTTTCTGTCCAGTGTTTGACTTTTAAGAACAGACTGTGTAGGTGCTTATGAAACACAAGGGCCAGTTCTGAGAGCCTCTTCTTCCCCAGCAACTTGCATTTTAGGCAAAATAAGCCCACATTTCACTTCCGTTTTGTTTAATGTGTTACTGAAATGCGACATGCACACAGAGAAACGCACAAATCATACATGTTTGGCAGATGGATTTTCACAGCACGAACACATGGAGTGACCAGCACCTAGGTCATGAAACAGAAAATGCCTGGTTCCCCCAAAGCCCCAGTGCTCCCCTTCAGAAATTTCCTGCCCTCCAGGATATCACTGTCTTGACTTTTAACAGATTAATTTTGACAGTTTTTTAACTTTGTATAAATGGCATCATTCCATATACACTCTCTGATGCCTGGCTATTTTTCTCAGTTTTGTGTTTGTGAAATCCACTGATGCTGTCGCATGTGGTTCATTTCCTTGTGCTCTCTTCTCTGTGTAATGAACATATCACACTTGATTCATTCGACTGTTCATGGAAATTTGGGCTTTTCCAGTTTGAAGCTGTTATAAATTTTGCAGCTATTCACATTCTTTTACATGTTTTTCTTTTCCTTTTAAAAATTTTTATTTTTACTTTATTTTACTTTACAATACTGTATTGGTTTTGCCATACATTGACATGAATCTTTTTCTGTGAACATACATCCTTTTCTTGGTGTGTTGAATCTATAAATGGGTGGACTTGCTATTTTATAGACTGGCATTTATTCAGCTTTGGAAGATACTACTGTATGGTTATCCAGAGTCGCTCTACCAATTTATACCTATACTCCCACCAGAAAGGCCCAAGAGCTGTAGTTCCTCTGCAGACCCGCCGACATCTAGTATCTTAAATTTAGTCATCTGGTAGGTGTCTGATGATGAGGGATTGTGCCTTTAATTTGCGTTTCTTCAATAACTGATAACATTGGGCAACTTTTAATATGTTTACTGGTTGTTTGAATACCGTTTGTGGTGAAGTGCCTGTAAAGTATTTTGCCCATTGTAAAAATCAGACTGTTTGCCTTTTCTCGTTGCTTTGTAGGAGCTCTTCATAATTGTGGATATGAAAACTTTGACAGTACCCTGGAGCAAATGTCTTCTGCCAGGTGTTGGCTTGCCTTTGACTGGTCTTCAGACCCTTTGTGTTATGACTGTCAAACTCACGCTTAAACTCCAACTCAAATGTCATCTCATTGGTGACTTAGACTCCATCTCCTTTCTCTTGGGTCGTCGCCTGCCCCGTCCTGCCGCAGCGTCAGCCTAACTCCCTCTCATAGGAGGTGTCATGTTAGTTACAATGCCCTATTTCTTACCTTTCCTTTCCCAGCCCCAGGGTACCCGAGGCACAGACTAGTCTAGGTGGAACCAGTGGCAGTCGTTTCTGTGGAGGTTCTGGGTGTTTTGCTTCTTTTGACTTTGTAATCTTCTGTGTCCCAACTTTCTATTATGTGTGTGCATTATGTTTGTAATGATAACAGATATTAATATATAACTTAACATTGTGCACTTGATCTTGCCTCACTATGTGTTGGGCATCTTTGCAGGGAAACTTCCAACTCAGTGTGGTAAAACGTGAGCTCCCTGTTTTGTCTTTCCATCTCAGCCCAGTGTCTTTCCTGGCCTTTGCGATGGGTATGGGATAGGATCACAGAGAATCGCTCTAACTTCAGAGATTATCTTTTAGTCCTTCCTGCAACATCCAAACTGTGATTTCCAGCTCTGCTGTCTTTGCCTCTCTCTCTGTTCTGTTGGAAAATGAATACATCTTCTAAATTGTTCCTGTACCCACCTTTGTCAGCTCAGAATTGCACTTGATGGAATTAAGCTGATAAGGAAGACTTTATTCAAGACTGTTGTTATAGAGGTCAGCTTCAGTGCCATAGGGAGTGACCTCAATGCCACTGAAACAAAAGACAGGGCGTGTTTAAGCACTGGGGTGAGCTAGTGGAAAGTACTGTGGGACTCTAGGGGGAAGGTAGGTCAGTATGATTAGCTCATCTGTGTCTGCTAATTGGTGTTTATCAAAGTTAGGCTTCTACGCTCCCACAGAGACAGAGATGACTGTAATCATCTCTCTTGATGATTCTGTTTCAAAAGGATGGCTCTTCAGTCCTTGAGAATGACTCAGGATTCTTGGGCTTTAATTGGCTGGGAGAAGAGTTACTTTTCAAAAGGACAGAGAAAGAATTTACAGTTTCCTAAAGTAAGTAATGAAAAAGTAAAGTAAGTCATTCTTTGAGGACAGGGAGCCTCTAGCCAGGAGGAAGCCTGTCTAAAGTTTAGCGAGAGGAACACTAAGGCCATCTTGCTCACCCTCACTCCAATTTAAATGCCATAATTTAAATTTGATTCTGACATTCTACCCCTGTGTTGCAAACCTTTCCATGGCTCAATACTGCATGATCTGTAAACTCAGGCATGTATGGAAGAGTCTCCATGTCCTTGCCCCAGCCTCTCCTGAGTCTTATTCCCTCCACACTGGCAGTGAAGTCACCATGAGCGTTCTGAAAGTGGTCTCAGGAAACTGAGATTGAGGGAGGTGAATTTCAAAGCATCACAGGTTATGATTGACCAACTGGGGGGTGGGTGATTTGAGTCATGGGTTGGATGAGGATGGAGCAGGAGAGCCAAGACCAAGTGAAGTCCAAAGTCATGAGACTCCCAGCCAGGTGCATTTCTGGGAAGATGGGCATTTCCTCGCCAGCGGTGTGCAGAGAGTGACTAGCTCAGACTCTTCAGCTGGGGCCCAGCTGCCCTTCAAGGGCTTTTACCTCAGGGTCAGTTTAGCAAAATTTGGAAACTTTTCCTCATGTGGAAACCTTCTGTAATCTGTCAAGGTCAGTGGGCACAGTGGGGCAATCGTGTCTCATGCCCATCCTCTGAGGTCAGCAAGGTGGGCACTGTCCTCTTAATGTCTCCTGAATGACAAGGACAATCTAAGATTTTCTACCTTCCTGCTCCACTGAACACGCAAACTCAATTGAAAGGCCACAACACATTTAAGTGTCTGAAATTAAATCTGAAGTCGAAGCAGCAGCATCTTATTACTTTTAATCAGTGCAGTGCATGAAAGCCCCTTTGGAGAAATCATTATTTTACCTCTCTGCATGGAAGGCCAAACTGCTTCCTTGCTTCCTCTGGTCCCTGAGAAATGACAGGGACTCTTTGCTCTGCGTGCCCATCGAATTTGGGGCTGCCTTCAGCTTCTGCTGTTTCCGGGGCTTGGGTCAGATTTCCTTCTTAGAGCTGCTTCTTTTGAGTCCCCCTGCCTCTCAGCTGCACTTTTCTAATAAAGGGACAAGAGGCTGAGGGATTAGTAACCATAGTTACCATTTATTAAGCACTTTCTTTATCAGTTAAGGTGTTTAGTAGCAAACAATCAAAACTGGTTTGATCAGAAGGTAATTGATTAAAGGATATTGGGTTGCGCACAGAATCTCCAGCCAAGCTGAGGAACAGACTTGGGAGCTGTACTGCTGAAACAATGCTCAAAATCTCAGCGAAGAATTGGAGGCAATGCTGATGTATCAACTGCCCTCCCAGGCACAGCACCGCAGGGTGCGCTGCTGATGCTGAACACTGGAGGCCATGTCTGAGTGTCCCCGCAACAACCATGAAAGGTAACTGTTACTCTCTTCATTTCATAGATGAGGTCACAGAAGTTCAGAGGTGGTAGGTAGCTTATTCCCAAGGTTAGCTATAATAGAAATCCTCGACTGTGTGTGTTCAGTGAGGATGGGGATTACATTGGTCTTGCTCACCATTTACTGTAAGCTCAGAGCCCAGTGCAGTGCTGGGTCTGTAGGTACTAGATAAACTGGGAATGAATACATGGGGAAGGGGTGGGCAGATGCATTGTTACAGCGTTTGTGGTAGTCTCACTTTACCGTGAGCTGTCTTCTCCTACCTTGCTCTGGGGCCATCCTGCATGTTTGTGGCCAGAGGGTTGGGTGAATGAGTCCGGGTCAGGCAGTCATAATATGTCCTCCTGGCCATGGTGATTGGTCCCAAAGTTTGAAGGTTGTGAGTCTGACCAGATGGCCCAGCACCTGGCGTGAGACTGACTTGCTCTAAAATGTAAGAATAGAGCTGGCATACAGAAAGGAGCAAAGACAGGGTTTCTGATTCGACTTTCCTGCCTGTTACTCATGTTGGCCTTTTATAAGCAAGCACTATCGCTCCAGTCAAGAAAGGCAGGTTGAAAGCGGTGACTTCTCTCACGAAAGGGGTTTTACTTTGGATGCCACCTTCGGATGCCCCATTAGATGGATGGGTGCATTTTACGAAATATTTTGGAACTGGGTAAAAATGGATGTCTTCTCAATCCTTCTTCCTCTCTCCTTGGCAAGCCCCCCATGTGTCTCCCCTCATATACAGATTTTTTAAAAAATTTATATATATGCGTATTTAGTTTTGGCTGCGCTGTCTGTTCATTGCTGCTTTTGGGCTTTCTCTGCTTGTGGCGAGCGGGTTTCTCTGCGTGGCAGCGCACGGGCTTGTCATTCCGGTGGGTTCTTTTGCAGTGGAACACAGCACCAGAGCTGGTGGGCTCAGCTGTTGTGGTGTGTGGGCTCAGTTGCCCTGAGGTATGTGGGATCTTCCCAGATCAGTGGTTGAACCCACGTCCCCTGCATTGGCAGGTGAGTTCTTAACCACTGGTCCACCAGGGAAGCCCTACCTTATCTCTAGTTGTATGGGGTCCTTTTTAATTTTTTTTTTCTGACAGTTTATCCATCTCCAAGCCCTTGCTCAGTGAACATCTCTGAGATATGTTTGTTGGGACAGCTGTTGGGCAAAGGATGCAACTGTTATGGTGGCGCAAGGAAAGCAGGCCTCAGGGGGACAGGTTCTGGTGATGGTTGTGGGTTTCAGGCTGGGCATCCGTGAGGGCCCTTCTCCCGGAGCAGTCTGCTGTGCAGGGCGCTCAGGCGGTCAGGTACAGAGCACTCTGTCAGGGTAGCCCAGTAACGGGACTGCTGTGAAGTTGTCAGTGTGCTCATTTGTGTTGACATTGCGTTGTCCAGAGGCCTTGCAGAACCCAGCCGCAGCATGGGCCTCTGTCGATACTGGGATGGGACGTAAGAATTAGATGTTTGCTCTATGCTGGTAGCTTTGGCCTCAGGCCGTCTTGGCCAGTCATGTAGTACCAGGGCTGCTTCATTATCAGGGCTCCGTTATCCTCCTTTTGTTCCCACGCCAGCTCCAGTGCTGTCAGACTGATCCTTTCCCTCATTACTCCCAGGGACCACCAGCTGGCCTGCAGATGAGACATCCCTGTGGGGCATCTGAGTCGTGCTGACCTCTGTCCTTGATGTCCTTCCCCGTGCACCCTGGACCCAGTTCCCGACCCAACCCTCTCCTCTCCAAAGCTTTGATGAGTCCGTTTTCATTTCCCAGGTTGTGTGTGTGCCTGTTTTGGCTGAAGACTTTCCCTAGAACGTCCGAGCCCTGTGCCTTTGTTTTCCTCCTGGGGCTCCTGGTCTTTGTTTTCCTCCTGTGTCAAAAGGGGAGCAGCCTGCTGCTGCTCTGCCCCATCGCTGCTTGCCTTAGTAACTTTCTTTTTCCTAATGAGGCTTAATTATAAGTTTTATTGACAGACTTATGTTATGCCATTGGAACCCATCTTGAATCAATTAAAATCAATTAATCACACTGTGATTAACTTTAATTGTGGGATGTTTCCTACACCCAGCAAATAACCATTCACATATGTTCCAATTAATATTTTTACCCCCCCCTTTGTTGACAAATGAGCTATTGTACTTAAAATTAATTAAATGTTAGCATGGTCCCAATTAACATTGCGTTAACCTGAAAAAAAAAAGTCTTTATTGTCAATCCTGAGCAAAATCTGTGACAGTCTACTCCTTATATTGCACAACATATATTAAACACATGGAGCCTAACCTTTGGCCAAAGTAGTGGATGGTCTGGACAAAATATGAGGCCGCATTGAAAATCTTGAGGTTTTTGGCTGTGACTTGAGATAAGCAAGGAAAATAAATATTATCTGCCTAGAAATAGTTACCTATCTTTTTCTGTGTTTTGCTAAACCAACATTTAATGTCTCTAGATTATCAGTACTTTATATATAGGATTTTTTTTTTTCACTCAGTATTTTTTTGTCTTTTTTTAAAATCTCTAAAGTGTCTCATTCCCCTGTGTCTTGAATATTTCTTTACCTAATGCTATTAATTGTACTGTAAATTCCAAAGTGTATCTTTCATTTTTCACCCAGCCTTCTGTTTTCTGAGACTCCTCTAAGTAGGTTATGTGGGTTTGTTTTATATGCAAACATTGTTTATCCATGCTCACATTGATAAGCGTTCAAATTGTTTCCAACTCTTTGCTTTTATAAGCAATGTTGGGATGGGAATCTTAGTGTATCTGAATTTGTGTATGTTGAATCCCAGGACAGATATGAAAATGTGTCTCAATGACATATTGATTATTTTAAATTAAAGTTACTAAAAAAACAACCAATACAAGAGGAACACTCTGACTCTTTTTTTTCTGCCTCCCTGGAGGCAGGGAATGAATCTCTTTTGTGAGAGTTACATTCCTGGCATCTGGAGGAGAAGGGCACCCTTGCTGCCCAAGACAGAATCCAGGGCCGAGAAGCCCATAGAGGCAAACATTGTGACTTCTGTTTACTCCGCCAAGCCAAACCCTGTTTAGAATCTTCACTAGCTGGCCACCCCAAACCTAAGCTTCTTTGTTCTATGAATTCCTCACAGATTTATTGTTTCCTTATCAACGATAAAATCCACCTGCTTTGGCCACCTCTTAGGTCTCATTTCGATGGGACTTCAGTGCACATGAATTGGAATGTGTTTCTTTTTCTCCTGTTAATTTGTCTTATGTCATTTTAGCCACAAGAACTAAGAGGGGTCGAGAGGGAAAACACCCCCTGTGATTTATATCTCAGGTACCTGTCTGAGATATAGTCCTAGGAAAACAATCGTTGGGTCTCAGGGCAAATGCAAACTGCTCTCTGGAATTGATCCTCTTTGGCACAGGATGAAATGGAGATCTGGAGGGGTTAAGTAATTTTTTCAAGGTCAAGTCTACAACTAGGCTTGATTTCAGATCTTCTGAATCTTAGTGAACTATCTATTTTGCAATAGGCTACCATCTCAATTTCCCTGAATTCCCTGGAATTTTCTAAGCAAAATTTCCCCAGTATGATAGTTTCATATCCTTGTTAGGCTCTCCTTTAAGAGTCAACAGTCAATATATGTTACAACTGACACAGAAATGTATGCAGCTATTATCAGGCGATGGCACTGGGAATTTAGGTCTAACCTGCTCTCTTCGAGAAGTCTGCTTTTAGGGAATTCGCTGGCAGTCCAGTGGCTAGGACTTTGGGCTTCTCACGACTGATGGTGTGGCTCCAATTCCTATTTGGGGAACTAAGATCCTGGCACGACTTGCAGCCAAAAAAAAAAAAGATAATAATAATAAGTAAATTAATTAAAAAAACCTGCTTTTGTTATTGAACAAAGACCTATAAATATTTTAGAATAGGTGGTAGAGATATCGAGATATAATAATGATCAATCTGAGATTTCAAAGCTCTTCTCACACAAGGGGGCAAAACACTGCTTCAATGATTAAAAAAACAAAACAAAACATAAATCCCAGGTTTATCTTTACAAGTCAGTTTGCCCTGAAGGATGAACATGAGAGATAGAAAGTAATACAAGTTTTCAAAGCTTTCAAGTTGTCTTTGGAACTTTGTATTTCTTTGGGGGTGTTCCTAGAATTGACCACTAGAAGGCAATCCCTGGATACATGATTCTCTTTCCTCTTTCCCCTGTCTCAGTTCTCATTAATTCCTAAAGGGTTAACAGAGCAACTGGTGAATCCAAGAATAATATATATTCCTTGTCCTTATAACACAGGATAGAGGGAAATGAGTAAGAATTCTGAGTGCTGAGCCAGGTGCTGTGGGTAACCTGAGGAAAGAGCCACTGAATCAGTGAGTGAGGGGTGAGCAGGGCGGTGAGATCTGAGCTGGACTTCAGCAGACGTGTAGGAGGTGGTCCTCAGGGGAAGGAAGGATCCTAAGTTTAGCTTCCTCACGTTCTTACACCCCCACCCTCTGCTCCTCCTGCCCCCACAGTAGCCATGTTCAGAAATAACCCAGCATCCCTGAGGGAAGAGGAACAAATGTTCTACATTGCACCATGCTAAGCATCCCCCTCCAGTCCTTGTGCCTGTGAAATGCATTTCACGCCTCATCTGTTCCCTAAATGAGATGTGAAAGCAGTTTACACCTCGTTTACATTTGTGCTGTTTTACCAAACAGCATAGATACAGCTCCATCCCAAGTCATGAAATGAGGTCAGGCACCCTTTCTCTCCTTGGATTGAATCCACCCAACTCTCCAGATCATCTCAGGCAACCAGGCATCCACCAGGTGTCGAGAGAGAAAGTGCAAGCCTTGGCGGAGAGGTGTGGGGAGCAGTGAGCAAGGAGTGTTCACGTCCTCTTAGGTGAGGGGAATGGCCTTTCTTTAAAGCCAATTGTATACTTAGTAAAATTTGCTTAAGCAAAATGCAAAAATCATAGGTGTACACTTAGAAGAGTTTTTAACCTTTGCACATACCTGTGTAATCAACACCCAGATCAAGACATAGAACATTTCTCTCACTCCTGAAACTTTTTTCACGCCCCCTTTCAGTCAGTAGACCCCTCCCCAAACAGAACTGCTAGATTCTGACGTTCATCACCACCATGGATATATTGTACCTATTCTAGAACTGAATATACATGCAAACATACAGTATGTACTGACATCTCTTCAGATAATGTCTGTGTGATTCATATGTGTTTCTGTATCAGTAGCTTGTTCCTTTAAATTGTTGGATAGGGTCCCACTGTATGAATAAGACACTGTAGTCATTTTCCTATTGATGGGCATTTGAGTGGGGTTCTGTTTTTGCCTATTATAAATAAAACTGCTATGAATATTCTTGCACAAGATTTTATGCACATATACACTCAGTTTTTTTTCTTGGGAACACAGCTAGGGGTGGAATTCCTGGGTTGTAGTGTAGCTGTATTTTAACTTTATTAGAAACTGCAAAACATTTCTTTGAGGTGATTGAACCATCACTCCCACTGGCAGTGTATGGAAGTTCTGGTTGTTCTGATTGATTCAAGATAATGAAACAGTGTTGGCAATCACTGTAAAGTAGCACAGATTCATCTAAGGAGCATGACATAAAAGACAAGGTTAAATATTTTAGAAGAGAACTAGAACATGAAAGGCATTTCTATGCATGAATCTTTATTGTCCCAAATAGTATCTCTTGAATGTCCTGATTTTGTCCAAAACTCACTGTATTTAAAAATGCACAGCACGTTTTGTCTTAATCAGACTATATACCTGGGAATATAAGAACAGTGTGCTGGGAGTCATATACCAAGAATGCCTACAAAGCCCTTTGCCCACCTTCGCCAAATTAGACTAATAATGTTTGTCATTTTTGCCAAACTGATAAAAAAATATTTGTCTCTCACTTCTGTATTTAATTTTTATGTACCTTGATAATTAATAAAGTAAAGCATTTTGCTTTTTTATGGATATGTGTATTTTTTTCTTGGTGTATTTTCATGTTCTTTGCCCATATTCTCTGGTGTTTGTCTTTTTCCTGTTGATGTTTGGGTGGCTTAATACTGACAACTGGTTGTTGTATATGTTACAAATATTTCTCTTTTTTGTTGCTTACCTTTTAAAATAAAAACTGCTTTCATTATTTTTAAAGATCCTACTTGCTCATTACAAAACATCTGCACAATTGAGAAAATATTACAAAAGATTAAAATTCTTCCAAATCCCACTTTGCAGAGATAAAACAGCAACAAAAACAGAACCAAGAATAATCGATTAAATTCTGATGAAAATCGCTGCAAGCATCTCTCATTGCATATGTAGAGAAACCTAATGAGATATGTACGATAGGTAGACATTTAGAAGAACGGCTTTAAATATGAGAGTTCTAATCACATGGCTACACATAAGATAAAAGTTTCTTTATTGCAAAATATATTAGTCCTAAAATAATCATATTATTTTAAAACCTCATGAGTTTGGAACAATATTTGAACAACATAATATAACTATGGACTGTATCTTTGGAAATCTTTGCTATAAATAGTGAAAAAAATAGCAAACTTTTTTTTTTTCCTACTCTGGCATGTCTAGTTTTATTGGTTACCTCAGTGCTTTGATGTTGTCAAGTTTTATAACATTTATAACCTTTTCTCTCACTGTAATTCTCAGAGTTGTCAGTTTTTCTTCTGTTTTAAGCACATCATCAGCATTTCTTTTATCCTGGCTTTGTATACATATTTTCTTTATTTTGGCTTTTGGCTTCTTATATTCATTTTATTATTCCAATAAATTATTTTTCACAAAGGGCTTGTAGGTGTTAGTTTTCCTGAGTTCTTGCATATTTCAGGCAATTTCTCAGTTGCATTTGCACTGGAAGGTTTGCTTGGGTAGGGACACGATTATTGGGCTATTCCTTTTTTTACTCAGAACTTTACAGATATTGCACCAATGTCTACTGTTATTAAATGTTGGATACAAAGGTCCATCTAGCAAAGCTATGGTTTTTCCTGTGGTCATGTATGGATGTGAGAGTTGGACTATAAAGAAAGTTGAGCGCCAAAGAATCGATGCTTTTGAACTGTGGTGTTGAAGAAGACTCTTGAGAGTCCCTTGGACTGCAAGGAGATCCAACCAGTCCATCCTAAAGGAAATCAGTCCTGAATATTGATTGGAAGGACTGATGCTGAAGCTGAAACTCCAATACTTTGGCCACCTGATGCGAAGAACCGGCTCATTGGAAAAGACTCTAATGCTGGGAAAGATTGAAGGTGGGAGGAGAAGGGGACAACAGAGGAAGAGATGGTTGGATGGTATCACTGAGTCAATGGGCATGAGTTTGAGTAAGCTCCGAGAGTTGGTGATGGACAGGGAAGCCTAGCGTGCTGCAGTCCATGGGGTCGCAGAGTCAGACATGACTGAGCGACTGAACTGCACTGAACTGAAAGTTGAGATAAGAGGAACCTCATCAGCTCCCTTCCCAACACACACACTTACACACTCTGTAAAGTCCATGTGTGACTTTCTGCCTAGATGTCCATATATATTTTTTTCTTTTAAAATATATGTCTTTTGGTGGTTACTCTAGTGATTACAACATATACTTTTGACTTATCAAAGTCTAATGTTACTTGGAACTTTCATCCTCTTCCAGGACAATGTTAAAAAATGTAATTCCATTTATCCTCCTATCAACTTATATGCAATGGTCATATGTTTTAATTCATTATACATTTTAAACCATGTAAAACACGATTGTAATAATGATTGTTATTGTTTTGTACAGAAAGCATTCATTTATTCATTTATGTCATTCATTTGACATACATATCTAGCTTTTTATTTTTCTTCTCTTCATTGCTTCCTGCATCTCCAAGAAAACATATGCGATCATTTTCTTCCTGCCTGAAGGACACTCATTGTTATTTCCTTAAGGGTGTTTGGGATGTGCTGCTTATGAATCCTTTTGGTTTTTATTTGTCTTATTTCACCCTCATTCTCCACATGTATTTTGCTGAGTATCAGATTCTGGATTGACACTTTCCTGCTTTCAGTACTGTGAAGGTCTGTGTTCACTGTTTTCTGTTTGAATCTGTTGTTTCCAGGTGGAAGTCCAGTTGTTACTTTCTGTGAGGAGGTGGCTGACTCCAAGTTTGGACGTTTAGCTGCTGACAGCTTTTAAGCTCCCTCCTACTTCTTTCCCTTCTGCCCCACATCTGGACCAGCTGATGAAAGAGCCTGGGTGCTCCCTCCGTTACTGCTGGTGGGAGAATCTACCCACACAGGTCCCTGCCTGCATGTGGGAACCCTGACCCCGGCCCTACTTCCCAATCACAGGGAAAGCCAGGCCAGTCTCTTTTGCTTGCTCTCTGAAGTCACCCTGCTCTCCTCATGGATACAAGCATGTAAATAGCAGACTTTTCCACAGCCTCTTGATATGGGTGGCATCTTCATTCTTGATGTTAGAACCAGACTTTGGGTGGAAGTCCTGTTACCTTTGCAGGGAATCATGACACCTTTATTTTATTTTAGAAATATTTATTTATTTATTTAACTATGCCAGGTCTTAGCTATGGCATATGGGATCTAGTTCCCTGAGCAGGGGTGGAACTCGGGCCCCCTGCGTTGGGGGCACAGAATCTTAGCTGCTGGACCACCAAGGAAGTCCCATGAAACTTTTAAAAGTCTGTTTTGTTTAGCTGTCATTAATTTCATCCTGAGGTATTTAATTGTTCTTTAATTTATTTTTTATTACTTTGCTTAGGCCTTCTTGAACTTATAGCTTGATTAAAAAAAATAGTTTTAAAAAGTTCTCAGCCATGATACTTCTGTCCAATTTTCTGTAACCTCTCGTTCTGGGACTCCAAGTCAGTCTCTCCAAGTACATCAGTCTTTATTACTTCTCTCTGAACATTTTTTTCTGACTTTTTCATCCTTTTCTCTCCCATGTTTCACTTTTTATATTTTCTTCTGATCTTGCTTCCAATTCAATAATTCTTATCAGCAGTGTCTAAGCCCACACATTAAGTTCTTGATTTAGCTAACTGTATTTTTAAGAATTATAATTTTTCAGGAAGAGTTCACGTATGAACTAAAACATATTCTTGTAAAACAAAATGTCACCTTATAGTTTGTACTCTTTCCCCATTTCAGAATTTAAATACAAATAAATATCCCAAGTGGTCACATGAAGTGATGAAGTTAAAGTAACCCACACACAAAAAATATTTTCATTAGTTGTATTTATAATTCCTAGTTGTCTTCCAAGATCTCAGTCTTGTGTATTTCTCCATGAATGTGTTAAGGATGGTTATTTTAATGGACTTTGGGAATGTCATTATCTTAAAACCCCATAGGCTGTTTCAATTTCTTCTTATTTTTTTTCTTGATTTTTATTTAGGTTTCTTGCTTCTTCATTTGTTTGCTTTTTAATACTTGCATGTCCAGGGGGAGAATTGGCCTGAATTTACCTAGTCTGAATTTACCTAGTCTGAATTTACCTAGTCTGAATTTACCTAATCAGAAGTGGAAGCCTGAGTCTCTGACTTATCTTTATTCCTTATATTCACGATGAAACTTGTTAATGAACAGTTCACAATGAAGTATATATAAAGTATATGCATATAATACAGTTATTAAATATATATAATAACTATATGTGTATATAAATATTTGGTTCCTTTATTTTTTCTCAGAATATCAATTATATATTTGTTGATTCTTTTTTTTTAAATTTTACAATCCTCTTGATAATTCTTTAACTATCTGTTATTTTTCTTACTATTTGAGTTATTACCTGAGCTTTGTCCAGACAGGGACCTGGCTATATTTTTAATTATATATAGTCAACAGTTTTCTGCTTCAAAAAAAGACTAATTTTTGTAACGTTTCCATTTTCCTCTTACATTTCTACCTGCACTTTGTCAGCTCACTTCCTTGTTCTTTTTATTATCCTAAAATCTCTTGAAGATTTTCAAACCTTCAGTTCTCTTTTTGATGTCATTTTTGAAAAGAAAGTTCCATGTAATTCTTTGAGACCCTGCAGAATCATTTGATGAGGGATTCATCTCTTTCCTTAAATACGCTTTTTTATCCTGTGTTGTTTTTCATTCTTTTTTTTAATGTATGAGTTTGGTTCCTTTTCGTCTATGGCTCTTTTTCACATGGGGCCAAACAGGTACGATGCAGGGAGAAACTTGTGTGAAGGTTGGGCCAAAGGCATTTGTAGCTTAGAGTCAGGATTTGTGGCTTTAACTGTGCTCTCATTTAATCTGCCTTCTGCTTTCCCTGGAGCTCAATTCTCCCTTTGGTTGTTGAAGGTCAGTGGTCAGTGTGGCCCAGAGCACATCCCTTTCATTCACTGGCTTTCCAAGTTATCATCTGGTGTTTGTTCTTCCCACCTGCCTTCTCTTTGCTTTACTCCTGAAGCACCATTTGGTTAAGAGTCTCACACTGGTCAGATTTGGAAAAAGAGAACTGGTGTGCGGTTCCCACGACGATTGGGATTACAGCTTATGCAGAGTTTAAGCAGGAGCACAGCCCAAATCTAAAGGTAGGGGTTTGTTTCCTGAGTTGGTGATGAGCTGCAGGTGGCTCAGCCAGTGTCTCAGGACAGGTGTAATGGGAGTTCTGCCTGTCGCAGCAGCTGCTTGCTGCAGGGTAAGGACCCTTGGAAGCTTCTTCTCTTCAGGCCCAAAGCAGGTCTTTGTGCTGACTGTCCAAGGTGGCTCAGAGTTCGTAGCAGATGATTTGGAAATTACCTATCAGTCTTACCAAATGGAGCCTTGCCATCATGGGCAAACACCTCTCCTCACAGAGTATCATGGAGAAGTGATGAGAACTCTGGCTTGAAATTAGGACACATGTGTCCCCCTCCTACCCCGTACATTGAATGGTTAATGCACTTGGTAACAAGCAGTTAGCCTCTTCAGGCTTTAACCTCTTCAATACTGCTATACCTGGCTTGTGATCTTTTCAAATGGGGATAGTCTGAAAAAGGTCTACACATTTCTGCTTCCAAGAGAAAATTCAAATTAGCAGTTTCTTTCCTTCTGATTGCTTGTGTGCTCAGAACAGAAGAAAGACACCTGGATAAAGCATTTCCATCGACTTCTGCCATTCCCTAAGGGGCACCCAGGATCTTTAAGCTTCTTTTAGGTTCCTTTGAGGTCTCTCAGCTCAAGGACTGTCTCCACATGTCCTCCATCCTGTCCACACTTCCAGCCGGTGTGTGTAGGTGGAGCTCAAATTTAAAAACAACTCAAGTGAACTCACATATCTTTTTTTTTTTTTTTGGCAACTTGCTGTTTCAGCGGAAGCTCTTAAAAGTTGTCAGCATTTTTCTTAGTAGTTAAACAGAACTAGAAACACAGACAGTAGCCACTCATGACCACAGTGTGCCTCCAGCTCTCATCCGTAAACCAGCCTCCTCAACAGACATAGCAGCAAGGTGATACGAATTTTCTGTACATGGAAAGCAACAAGGGTATAATGTTCACAATGTGATCCTTACTGAAAATGGTTCCAAAGTTGAGTCACATGCCATCCAAGCAGGTGTAACACTGAAGAGTTGTTTAGCGCACAAACTTCAGCAAATAGGCTATGTAGCTTCAATACCTTAAATAAAAGAGCAGCATGGCTTTAGAGTCAGGGCAAGTTTGTCACCTTGGAAAAGTCAGCTCAGTTATTTGGTGGTACTTACAGGCTGATTCCATAGTTATTTAGCTATTGGAGACCTTGGAGATACCAAGGAGAGCTTCAGGAGGAGGGAATGTCTGCTAATGGGTTCAAATAAAAGGCTGTTTTGTCATCCCAGGTGACTGAAGACTTTTGAGTTGCTTTGGAATCCACTGAAATAGCTACACACTAGAATGGATTAGAACAGAAGAGTGGATTTCTTCCAACTTCTGGACTATTTCCTCATGTTTTCACATCCCCATAAATATGATCCAATAACAAAGAAATGTCTACACCATAGCTATGAACTAGCAAGCAGTGTCCTCCTAAAACTTCTAGAATTTTTGGCAAGAAACAGTAGAGATGAGAAGGAAGAGCTTATAAGTTCCTGTTCTTCCCTTAAAGAGGAATAACCTACCTAGGAAGCTAAAACAACATCTGGCCAACAAAATGGAACAAATACACAAATAATTCAGTAAAATCCTCTTGTCTGAACTGCCAGGGCCTGGAAATGAAAATTGGTTATCAGCAGTTGACGGATGTATAGGCGAATGACGATCATTTTAGAGTTCCAAACCAAGGTGTACAAGGATCTATACAGAGCAGGAAAAAATCCCAAGAGGGTACCCCAAGCGTCCTGGAATGTGGATGATAAATGAACGGTCATGCAGACAATGGACTGACTTGGGATGAAGACTTCTGCCTTTATGGACTTTCTGTTGTTTTGTTAGGTGGAATATGTGGGAAGGAAAGAAAGAAGGGGTTCAAGGGTTAGAGAGAACATTTAACCTCAAAGAATATTTCTGCCCAAGCCTTCCTCCTTTCACCTATATTCACCAAAATATCTCCACACCTTCCCTCAAAAGATTACTGTTTCTCAAGAGATTAAAATCTTTCCTTTTTCTCTCCACCTTTTTCTAAAGGTTTGAACACTATTATATTTGAGCTACAGCTCAAACAGCACCCTGTGCTGTGCTTAATTGCTCAGTCATGTCTGACTCTTTGCTACCCCATGGACTGTAGCCCGCCAGGCTCCTCTGTCCATGGGATTCTCCAGGCAAGAATACTGGAGTGGGTTGCCATACCCTCCTCCAGAGGATCTTCCCAACCCAGGGATCAAACCCAGGTCTCCCTCATTGCAGGTGGATTCTTCACCATCTGAGGCATCAGGGAAACCCAAGAGTACTGGAGTGGGTAGCCTATCCCTTCTCCAGGAGATCTTCCAGACCCAGGAATCAAACCAGAGTCTCCTGCATTGCAACCAGATTCTTTACCAGCTGAGCTACCAGGGAAGACCCCCTGGTCAACTCCTAAAGGTAAGACAGACATCCTACTATGACATAAGAATGAGTAAACATTAAAACAAAAAAACACCCCTAGTGTTTGTACATATAGCATCTGCAGCTGTTTCTAAATATCTATCTAATCACTAGTAGAAATTAAGGCAACCACATGGACAAATGGTACCTTTTAAATAAAATTGCTGCTATTAATAGATAAATAATAATATTCAGTGAAATCCCAGAGGACATTAAGTCAATAAACCATAAATAGAGAATCATGAAAGAATTTCATTTCATGGAAAGAAGAAATTGTTCTTAGGGAAAAAAATATAATGAAAGTATTTAAAAAGTCCCTAGAAGAATATTACACTATGATTTCTGGACTAATCCAAATAATGTACTGGCCATGTATTTCACTCCCCACAAGCCTTCCTATGGGTTCATCCAAATGGAACTCAGATGACACATAAATTTACTAGGAGAGAAAGAGTCCTGATTGTTCGGGGTTATAAACATAGAAGGAATATGTGCCCCAGTCCCTGGCCAGACTAAAACCACAGAAGACAAATACCTTCTCTAAGGATGGTGGGCATAGTTTGACCATGATCTGCTCTGTGGGAACCCTGCTTCTCATCTGCAGAGACCAAGGAGGTATGGATGCATTAATCAAATACACCAATACTATTCTTTTTATGTGCGTACATGCTCAGTTGCTTGAGTCATGTCCAACTCTTTGTGACCCTGTGGACTGTACCATAGCCGCCCCCTCCAAGTCTCCTCTGTCCATGGGATTCTCCAGACAAGAATACTGGAGTGGGCTGCCATGCCCTCCTCCAGGGATCTTCCCGACCCAGGGATCAAACCCGTGTCTCTTATGTCTCCTGCATTGGCAGGCAGGTTCTTTACCCACCAGTGCCACCTGGGAAGCCCTTCATAGTGTACAGTTTAGCCCTTTAAACATACTTGTGTTCCCTGCTCTTGTTCATCAAAACAGGTCTAGATTTGCACTAATTCAAGAAGTTGTTTTCAATGGCTTAGATTCTCCTATGAATAATCGGAGGAGTGGGGTCCAAGTATTCTTATCCTCTTTGTTTTTATAAGGAGACAAAATTGACTAATGAATGATTAGGGTGACCACATAATTTATATTCCAAGCCAAGACCTTCCTGGGAATGAACATAGAGCTGTTAATAATTGTGTTAGGACAATGGGCAAAATGGGATTCAAGGGTCCCCTGCCTATAGTTAAAATCAAAATATATTTCTAGCTAGGTTTCAGTGATTTATTGCACATTTCAAATTAAAACACACAATATCTAATACAAACATGGCCACATGATTTTTCTTTAATTCTTCCTTGAGGGGAAAAATGCAATACTCTATTGAAAAATACCCTATAACTCTTACACTTGCATTCTTTATTTCTGATCTTCCCAAGGTTAGATAATCATAAATAAAACTTAAATAAATCTATTATATAAAACAGTGAACAATGATGATCCTTGCAGAAAATAGATTTAGGAGCCTGAGGAATGTCAAAGAAATATTTGTGGAGCTCAGAGAAGACTGAAGACATTCAAGCTTTATAAGAAAACGTAAGATATATAGGGAATGGATGGAAGATATCCGCTATCCTTGCAGCAAGACTTAGAGAAAGACGGACAATGTTGTTGTTGTTCAGTTGCCAGTTTGTGTCCAACTCCATGGCCTGCCACCCCATGGACTGTAGCATGCCAGGTTTCCCTGTCCCTCACCATCTCCCAGAGTTTGCCCAATTCATGTCCATTGAATCAGTGATGCCATCCAACCATCTCATTCTCTGTCGTCCCCTTCTCCTCCTGCCTGCAATCTTGCCCAGCATCAGTCTTTTCCAATGAGTCAGCTCTTTGCATCAGGTGGCCAAAGGATTGGAGCTTCAGCTGCAGCATCAGTCCTTCCAATGAGTATTCAAGAATGATTTCCTTTAAGATTAACTGGTTTGATCTCCTTGCTGTCCAAGGGACTCTCAAGAGTCTTCTCCAGCACCACAATTTGAAAGCATCAGTTCTTTGTCAGACAAAGCAGGTTGTAAAAACAAAAATTAGGAGGAAAAGGGACTTCCCTGGTGATCCAATGGCTAAAACTCCTCACTCCCAGTGCAAACAGCCTGGGTTCAATACCTGGTCAGGCATGATGCAACTAATATCTGGTGCAGTGGAATAAATAAGTAAGTAAGTAAAAAAAAATTAACAAGGAGAAAGAAGGATAGAAGTACATTTCCCTAAGATTGAAAACAAAATAGAATCCCACCAAAGTCCTAAGTCAAGACATAAGAAGAGATAAGGAAAGATTCACTAAGGGCCAGACTAGATGGATGAATCTATTCCCAGATAGAGTCTAATGATATTCTGGAACTTTGGGAATAAAGAAGAAACAATTCAATAAGCATTGATGCAGAAAAAAGGAAAATAAAAAGTAACCAATCATGTATTTATTCAACAAGTATTTGTGGAGTACTGTGGTAGATTGAGCTATTCTCAGTTTGCTGCCCTGCCTCTAAGATGATCAACACATCCCTGCTTGTTCTATGTGACTTGCTCCCCAACAGAAGTATATCTCCCCATTACTGTCAAGCTTAGCCAGATGGCTCATTGCATATGAGTTGGGTGTTATGTGCTGCGTCTAAGTAGAGGGTTTAACAGTGAAACTTATGTATGGTTCTGCTACTGTCCTTTCCCTTCTGCTAGGAGAAAAAATGCTCAAGGTAGGATCTGCTCTATCAGTGTGGATTCTGGGATAAAAAAGATGTAAAGAAAGCTACAGCTATGGAGTAGAGCCTCAGCCTACCTTTATGCAGCCAATATATAATGTGATTGAGAAATAAACTCTTGTTGGTGAGAACAACAGGGATACTAGGGTTCTCTGCCATAGCAGTATAACCAAGCAGAAGTCGACTAATGGAAGTGCTAGTGATTGGGGCTTCACAGGTGGCGCTAGTGGTAAAAGAACCCACCTGCCAAGGCAGGTTAGACATAAGAAACACTGGTTTGATCCAGTCCCTGAGTCAGGAAGATCTCCTGGAGAAGGGAATGGCAACCCACTCCAATATTTTTGCCTGGAGAATCCCACGGACAGAGGAGCCTGGCGGGCTACAGTGCATAGGGTCACAAAGAGTCAGACACAACGGAAGCAACTTAGCACAGCACAATGATTTCTGTTACACTGCTTGGCCCTGGAAATTCAGTTACCATGGGTCATTTTCTTCATGGAATTGGTAGCCTAGTGAATCATCCTATGAACTTTAGATACCAAAAGATAATGGATTGCTATTTACTGGATTTTAAGACAGAGGCAAGGCTTCCCAGGTGGTGCTAGTGACAAAGAACTCACCTGCCAATGCATCTTTTACTCAGATGCAGTAAGAAACATAAAAAGTGCAGGTGTGATCCCTAGGTTGGGAAGGGCATAGCAATCCACTCCAGTATCCTTGCCTGGAGAATCCCATGGACAGAAGAGCCTGGTGGGCTACAGTCCACAGGGTCACAAACAGTTGGACACAACTGAAGTGACTTAGCAGGTATGCATGCAAGACAAAGGCAGAATATTCTCAAACATGAGATAACTTACAGAAAATGCCATTCATATGTTTTTATGGAAAATTATTTGAAGACATTAATAAGATAAAAAATAATGAAGGTGCTCTTAAGAATGAAGGAATTTTGTTTAAATAGGACTGGTAATGAGTCCATATTGAAAATACAGGGCCAACTTGGTTGGTTTACTTTTTCATTCAACAAATATTTTTTAAGTGAAGGTGATATTATTTTCCTAAAGAATTCAAGAAAGTTAACTACAAAATTATCAAGACTAGTATAAGAGTTGCCTGTGAAAATCTACATGAATAACATCATTAGCTTTTTGTATACTTGCAGATATAATTAGGAAAAAGATCTCTGTCATCATAGCAACCAAACTATTGTAATACACAGGAATTCAGTTAATATGGCATAAGGAAGATTTTACTAAGGGATATAAAATAAATGGGAAGATATAGTATTGGGTAGGTATTCATTTCCTCTAGATTAATTTCTACATTTAATGTGAGGAAGAAACTGCAGGTCAGAGATTCTGAATGACTTGCCTTTGACTACCTTGCCAGCAGAAGGGAAGTCATAATCTGATACCTAGTCTCTGTTTTTTCCATGATTTCGTATTTTACCCACTACTAAGAAGAAAATTGTATATTGTTTAGATTAAAAATAACTTTGAACACTCAAGTTCCATGAGGTTCAGTCTTTCTGAAAGGGTTCTTTTCCATCAGCTTCATCTTGCACCAATGACCCCATGTAGTCCAGTCACACCATCTAGGAGCTATTAGCCTTGCTATGTGGGGGAGCACAGTTCAGCACCGTAAAATGTGTCTCTTTGCTGGGACGATTAATTTAGGTTGATTATTTTTACCTAATACAAGACCCAGGAAGTCTTCCTTTTTACTTCTTCCTTAGCTGCATAAGGGTCATCCCTGGTGGCAGTAAAGAATCTGCCTGCAATGCAGGAGATCCAGATTTGATCCCTGGGTCAGGAAGATCCCCTGGTGAAGGGAATGGCAACCCACTGCAGTATTCTTGCCTGGAGAATCCCATGGACAGAGGAGTCTGGAAGGCTACAGTCCATGGGGTGGCAAAGAGTTGGACACGACTGAGTGGCTAACACTTTCACTGGCCACCTAAAACTTTTAGATGAAGGGCCCATTTCCAGAATAGAGCTATCATCAGAGATATCTGCAAAGAATATGGGCTCTATGTGGTGAGGGAACCTGGCAGGGCTTGGATATCAGAGGTCGCTCTGTCTCATTGCCTCTGTGTGGCCCAACAAACATTTATTTACCCAACATTTGCTTTTCTACAGGAATCAAAACAGTGTGGTACTGGCACAAAAACAGAAATATAGATCAATGGAACAGTATAGAAAGAACAGAAATAAACCCACACACCTATGGTCAGCTAATCTAAGACAAAGGAGGCAAGAATACACAACAGAGAAAAGATAGTTTTTCAATAAGTTTTCCTGGGGAAACTCAACAGTTACTGTGAAAGTATGAAATTAGAACATTCTGTAACACTATAGACAAAAATAAACTCAAAATGGATTAAAGATCTAAATGTAAGACTGGATACTATAAAACTCCTAGAGGAAAACATACTCAGAACACTTTGACATAAATCGCAGCAATGTCTTTTTGGATCTGTCTCCTAAAGTAATGGAAATAAAAACAAAAAAGAAACAAATGGGACCTAATTAAACTTAAAAGCTTTTGCACAGCAAAGGGGACGATAAACAAAAAGGCAACCTACAAAATGAGAGAAAATATTTGTAAATGATGTGACTGACAAGGGATTAATCTCCAAAATATGTAAACAGCTCATATAACTCAATATCAAAAAAAACCCCCAGACAACCTAATCAAAGCATAGGCAGAAGATCTAAGTAGAAATTTCTCCAAAGAAGACATACAGATGGCCAAAAGGCATATGAAAAGATGCTCAATGTCTCTAATTATTAAAACTACAATGAAGTATCACCTCACACTGGTTGGAGTGGTCATAGTCAAAAAGTCTATAAATAGTAAAGGGTCTATGAATATAAATAATGTGGAGAAACAGAAGCCTTTCTACTGTTGGTAGGGATGTAAACTGGTGCAGCCATTGAGAACAGTATGGAGGCTCTTCAGAAAACTAAAGATAGAGTTACCCTATGATCCTGCAGTCCCACTTTTGGGCGTATATTCAGAGAAAACCATAATTCAAAAACATACGTTCATCCCTGTGTTCATTGCAGCAATATTCACAACAGCCATTGCAACTTCCTGTGTGACTTGGGACACCCTCAGTTCAGTTCAGTCGCTCAGTCGTGTCTGACTCTTTGCGACCCCATGAACTGCAGCATGCCAGGCCTCCCTGTCCATCACCAACTCCCGGAGTTCACTCAAACTCACGTCCATCGAGTCAGTGATGCCATCCAGTCATCTCATCCTCGGTCGTCCCCTTCTCCTCCTGCCCCCAATCCCTCCAAGCATCAGAGTCTTTTCCAATGAGTCAACTCTTCGCATGAGGTGGCCAAAGTATTGGAATTTCAGCTTTAGCATCATTCCTTCCAAAGAAATCCCAGGGCTGATCTCCTTCAGAATGGACTGGTTGGATCTCCTTACAGTCCAAGGGACTCTCAAGAGTCTTCTCCAACACCACAGTTCAAAAGCATCAATTCTTCGGTGCTCAGCCTTCTTCACAGTCCAACTCTCATATCCATACATGACTACTGGAAAAACCATAGCCTTGACTAGATGGACCTTTGTTGGCAAAGTAATGTCTCTGCTTTTGAATATACTATCTAGGTTGGTCATAACTTTTCTTCCAAGGAGTAAACGTCTTTTAATTTCATGGCTGCAGTCACCATCTGCAGTGATTTTGGAGCCCAAGAAAATAAAGTCTGACACTGTTTCCACTGTTTCTCCATCTATTTCCCATGAGTGATGTAACTGGATGCCATGATCTTCGTTTTCTGAATGTTGAGCTTTAAGCCAATTTTTCACTCTCCTCTTTCACTTTCATCAAGAGGCTTTTGAGTTCCTCTTCACTTTCTGCCATAAGGGTGGTGTCATCTGCATATCTGAGGTAATTGATATTTCTGCCGGCAATCTTGATTCTAGCTTGTGTTTCTTCCAGTCCAGCATTTCTCATGATGTACTCTGCATATAAGTTAAATAAGCAGGGTGACAATAGACAGCCTTGAAGTACTCCTTTTCCTATTTGGAACCAGTCTGTTTTTCCATGTCCAGTTCTAACTGTTGCTTCCTGGCCTGCATACAGATTTCTCAAGAGGAAGGTTAGGTGGTCCGGTATTCCCATCTCTTTCAGAATTTTCCAGTTTATTGTGATCCACACAGTCAAAGGCTTTGGCATAGTCAATAAAGCAGAAATAGATGTTTTTCTGGAACTCTCTTGCTTTTTTGATGATCCAGCGGATGTTGGCAATTTGATCTCTGGTTCCTCTGCCTTTTTGAAAACCAGCTTGAACATCAGGAAGTTCACGGTTCATGTATTGCTGAAGCCTGGCTTGGAGAATTCAGTGTTACACTAATAGTTAATGATAGAGGTTGGGTCAGAACTCATCTTTGAACCAGGAGAGAAGCAGCAACAGCCATATTCTACCCTCAGACTCAGTAAGCGAGCTTTTTATTATAGCTTCATTGACATGGAGTTTGGCTTTGTGATTAGGAAGTCATTTTCTGTATAATCTCATGCCATGCGAGTGCTATACAAATGAATAATAATTATTATTCCCACTGAATAATAATAGTTTCATTAGTTCTCATTTTGAGACCTTTAGAACATATGGTTTATTAATGAGGCAACATAACCAAAGTTTAATTAATAATTAAAAACAGGCATCTGTATTTCAGATGAAAATTTAGCTATTTTTAAGTACTCTTAAGTCAGTGATTCATTACTGGGAGAAAGTAAATTTTTAGAATCACTTGAAGTACTAGTTCCTATAATATTCACCAAATCTTCCAGTTAAATGTAAAAGCCGGAGTCTTGGTCACTCTTGGACACACTCCAAACCTAAAAATTGTGTAGGTCTGATTGAAAAGATCTATAGCTCTCCAGAACAGATCAGCAACCTCTGTGGTGTTTCGCAACACCACAGACACTGGCAAACCTTCCCTGCCTGCCCCCACTGGTGCTTATCATTGGAGAAGAGGTCTCACCCAGAATTAGAGAATGGAGATTCAGAGTCGGTCAGGTCTGACCTTCATCACTTCTCAAGTTTGCCATTTGCCTTAACGTGTCCTACCAAGGGAGAATTGAACCTGAGTGTGCACCTATGAGAAAAGGCCAGGTCCAAACACTCCATCTTTAAGGAGCTCAGGCCATTTACATTGGTCCCTTGGGCTTGTCTTGACGCCTTCTAAAACTGCTCCTCTGCCTCCAGTCGCATCCCTTACTGTCGTGACTCCTTAATCTCGCCAGAGTGAAGTTTTCAAAAGGCAGACCCGAGGATGTTCCTGGGGCTTGCAATCTTACCTGTGTTTTCCGGGTGTTTCCTGCACCCTGTGGTCAAGGCAGCTGAGTGTGTTGCCCTTCAGCTCTCTGAGCAGCAATGTGAATGCCCTTCCTGCCGTGGCCTGCCTTGAGAAACTCATGCGTCCATTAGGGTTTTTCCCAGTCTTCATGTTTTTGAGATGCCTTTCAGAATACCCGCAGGCAGGCTTGAGCTGCATCAGCTCGGATCCCAGAGTGCCTTGCGCAAATCTTACTAAAGCTGTGATCAGTTTCTCTTGCGGTTCCCGCCTGTGTCCCTCAGGACTCTGTGACTCTCCTCTGCTTCTCGTTGTATCTTCAGCACATGGATGAACGGAAAGATTACTGGATAGTGATCTATAGCTTAGTGCTTTTGATTCCATTACATTAGAATGTGGGATACTTTATGTGAATTAACTGGATGGGATTCCCAAGGGGTGGGGCACATTTAAGCCTTTTTCTTTTCTCCCATGGGCAGTCACCATGCTTGAAACATTATGGAGAGCTCCCAAAGAGTATGGGTCTTTGCCAGAAATGACAGAAGAAACAAAATTGCAACAAGATTCTTCAACTAGTAAAGAGAGAAGAGGGCATAAGCACTTTGGTATCAGTATGTTGAAGACCTTAGTTTTCTCAGTTAAATCAGGGTTTTGATTACACATAGTACTTAAAATAAGTCTACAAGGCTTTGTTGACATTCTTTTGATCATTTTTCATAACTAAAAATAATGCAGTACCATGCCTTTAAAAATGGTCTGTGTTTGCTTTCTTTATTTCCTTATTCACTCAGAAATGATTAAGGCCTGTGCTCCCTTAAGAGAAATTTTAACTGTGTCCTAAACTTTCACAAACTCATTTTGATTAAAAGCTTCTCCTACTAATATATATATGGGTTTCCCTTGTGGTTCAGATAGTAAAGAATCTGCCTGCAATGAGGGAGACCTGGGTTCGATCCCTGGGTTGGGAAGGTCTCTTGGGGAAGCGAATGGCTACCCACTACAATGTTCTTGCTCGGAGAATCCCACGGACAGAGGAGCCAATCAGGCTACAGTCCATGGAGTTACAAGAGTCAGACACGACTGAGTGACTTTAACTTCACTTACTAATATATATAGTCATACATACTAGTATTGTATGATTATGAGTTGAAAGCATCTTTGTTCTAATCAGGGCCGCTTTTAGGGACATATACGTACACACTTATCAGGACTTTCTATGAAGGAGCCACAATGGTCCTTCCCCTTTGCCTTCATGTTTTTTCCTACTTCTTCTTCATTATCGTTATGAATAACGTGTTTAGACCAGGAAGCTGTGTCTACCAGTCTGCAACAAAATAAGAAAACATTTCCCCCAAAGATTCTGATCCTTAATTCAAGAGCTGCTGACAAATTTTTAAAGCAACAGAATAAGGAAAACCACAGTTACATTTTGGGAAAGATTCAGTTCAGTTCAGTTCAGTTGCTCAGTCATGTCCGACTCTTTGCGACCCCATGGACTGCAGCACGCCAGGCCTCCCTGTCCATCACCAAATCCTGGAATTTACTCAAACTCATGTCCATTGAGTCAGTGATGCCATCCAACCATCTTGTCCTCTGTTGTCCCCTTCTTCTCCTGCCTTTAATCTTCAAGCATCAGGGTCTTTTGCAATGAGTCAGTTCTTCCCATCAGGTGGTCAATGTATTAGAGTTTCGACTTCAACGTCTGTCCTTCAAATGAATATTCAGGACAGATTTTCTTTAGGATGGACTGATTGGATCTCCTTGCAGTCCAAGGGACTCTCAAGAGTCTTCTCCAACACCACAGTTCAAAAGCATCAATTCTTCAGTGCTCAGCTTTCTTTATAGTCCTACTCTCACATCCATACATGACCACTGGAAAAACCATAGCTTTGACTAGATGGACTTTTGTTGGCAAAGTAATGTCTCTGCTTTTTAATATGTTGTCTAGGTTGGTCGTGACTTTTCTTCCAAGGAGCAAGTATCTTTTAATTTCATGGCTGCAGTCACCATCTGCAGTGATTTTGGAGCCCCCCCCACAAATAAAGTCTCTCACTGTTTCTACTGTTTCCCCATCTATTTGCCATGAAGTGATGGGACTGGATGCAACGATCTTAGTTTTCTGAATGTTGAGCTTTAAGCCAACTTTTCACTCTCCTCTTTCACTTTCATCAAGAGGCTCTTTAGTTCTTCTTTTCTTTTTGCCATAAAGGTGGTGTCACCTACATATCTGAGGTTATTGATATTTCTCCCAGAAATCTTGATTCCAGCTTGTGCTTCATCCAGCCCAGCATTTCTCCTGATGTACTCAGAATATAAGTTAAATAAGCAGGGTGACAATATACAGCCTTGATGTACTCCTTTCCCTATTTGCAACCAGTCTGTTGTTCCATGTCCAGTTCTAACTGTTGCTTCCTGAGCAAGACTTTAGCATGGTCAATAAAGCAGAAGTATGTTTTTCTGGAATTCTCTTGCTTTTTCAATGATCCAGCGGATGTTTGCAATTTGATCTCTGGTTCCTCTGCCTTTTCTAAATCCAGTTTGAACATCTGGAAGCTCACAGTTCACATACTGTTGAAGCCTGACTTGGAGAATTTTGAGCATTACTTTGCTAGCGTGTGAGATGAGTGCAATTTTGAGGTAGTTTGAGCATTCTTTGGCATTGTCTTTCTTTGGGATTAGAATGAAAACTGACCTTTTCCAGTCCTGTGGCCACAGCTGAGTTTTCCAAATTTGCTGGCATATTGAGTGCAGCACTTTCAAGCATCATCTTTCAGGATATGAAATAGCTCAACTGGAATTCCATCACCTCCACTAGCTTTGTTTGTAGAGATGCTTCCTAAGGCCCACTTGACTTTGCATTCCAGTATGTCTGGCTCTAGGTGAGTGATCACACCACTGTGATTATCTGGGTCATGAAGATCTTTCGGTCCTTTACTGAGCCCATCTTTGCATGAAATGTTCCCTTGGTATCTCTAATTTTCTTGAAGAGATCTCTAGTCTTTCCCATTCTATTGTTTCCTCTATTTCTTTGCACTGATCACTGAGGAAGGCTTTCTTATCTTTCCTTGCTATTCTTTGGAACTCTGCATTCAAATGGGTATATCTTTCCTATTCTCCTTTGCTTTTTGCTTCTCTTCTTTTCACAGCTATTTATAAAGCCTCCTCAGACAGCTATTTTGCTTTTTGCATTCCTATTCTTGGGGAGGTTCTTGATCCCTGTCTCCTGTACAGTCACGGACCTCCGTCCATAGTTCATCATGCACTCTGTGTATTGGATCTAATCCCTTGAATCTATTTCTCACTTTCACTGTTTAACCATAAGGGATTTGATTTAGG
The DNA here is from genome assembly GCF_042477335.2 of Ovis canadensis. Classification (NCBI taxonomy): domain Eukaryota; kingdom Metazoa; phylum Chordata; class Mammalia; order Artiodactyla; family Bovidae; genus Ovis; species Ovis canadensis. The sequence goes on from NC_091263.1 coordinate 23,112,742, forward strand.
TCATACCTGAATGGTCGAGAGGTTTTCCCTCCTTTCTCCAATTCGAGTCTGAATTTGGCAATAAGGAGTTCATGATCTGACCCTCAGTCAGCTCCCAGTCTTGTTTTTGTGACTGTAGAGAGCTTCTCCTTCTTTGGCTGCAAAGAATATAATCAGTCTGTTTTCAGTATTGACCATCAGGTGATGTCCATGTGTAGAGTCTTTTCTTTTGTTGTTGGAAGAGGGTGTTTGCTATGACCATTGCATTCTTTGGCAAAACTCCATTAGCCTTTGCCCTGCTTCATCCTGTACTCCAAGGCCAAATTTGCCTGCTACTCCAGGTGTTTCTTGACTTCCTACTTTTGCATTTAGTCCCCTATAGTGGAACAAAAGAAAAGAAAGTTAAGTCACTCAGTCATGTCTGACTCTTTGCGACCCCATGGTCTGTAGCCTACCGGGCTCCTCCATCCATGGAATTTTCCAGGCAAGAGTACTGGAGTGGGTTGTCATTTCCTTCTCCAGAGCGTCTTCCTGACCCAAGGATTGAACCCGGGTCTCCTGCATTGTAAGCAGATGCTTTACCGTCTGAGCCACCAGGGAAGTCATAATGAAAAGGACATCTTTTTGGGGTGTTAGTTCTAGAAGGTCTTGTAGGTCTTCACAGAACCATTCAACTTCAGCTTCTTCAGCATTACTGGTTAGGGCATAGACTTGGATTAGTGTGATATTGAATGGTTTGCCTTGAAAACAAACATATCATTCTGTCATTTTTGAGATTGCATCCAAGTATTGCATTTTGGACTCTTTTGTTGACTATGAGGGCTACTCCATTTCTTCTAAGAGTTTCTTGCCCCCAGTAGTAGATATAATGGTCATCTGAGTTAAACTCACCCATTCCGGTCCAGTTTAGTTCACGGATTCCTAAAATGTTGATGCTCACTCTTGCCATATTCTTTGACCACTTCCAATTTGCCTTAATTCATGAACTTAACTCTCCAGGTTCTTATGCAATATTGCTCTTTATAGCATCGAACTTTGCTTCTATCACCAGTCATATGCATAACTGGTTGTTGTTTTTGCTTTGGTTCTGTCGCTTCATTCTTTCTGGAATTATTTTTCCACTGAGCTCCAGTAGCTTATTGGCCACCTACCGACCTGGGGAGTTCATCTTTCAGTGTCCTATCTTTTTGCCTTTTCATACTGTTTATTGGGGTTCTCAAGGCAAGATAACTGAAGTGGTTTGCCATTCCCTGGAGAAGGGAATGTGAAAAATTTTCTGAATGCGTTGTTTGAATCATGCCAAAGTTGGAGGCTGTTCTACATCCTCAGTCTCGTGTATGTCTTGGTCTGGCCAGTGGACCGCCATCGTAGCTTCCTCTCTGCTCTCTTCCTTTATCTCCTTGAATATGCCAGAATTCCTGAGCCAATAGGCATTTCCCCAAAGGTCCCACTGTCTCTGCCCTTTTCTGTACAGGGCAGGTTTATTCCACCTCTCACCTCTAGGGGGAGCACTCCCATTCCTCAGCCTACACAATGCCCCACTCCCAGCGCTAGTGCCTTCCTAGCATCTGTCAGAGACAGGTCTTGCCCGGAAGGTTGTTACCTGGAAATTTATCCCAGTTGGTAGGAGGAAACCCATTCATGTGGTCAGTCATTCATGTGGCCTCAGTGTCCTCTCATACTTGGTTCCATGAATGAGGTGGAGAATGAATGAGTGCTTCCAGAGAATGGAAGCAAAAAGACTAGGTAAGTAGCAGGTCTGATTACTAGATCATTTCAACTTGATTTTGGAAATGATGAGAATGTGGTTTGGAGGGTGTTTGGTATTTCAGGTGTGGCATTACGATAGCAGGGCTTCCCTGGTAGATTAGGTGGTAAAGAATCAGCCTGCAGTGCAGGAGACCCAGCTTCCATGGCTGATTTGGGAAGTTTCCCTGGAGAAGGGGATAGCTACCCACACCAGTTTTCTTGTCTGGAGAATCCCATGCACAGAAGAGCCTGGTGGGCTACAGTCCACAGGGTCGCAAAGAGTTGGAAATGACTGAGTGACTAACACACACATGTATTACAATAGCAACCCCTGACTGAAAATCAGGTGCGATGGAGAAAGAGAATCACAAATGATGGAGCCTTTTGGTTTGCTTCAGAAGACTGCATGTTCTAGGAGTGGAAACGGGGGAGCAAGGAGAAATAATTTTAGGGTTAAAAACCAGAGATTTTATAGAAGTTGAATTTAATAAAGTACATTGGTGTTGCTGTTCAGTTGCTAATTCATGTCTGACTCTTTTCCAACCCCATGGACTATAGCCCACCAGGCTTCTCTGTCCATGGAATTTCCTAGGCAGGAATACTGGAGTGGGTTACCATTTCCTTCTCCAGGGGATCTTTCCAACCCAGACAGGGATCGACCCTGCCTCTCCTGTATTGGCAGGTGAATTCTTCACCACTGAGCTGCCAGGGAAGCTCAATAAAGTACATAGCACTGTAATGTTAAGATAGCTTTGAGTTTTTTCTATCTGAAGTTTCTTCTATTGAACCTAAATTTTCAATATGTAATTTATACCCAGTTTGGTACAAAATTTTCTTCTTTTCTTAGATTAGACTCCTGAATGAATGTGTTTGCTTTAAAGAGAGAAATAGATATTTGAAAAGAGTAAACAGTTGAAAAATTAAAATATGAATAATTTACATGCTGACTGTCAGTTATTTTGTTGATTGCTAAATTATGTGTTCATTGAATGCTGACTGTGTTTAAATATCTCCTTCAGTGTTGCTAAGGGAAACATCCTTACCTGACTTTCGTGTGTAGACTTTTGTTTATATTGTTCCCAGTTTATTTTTGTTTTTTGAAAGAATAATAACCATTATTGTTCATAAATGTATATGTTAATTTTTAAATAAGAATGCAATAAAATAGGGCTTGCAAAGAAGAACAAGTTACCTAAAATCCCACTACCCAGGAACTACTGTTTTCAATGGTAGGTAAACTGAATTTCAGATATGCCTGTATTGAAATACATATAGATAGAGAGGGAGGTTAATAAGAGATAGAGACAGAGAAGAAAGATTGGTTCATAAAGCACCTACTATTTTGACTGAAAAATTAAACATAATCCTCCTTTAATTTGCAGAAATAAACTGGCAGCAATATTAAAGGAAGCAGTGATCTCAAATTCTCACAGTTGTTTAGACTAAGTTTTTTATTTAAATGAGTTTAATACCAACTACCAGTGCTTATTTTATGGTTTCTTCTTTCCTGTTGTGTATATTTTGATAGATTTCCTGGCTAGCAGAATCTCATCCTCTAGTAGTTTTCATGAGAAAGGCACACAGGTGCTTGATATTCAAAGTTATTGCCTACTCAAGAATGCATATTTGTTGCTTCTGTACTTTCTATTTGAAGGAATTCTTGTGGAGTGCTTTCCTTTCAGAACATTTGAACTGTCTGTCTGGGCTTTGATAGTATTGCTTTGTATAAATCTGAGTTCAACTTTTTTTTTTTCCTACTGGGGTGCTGGTTTGATATTTTGTTTTTAACCACTGTGTTTTGAACTGCAACTCACAAATAGAGAAATCCACAACACACCGAACAAGTACTTATGTATCCCTCACCCAGGGCAAGAAATAGAACATTGCCAGCACTCTACATTATCGTCTTGAGATTTGCAAAATTTTCACAACACAAGTGGCTTCTCATGGAGGGCTTACCTCCGTGTATCTTTGGCTTTTCCCAGATCTTGTGGCGTGACTTCCTTCTCTACCTTATTCACCTTTCATTGCTGTCCAGCACACTTTTAAAAAGTATTTTGTCCAGCTTTTCCATTAGTTGTCATCCGTGGAAGAGTTGTTCTGAATTATATACTCCACCACAAGCAGAAGTTGAATTCTCTAATGTAGCTCTTTAACTTTGAATTTCAGTGATTGTGGTAAGATTTGATTATGGTGTTCAGTGTTATTTATTTATTTATTTGAGGGAAGGGAAGGTCAATGCCCAGTTTATCTGTAAATTTAATTCTTTATGTCTGGAAATTTTTCTTTTCAATTATTGAATTCTTATTGTCCGTCTGTTCCTTGTATATTTATCACTATCTCTATAACCAATTTTTAATATCAATATCTTATTGAAGTGTTACATATATATACTGAAAAGTTTTTAAATTTTAGGTGTATTATGTGACAAATTTGCACACACTTAGTACACCCATGCAATAAATGCTCAGTTGAAGAAATTCAAACTTCCCAAAAACCTCTCTTGTGATCTTTGTCTCATATCCACCCTCTCCAAAACTATCCCCTATTTTAACTTCTAACACCATAGGCAGACAGGGAAGCCTGATGTGCTGCAGTCCATGGGGCTGCAGAGTCAGACACGACTGATTAACTGAGCTGAACTGAACCATAGATTAGTTACATCTGATTTGTGAACTTTCTGTAAATGGAATTATACTGTGTATTATCTTTCGATTTTAAACTTTTTACTCAATAATAAGTGAGTTTCATGCATGTATGTAGTTTATTATTACTGCATAGTATTGTACTGTATAACTCTATTATGATTTCTTAACTTCTGTTTAATAGGGTTAGGTGTTTCCAGTTTGGGGCTATTTAGTGAAGGATGTTGTTATGAACATTCTACAATGTATCTTTTAGTGAACAGTTGTACATTTTTTTTTTTGCATATGTTACTCAGAGTGGAATTGCTGGCTCATAGAATAGGCAGGTGTACAGCTTTAGTAGATATAATGAAATAGTTTTCCAAACTGTTTGGACTATTTTGCATTCCCACCCACAGCATATGCTATGAGAGTTCCACTTTTTCCACATTCTAACCCTTACTTGGTAATGGTTCTTTTTTGTCTTAATCATTCTGGTGAATGGGTTTGTAATCAACTTTATTTACTTCTGATTTATGTTCCAGATTTCTAAGGGCTTAATTCTGTGCCACTCACTAGAAGATCTCTGTTTTCTGGGTGTCAATTCTTTCATCTGTAAATTAGATATGCTACCCTGAATGATGAAACAGTGGCAAGCACATTTCTAAACTTCATATTTCTCCCTTTCACATCTAAAATTCTCTTTATGAATTTCTCAAATAGATTTTTGGTGTGTGTGCTCAATTATCATGATGCAAATTTCCTTCCAAGTAAACTCAATCTATATTTTTCTGACTTCTTTCTCAAGGCAACCTGGGGGAGATGACAAGTAACTCTGTAGCTTGACAGCGTGCTGGCATCAGGTTGGATCATCCTGGAAACACTGATCACCCAGTATTATCAAATGAACTTTTAGGTGCACCTTTAACTGAAATCTCACCTGAAAAAATGGCTGGCAAGAGCAGAGTGTCAGTGTTGGAGTTTGAATGCAGCCTGCTGTGACTGCCTCTCATTTTCTTTCTCTTCTTCTTATCGCAGGGAGCACTTTGGTTTCCTAAATACTTAGGTGCGTGGGGCTGTGTGCAGTATTTTATACCTTCTTGTTAACCTTCACTGAGAAGCTGTGTAAATAAAACACAGCTCAGCTATAGAGAGACCCTGTTTGAAGCTCCAGAGGGCTGTATGATGATTATCCTACGGCTCCTTTTCAAACAGGAAGAATGCCTCCCAAAGGCAAGCAATCAATCTGCTCCTTGGCACATCCTGGAGCCCGGGGGTTGCACGATGTCAGGAAATTGCTGCCCCTTTGTTTCTTGGCTGAAAATGGCTCTGCCTGTTTCTGTTTACCTGCATTTATGTTACTTTCAGAGCTCAGTCATTGCTGATACTGCTGCTGATCATACTAACAACAAAGGAGAATCTACCAAGTTTTTGCTTTGCCTGTGTTTCTTTTTTTAAAATTTTTGTGTATTTATTTTTGGTTTTCGTTATTGCTTGGGCGCTTTCTCCGGTTGTGGTGTGGGGGCTTCTCATTGCAGTGGCCTTGCAGAACACACGCTCTAGAGTGCGCGGGCTTCAGTATTTGCAGTGCGCGTGCTTAGTTGCCCAAGGGCACGTGGGATCTTGCTGGACCAGGGAGTGAACCCATATCCCCTGCATTGGCAAGCAGATTCTCAACCACTGGACCACCAGGGGAGTCTTGCCTGTTTTTAAGTAGCAAAATGTATATAGTGATCTTGTTTGTGCCTGAAACAAGGAATATTAGTGACGTAATGTCACAAGACTTCATTCATAGGGATTCGTTTCTGGCGATAATTCTGAATGATGGGCTTTAAAGACAGAGAGATTTTAGTTCCTAACTACCTGTTCTCTGTATGAAAAAATGTCTCACTACCCAAGACCAGAGGGGAGGTAAAACTTTTCATTAACCCTTCTAGTTATTTGAATGCTAGTTGCTCTTTGACTTGACCTACCCATGTTTGCCCTATCTTGTCCCCTTAGCCAAGGTGGAGAAATGGGCTTGTCAAGGATTAATGGGCTTATCATCAGCATGTGCCTCAGGAGCATCTCTGTTAGAGGGACATGGAGGATGAAATATTTGCGCCCTCTAATGATACAGGAGCTTTCCTCCTGAAGCATCTGTGCTAAATACCCATTTGAGAATTTCTTACAAACCTTCAAGACTGGAATCAAGTCTCTGGAAATCCCTCAGAGGGAAGAATATGCAAGCCCTGGCTTCATTAGCCTGGCAGTCTAACAGCCTCAGTGGGGGGGATGGATGGGAGAAACAGCCCTGCATGGCACATGTGCAGGCCCAGCTTTACCAGGCAATGTTTGGGCATCATGGGGCGATCTTGGAAACTGATCTGGATGTTTCAAAGCTGGGATGAAGCTGAGTATCCGAGTGTCCAGGGGCTGAGGCTCAAGGAAGCAAGGTGGGCTTTGTCTGGCTGTGAATGGGCTGTGTGTGACTTTGGAAGAGGGATGAGAACACAGACACAGAAAGCAAATCAGGCTTCACGTGAAACGTTTGACAGTGTCACCACCTGTGCTTTTGACAGCACCACCTGCTGCTCCTGACCTCACCGGAGAGAGTATAAAAGAGAATATCTCTCTGGCTACTTCCTTGGGCTGTGTTTTTTTCCCCTGTCCTATTAACCAGGCTGGAGAAGGCAATGGCACCCCACTCCAGTACTCTTGCCTGGAAAATCCCATGGATGGAGGAGCCTGGGAGGCTGCAGTCCATGGGGCTGTGAAGAGTCGGAGATGACTGAGCGACTTCACTTTCACTCTTCACTTTCATGCATTGGAGGAAATGGCAACCCACTCCAGTGTTCTTGCCTGGAGAATCCCAGGGACGGGGGAGCCTGGTGGGCTGCTGTCTATGGGGTCGCACAGAGTTGGACATGACTGAAGTGACTTAGCAGCAGCAGCAGCAGCAGCAGCATTAACCAGGCAGCATTCAGAAACACATGTCTAACTTCTCAATTCTTCCTGCTTCTTGAACATGGGTGTAGGGCGGGCCATCAAAACCTGCTGCGGGAGAGAGGAATGCATCTAAACTCTTTAAGAGGTGGGTTTTATTGTGCTGTGATGAAACCTGCATGGAACACCTGTGCCTCATTCAGTCTTTATCATATCTCTTGGTTTTCATATTGACTACACTGCATAAAACAATTAAGGAGAGACTGGTATGCAAAGCAGTTCTTGATAGAGTACTTAGGGGCTTTTGGAACCAGGCCATAGCAGAATGATAACACCTGATGGCTGCTGGTGGCGTGATGCAGGTGAGATGGACCAGTGCCAGTGTGGGCTTCTCCTAAACTGCCAGGCTACCTGCCACAGTAGATTCTGTGGGAGTAGCTGCCCTCCCGAGGTCACAGGTGTGTGAGGATGGCTCTTCACTCACAGTGTTCACTCCCAAGATGCCCACTGACATCTGAAATAAATTTAACATTGTTTTCCTGATGCTATGACTGTAGGCTGATTGAACAGGTGAGCACAACTTTCAGATCATAAAAAGTGGAAGAGAGGATGCCTAAGAAATCTTAAGTGCTTCCTAACAAGGGCAGTGGATTAAACTTGGTTTCAAAATTCATGTGTGACTATCCCAGGGCTGACTTAAAATATTTCTTCCTTTAAAAGAGACATATTTTTATCCCTTGCTGGAGAAAAAAAATCATATAGTTCTTTTGGATCTGTTTTTCAGTAAACGAGTGGGGAGCAGGTGTGTTCTGGCTCCTCATCTGTCTGCCTTTATGGATAGCTGGTCTTCCCCTGTAGGAAGGAGAGAGAATTTTTCCATGGAATAGTGCCTTGCAGAACAGCCCTGTTTCGGCAGCATGCTTCAGGAAGACCAGATTTCATATCTTCTCTTTGGCAAGACATAGTCTTTGCCACTCTTTCCAAAATCAGATCCAGGGCAGTCACTAGGGTCTGGCAGGCAGTTGGCCAGGACCTCATGTCACGGGAGACTCTATTGCATTCCCACCTCTGATGGATGAGGCGGCTCAGCTGGGAACAGCAGAGGCAAGTTCTTGGAAGGGAGGCTTCAGTGGGGTTCAGGCAGCCCAGAGAAGTAGCCAGCATGAGCCACTGAAAGTGACAATGTGGCTCTGGATGTGGAAAAGAGTTGATATACATATCACCATAGTATTACAAATTTGATTATTCAAAGAGACTCAGGCTAGCCACAGTTGTTTATTCATACATTACCACTGGAGACCTATAGGTACCAGGATGTAAAGCAGAAGTCTGCTGCCCCTGGAAGTATAACCTGTCCCCAAGTCTTAAGTTCATTCTGGTATTTAAATTAGCTTTCACCTGTCTTTCTGAATTTCTTGAGCTTGCCTCTCTGTGCTGCCCATGTGCCGCTGCCTTCAGGGGAAGAATGAGAGCTCACCATATTTTACCCGTTCTGAGCGTAGGTACTGTGCTGGACTGCCACTGTTTCTAGAATTGAGAAGCTAATGAACATGCCTCAGGAGATAGGTTTTTTTTTTTTTTTTTGGCCTTTGTTGGTTTCTTGCAGTCACTTTTTAGTCTCTTTGGCTTCAGGCTGCACACATGCCATGTGCATACACACGTGTACAATTGCACATACACGTATGTACACGAGCAGTTGCACAGAGACTTGAGTTGGCACTCCCACTCTGATTTTAATTGGCGTTTCTCATATTTTACAGTTGTCTTGCAGGATAATAGACGGTAAAGATATTTAGGAGAATTAAATGTAAATGTAATATGTAAATATGTAAATGTACAAAACTAGGATAACTTGAAATCTAACTATACAAGTTTACAAGTAGAAACTCCTAAACAAATTGAAGAATAAAGCTTAAAAAATGAGGGGATGGACATATAAACACATGCAATTTTAAACAAAAGGGAACAGAGTTGATAGTAGAAGAAATACATTATATGAAAAAATTAAATGTGCAAAAGGAAATAGTCTAAATTCACTGATGATATAGATCCAAACAAGAAGATAATAATCACAAAACTTTAGGTAATTAATCACACATAGTTGGACAAAATAAAAAGGGGAGAAACTTGAAACTCAAATAAATAGTAGGAGGCAATATTTTAAATATGTTTAAAATATTTAAATCATAAAGAGAGATTATGAGAATAAAGAGAAATCAATAATTAGACTGACAGGCTTTTTTTAATGGTTGTATTTTGAATTATATCCTATCCAAGGAAGAATAGAATGAAAAATACAAGGAGAAATTAATATATATGAAAATAATAAAAATGACAAATTAGTACTTTTTGTTCTTTTCATTTCTTGTCTTATTTTTCTTTTTTAAAAAGAATCAAGACCAATAAAACAAGTGAAGTGCTCTTAAAGGTGATCAGGGGAATAGAAAAGAAGTAGCCATATACTTTATTAGGAATAGTTAAGGAGATGTAGTTAAATAACTGTTTGTATATGTTTATAGAAAAAAAAAGTAGAATTCAGTGTCAATACATGCCAATAGAAATAAATACATGGATGAAAGAATAATCATATAGGGCACTATGAAAAAGCAACTGATTATAGAACAAGTAGGAAAAAATTAAAAAGAACCTGTATAAAATTATTAAAAATATCTATAAGTAACCCCTGGAAGGATATCAGATCTGTATGGATTTAGGAGTGAGTTCCTGCAAACAATTTTGGAACACAAAATTCTTTTTTTTTCTTTTATTTATTTTTCACAATGTTCTGTTGGTTTCTTCCATAAAACAACATGAATCAGCCTTAGTTATACATACGTCCCCTCCCTCTTGAACCTCCATCCCCTCCGCCCATTCTACCCCTCTAGGTCATCACCAAGCACCAGGCTAGGCTCCCTGTGTTATACAGCAACTTCCCACCAGCCATCTGTTTCACACATGCTAGTGTGTGTATGTCAAGGCTTGTTTCCCCATTCATCCCTTTCTCTCTTTCCCCTAATGTATCTACAGATCTATTCTCTACGTCTGCATCTCCATTCCTTCCCTGCAAATAGGTTGATCAATATCATTTTTCTAGATTCCATTTATATGTATAGGTGTCAGTATACAATATTTGTTTTTCCCTTTCTGACTTTCTTCACTCTGTATAACAGACTCTAGGTTCATCCACCTCACTACAACTGACGCCGACTTGTTCTTTTTTATGACTGAGTAATATTCCATTATATATAGATACTACATCTTCTTTATCCATTCGTCTGTCGACAGATATCTATGTTACTTCTACGTCTTAGCTGTTGTAAATAGTGCTGCAATGAACACTGGGGTATATGTGTCTTTTAGAATTGTGGTTTTCTCAGGGTATATGCCCAGTAGTGGGATTGCTGGGTCATATGGTAGATTTATCCCTAGTTTTTTTAAAGCAGTCTCCACACTGTTCTCCATAATGGCTGTATCAGTTTACAATCCCATCAACACTGTAGGAGTGTTCCCTTTTCTCCACATCCTCTCCAGCATGTATTGTTTGTAGATTTTTTTTGATGATAGCCATTCCAACTGGTGTGAGGTGATACCTTATTGTAGTTTTGATTTGCATTTAATAGTTACTGATGTCGAGCTTATTTTCATGTCTTCTTTGGAGAAATGTCTGTTTAAAACTTCTGCCCATTTTGCGATTGGGCTGTTTTTTTTTGGTCTGACATTGGGCTGTATGTGCTTCTCAAACATTGTGGAGATTAATCCTTTGCCAGTTGTTTCATTTGCAGGTATTTTCTCCCATTTTGACAGTGTATTTTAATCTTGTTTATTGCTTCCTTTGCTGTGCAGGAGCTTTTAAGTTTAACTAGGTCTCATTTGTTTGTTGCTGTTTCTATTTCCATTACTCTAGCAGGGGGTCAAAGAGGATCTGGCTGTGACGTATGCCATAGGGTATTCTGCCTATGTTTTCCTCTAAGACCTTTATAGCTTCTGGCCTTATATGTAAGTCTTTAATCCTTTTTTTTTTTTTTTGGTGTATGTGTAAAGTGTCAGGAAGTGTTCTAGTTTCATTCTTTTATATGTAGCTGTCCAGTTTTCCCAGCACCATTTATTGAAGAGGCTGCCTTTTTTTCCCATTGTATATTCTTGCCTCCTTTGTCAAAGATAAGATGTCATAGGTGCACGGGTTTATCTCTGGACTTTCTGTCTTGTTCCATTGGCCTGCATTTCTGTTTCTGTGTCAGTACATACTGTCCTGATGACTGTAGCTTTGTAGTATAGTCTGAAGTTGGGAAGGTTGATTCCCTCCAGCTCCATTTTTCTTTCTCAAGATTACTTTGGCTATTCAGGGTCTTTTGTGTTTTCATACAAATTGTGAAATTTTTTGTTCTGGTTCTGTGAAAAATATCTTTGGTAGTTTGACAGGGATTATTGCATTGAATCTGTAGGTTGCTTTGAGCAGTATAATCATTTTGACAATATTGATTTTTCCAATCCAAGAACATGGTATGTCTCTCCACCTCTTTGTGTCATCTTTGGTTTCTTTCATCATTGTCTTATAGTTATCTACATACAAGTTTTTTGTCTCTTTATGTAGGTTTATTTCTAGGTATTTTATTCTTTTTGTTGTGGTGGTGAATGAGATTGTTTCCTTAATTTCTGTTTCTGATTTTTTTTCATTCTTCAGTGTATAGGAATGCAAGAGATTTCTGTGTATTAATTTTATATGCTGTGACTTTACTATATTCATTGATTAGCTCTGGTAATTTTCTGGTTGCATCTATTGAGAAGATCATATGGTTTTTATCTTTCAATTAGTTAATATGGTGTGTCACTTTGATTGGCTTGAATATATTGAAAAATCTTTAAATCATTGGGATTAAAACCCACTTGATCATGGGGTATGGTCCTTTTAATATGTTGTTGGATTTGTTTGCTAGAATTTTGTTGAGGATTTTTGCATCCATGTTCATCAATGATACTGGCCTGCAATTTTCTTTTTTTTTTTTTTTTTTGGTGGTATCTTTGTCTGATTTTGGTATCAAGGTAATGGTGGCCTCGTAGAATGAGTTTGGAAGTTTTCCGCCCTCTGCAGTTTTCTGGAAGAGTTCTAGCAGAATAGGTGTCAGCTCTTCTTGAGCATTTTGGTAGAATTCACCTGTGAAACCCTCTGGCCCTGGGCTTCTGTTGGAAGACTTTCTATCACAGTTTCAATTTCAGTGCTTGTGATTTGTTTCTTCATATTTTCTATTTCTCCCTGATTCAGTCTGGTAAGGTTGTACTTTTGTAAGAATTTGTCCGTGTCTTCCAGGTTGTCCATTTTTTTGGCACATAGTTAGCTGCTTGTCGTAGTCTGTCTCTTTTTTTTTTTTTTTTACATTATGATGAAATTTTCTATTCACAAAGCAGCAAAACAGAATATCTTAAGCTTTACCATGTTATGACACATATAATTCTATATGTTCAGAAAAATAAACCCAATAATTTTATTATTAATGGACATTTAAGTATTTTCTCCAGTATTCTTGCCTGGAGAATCCCAGGGATGGGGGAGCCTGGTGGGCTGCTGTCTCTGGGGTCGCACAGAGTCGGACACAACTGAAGCGACTTGGCAGCAGCAGCAGCAGCAGCAAGTAATTTCTATTTTTCTGTTATGGCAATGTATGAATTTGTCTACAATAATATATTGTTAAGTGTTTCTGTACTCTGCTCTGAATATAATTTTTAATTATTATATATGAAAGTTTAAGAAATAATTCCCCTACTGATCGATAATTTGGTTGTTTCTATTTTTCTTTTTTTTTTAGTTTTTTATTTTTTAAATTTTAAAATCTTTAATTCTTACATGCGTTCGCAAACATGAACCCCCCTCCCACCTCCCTCCCCATAACATCTCTCTGGGTCATCCCCAAGAACCAGCCCCAAGCATGCTGCATCCTGCGTCAGACATAGACTGGCGATTCAATTCTTACATGATAGTATACATATTAGAATGTCATTCTCCCAAATCATCCCACCCTCTCCCTCTCCCTCTGAGTCCAAAAGTCCGTTATACACATCTGTGTCTCTTTCCCTGTCTTGCATACAGGGTCGTCATTGCCATCTTCCTAAATTCCATATATATGTGTTAGTATACTGTATTGGTGTTTTTCTTTCTGGCTTACTTCACTCTGTATAATCGGCTCCAGTTTCATCCATCTCATCAGAACTGATTCAAATGAATTCTTTTTAACAGCTGAGTAATACTCCATTGTGTATATGTACCACAGCTTTCTTATCCATTCATCTGCTGATGGACATCTAGGTTGTTTCCATGTCCTGGCTATTATAAACAGTGCTGCGATGAACATTGGGGTACATGTGTCTCTTTCAATTCTGGTTTCCTCGGTGTGTATGCCCAGAAGTGGGATTGCTGGGTCATAAGGGAGTTCTATTTGCAATTTTTTAAGGAATCTCCACACTGTTCTCCATAGTGGCTGTACTAGTTTGCATTCCCACCAACAGTGTAGGAGGGTTCCCTTTTCTCCACACCCTCTCCAGCATTTATTGCTTGCAGATTTTTGGATCGCAGCCATTCTGACTGGTGTGAAGTGGTACCTCATTGTGGTTTTGATTTGCATTTCTCTAATAATGAGTGATGTTGAGCATCTTTTCATGTGTTTGTTAGCCATCCGTATGTCTTCTTTGGAGAAATGTCTATTTAGTTCTTTGGCCCATTTTTTGATTGGGTCGTTTATTTTTCTGGAATTGAGCTGCATAAGTTGCTTGTATATTTTTGAGATTAGTTGTTTGTCAGTTGCTTCATTTGCTATTATTTTCTCCCATTCAGAAGGCTGTCTTTTCACCTTGCTTATATTTTCCTTTGTTGTGCAGAAGCTTTTAATTTTAATTAGATCCCATTTGTTTATTTTTGCTTTTATTTCCAGAATTCTGGGAGGTGGATCATAGAGGATCCTGCTGTGATTTATGTCTGAGAGTGTTTTGCCTATGTTCTCCTCTAGGAGTTTTATAGTTTCTGATCTTACATTTAGATCTTTAATCCATTTTGAGTTTATTTTTTGTGTGCGGTGTTAGGAAGTGATCTAGTTTCATTCTTTTACAAGTGGTTGACCAGTTTTCCCAGCACCACTTGTTAAAGAGATTGTCTTTACTCCTCTTATGATCCTTTGTACTTCTCTGTTGTAACTTCTTCTTTTTCATTTCTAACTTTATTGATTTGAGTCTTTTCTACTTTTCTTCATGGGTCTGGCTAATGGTTTGTCAATTTTGTTTATCTTCTCAAAGAAAAAGCTTTTAGTTTTATTGATCTGTGCTGTTGTCTCCTTCATTTCTTTTTCACTTATTTTTTATCTGATCCTTATGATTTCTTTCATTCTACTAACTTAGGTCTTTTTTGTTCTTCTTTTTCTAGTTGCTTTAGGTGTAAGATTAGATTATTTATTCAGTGCTTTTCTTGTTTCTTGAAGTAGGCTTATATTGCTGTCAACTTCCCTCTTAGCATTGTTTTGCTGCATCTCATAGGTTTTGAGTTGTTTTGCTTTTAGATCATTTGTATCTAATATTTTTTTATTTCCTCTTTGCTTTCTTCAGTAACATGTTGGTTATTCAGAAAGTTATTATTTAGCCTCTATGCATTTGTAGTTTTTACATTTTTCCTCCAGTAGTTGTTATCTAATCTTAACAGTTTTGTGGTCAGAACAAAATGCTTGATACATTTCAGGTATTTTAAATTTACTAAGGTTTGATTTGTGACTCAAGATGTGATATGTCCTGGAGAATGTTCCATGTTCACTTGAGAAAAAAATGAAATCTACTGTTTTTGGATGAAATGTCCTTTAGATACCAATTAGGTCTATCTGGTCCAACATATTGTTTGAAGCTTGTGTTTCCTTATTAATGTTCTGTCCAGATGATCTGTGCATTGGTATGAATGAATGTGGTCCACTGGAGAAGGGAATGGCAAACCATTTCAATATTCTTGCCTTGAGAACCCTGTGAACAGTAGGAGAAGGCAAAAATATAGGACACTGAAAGATGAACTCCCCAGGTTGGTAGGTGCCCTATATACTACTGGAGATCAGTGGAGAAATAACTCCAGAAAGAATGAAGAGACAGAACCAAAGCAAAAACAACACACAGTTGTAGATGTGACTGGTGTTGGAAGTAAAGTCCAATACTATAAAGAGCATTATTGCATAGGAACCTGGAATGTTAGGTCCACGAATCAAGGCAAATTGGAAGTGGTCAAACAGGAGATGGCAAGAGTTAACATCGACATTTTAGGAATCAGCGAACTAAAATGGACTGGAATGGGTGAATTTAACACTGATGACCATTATATCTATTACTGTGGGCAAGAATCCTTTAGAAGAAATGGAGTAGCCCTCATATTCAACAAAAGAGTCCAAAATGCAGTAGTTGGATGCAGTCTCAAAAACGACAGAATGATCTGTTTGTTTCCAAGGCAAACTATTCAATATCACACTGCTGCTGCTGCTAAGTCACTTCAGTCCAAGTCTATTCCCTGACCAGTAATGCTGAAGAATTTGAAGTTGAATGGTTCTATGAAAACCTACAAGAACTTCTAGGACTAACACCCAAAAAAGATGTCCTTTTCATTATAGGGGACTGGAATGCAAAGGTAGGAAGTCAAGAAATTCTTGGAGTAACAGGCAAATTTGGCCTTGGAGTACAGAATGAAGCAGGGCAAAGGCTAACATTTTTTCCAAGAGAATGCACTGGTCATAGCAAACACCCTCTTCCAACAACACAAAAGAAGACTACACATGGACATCAGCAGGTGGTCAACACCAAAATCAGACTGATTATATTCTTTGCAGCCAAAGATGGAGAAGCTCTATACAGTCATCAAAAACAAGACCAGGAGCTGACTGTGGCTCAGATCATGAACTCCTTATTGCTAAATTTAGACTTAAATTGAAGAAAGTATGGAAAACCACTAGACCATTCAGGTATGATCTAAATCAAATGCCTAATGATTATAGAGTGGAAGTGAGAAATAGATTCAAGGGATTAGATCTGATAGATAGAGTGCCTGAAGAACTATGGACATTGTACAGGAGGCAGTGATCAAGACCATCCCCACGAAAAAGAAATGCAAAAAGGCAAAATGGCTGTCTGAGGTGGCCTTACAAACAGCTATGAAAAGAAGAGAAGTGAAAGGCAAAGGAGAAAAGGAAAGAGATACCCATTTGAATGCAGAGTTCCAAAGAATAGCAAGGAGAGGTAAGAAAGCCCTCCTCAGTGATCAGTGAAAAGAAATAGAGGAAACAATAGAATGGGAAAGACTAGAGATCTCTTTAAGAAAATTAAATATACCAAGGGAACTTTTCATTCAAAGATGGGCACAATAAAGGACAGAAATGGTACGGACCTAACAGAAGCAGAAGACAGTAAGAAGAGGTGGCAAGAATACGCAGAAGAACTATACAGAAAAGATCTTCATGACTCAGATAATCATGATGGTATGATCACTCACACAGAGCCAGACATCCTGGAATGTGAACTCAAGTGGGTCTTAGGAAGCATCACTACAAACAAAGCTAGTGGAGGTGATAGAATTCCAGTTGAGATATTTCAAATCCTTAAAGATGACGCTTGGAAGTGCTGCACTCAATATGTCAGCAAATTTGGAAAACTCAGCAGTGGCCACAGGACTGAAAAAGATCAGTTTTCATACCAATCCCAAAGAAAGGCAATGCCAAGAATGCTCAAACTACCGCACAATTGCACTCATCTCACACGCTAGCAAAGTAATGCTCAAAATTCCCCAAGTCAGGCTTGAACATTACATGAACCGTGAACTTCCATATGTTCAAGCTGGATTTAGAAAAGGCAGAGGAACCAGAGATCAAATTGTCAACATCTGTTGAATCATTGAAAAAGCAAGAGAATTCCAGAAAACCATGTATTTCTGCTTTATTGACCATGCTAAAGCCTTTGACTGTGTGGACCACAACAAACTGTGGAAAATTCTGAAAGGGATGGGAATACCAGACCACCTGACCTGCCTCTTGAGAAATCTGTATGCAGGCCAGGGAGCAACAGTTAGAACTAGACATGGAACAACAGACTGTTTCCAAATAAGTAAAGGAGTACATCAAGGCTGTATATTGTCACCCTGCTTATTTAACTTATATTTGGAGTACACCATGAGAAATGCTGGGCTGGATGAAGCGCAAGCTGGAATCAAGATTCCTGGGAGAAATATCAGTGTCCTCAGATATGCAGATGACACCACCCTTATGGCAGAAAGCGTAGAAGAACTAAAGAGCGTATTGATGAAAGTGAAAGAGGAGAGTGAAAAAGTTGGCTTAAAACTCAACATTCAGAAACTAAGATCATGGCATCAGGTCCCATCACTTCATGGCAAATAGATGGGGAAACAGTTGCAACAGTGAGATGCTTTATTTTTGTGGGGCTCCAAAATCACTGCAGATGGTGATTGCAGACATGAAATTGAAAGATACTTGCTCCTTGGAAGAAAAGGTATACCAACCTAGACAGGTAATAAAAAGCAGAGACATTACTTTGCCAACAAAATCCATCTAGTCAAAGCTATGGTTTTTCCCAATAGTCATGTATGGATGTGAAAGTTGGACTATAAAGGAAGCTGAGTACTGAAGAATTGATACTTTTGAACTGTGGTATTGGAGAAGACTCTTGAGAGTCCCTTGAACAGCAAGGAAATCCAATCAGTCCATCCTAAAAGAGATCAGTCCTGAATATTCTTTGGAAGGACTGATGCTGAAGCTGAAACTCCAATCTTTTGGCCACCTGATGCGAAGAACTGACTCACTGGAAAATATCCCGATGCTGGGAAAGATCGAAGGTAGGAGAAGAGGGCAACAGAGCATGAGATGGTTGGATGGCATCACCGACTCAATAGACATGAGTCTGAGTAAACTCTGAGAGTTGGTGATGGACAGGTGACCTGGAGTGCTTCAGTCCATGGGATCGGTAAGAGTTGAACACGACTGAGCAACTGAACTGAATTGAACTGATGAATGCGGTATTAAAGTCATCCACTATTATTGATTACTGTTGATTTCCCTTTTATAGGTAGAATTTGCCATATGTATGCCTTATGTATTCAGGTGCTCCTGTGTTGGGTGCATATATATCTATGATTGTTTTATCTTCTTCTTGAATTGGTCCCTTGATCATTACAGTGTCCTTCCTTGTCTCTTGTAACATTATTTATTTTAAAGTCAGTTTTATGTGATATGAGTATTGCTACTCCTGATTTCTTTAGGTTTTCATTTGTGTAGGATACTTTTTTTCCATTCTTTCACTTTCAGTCTGTATGTGTCCCCATGTCTGAAGTGAGTCTTTTGTAGGCAGAATACATAGGGATCTTGTTTCTATATCCATTGAACCAATCTGTGTTTTTTCGTTGGAACTTTTAGTCCATTTATATTGAAAGTGATTATTGATATGTATGATTTGATTGCCATTTACTTTTTTTTTTGACTTTGTTTTTGTAGGCCCTTTCTCTTGTGTTTCCTGCCTAGAGAAATTTCCTTTATCATTTGTTGTAAAGCTGGTTTGGTGGTCCTAAATTCTCTTAATTTTTGCTTATCTGTAAAGTTTTTGATTTCTCCATTAAACCTGAGTGATATCCTTGTGGGTAGAGTAATCTTTGTTGCAGTTTTTTTCCCTTTCATCACTCTAAGTATATTCTGCCACTCCCTACTGGCCTGCAGAGTTTCTGTTCAAATATCAGCTGTTAACCTCAGGGCAATCACCTTATATGTCGTTTGTTGCTTTTCCCTTGCTGCTTTCAATATTTTTCTTTCTGTTTAATTTTCATTAGTTTGATTAATATGTGTCTTGGCATGTTTCTCTTTGGGTGTATCCTGTATGGGACTCTCTGGGCTTCCTGGACTTCAGTACTATTTCTTTTCCCATGTTAAGGAATTTTCAACTATCATCTCCTCAGATATTTTCCCATACTCTTTCCTTTTTCTTCTGGGCCTGTATAATTTGAATGTTGGTGTGGTTAATCTTGTCCCAGGGGTCTCTGAGGCTGTCCTCATTTCTTTTCATTCTTTTTTCTTTATTCTGCTCTGCTTAAGTTATTTACACCGTTCTGTCTTCTAGCTCACTTCTCTGTTCTCCTGCTTCAGTTATTCTGCGTTTGGTCCCCGCTGGCATATTTTTTCATCTCAGTTACTGTGTCTCAGTTACTCAGTTAATTCATTGCTGATTATCTATTCTTCATTTCTTCTAGGTCCCTGTTAAACATTTCTTGTATCTTCTTGATCAATGCCTCCATTCAATGTATCTGCGCCTTCATTTTATTTCCAAGATTTTGGATCATCTTTATTATCAACACTCTGAATTCTTTTTCAGGTCGATTGCCTGTCTCCTCTTCATCTATTTTGTCTAGTGGGTTTTTACTGTGTTCCTTCATCTGCTGCATGTTTCTCTGTCTTTTCATTTTGTTTGACTTACTGTGTTTGGGGCCTCCTTTCTGCAGGTCGTAGTTCCCCTTATTGGTGGAATGTGCTTCGGTGGGTAGGGAGGGACCAGGGCCTTGCGATGGTTTCCTGTTGAGGGAACTAGTGTCTGTGTTCTGGTGCGTGGAGCTCAATCATTCTCTCTGAAGGGCAGTGCTTTGTCCACTGGTGTGTTTTGGGATGTCTGTGGGCTTGGTATGACTTTGGGTAGCCTGTCTGCTAATGGGTAGGGTTGTGTTCCTGTTTTAGTGATGGTTTGGTGTGAGGCATCTGGCACTGGAGCTTGCTGGCCTTTGGGAGGGGCCTGGTCTTAGTGCTGAGATGGAGGCCTTTGGGAGAGCTCTCACTAATTAATTTTCCATGGAGTCAGGGCTTGTCTGGTAGCCCAACATCCTGGACTCAGGTCTCCCACCTCAGAGATTGAGGGTCAACCCCCTGCTGTAGCTACCAACACTCCTTCCCTGGAGAGATTAGCTTGCCATTTTGGAAGTCTGGGGTCTTCTGCCAGTGTTCAGAAGAGGTTCTGTAGGATTTGTTCCACATGAAGATGTATTTTTGATGTATTCATGGGGAGGAAGATGATCTCCTCATTTTACTCCTCCACCATCTTGAAATTTCTCTAAAACACAGAATGCTTGTGCCACTTGAAATATTTTAGCACAAAAAGATAAGTTTCTCCTTTTTTTTTTTTTTGTTATAACTATGGAGAACCACAGACTAGTCTCTGTTAGAAATGGAAACACCAAATCCTAAACACATGAGGGCTCTGTGAAGTCAAGTGTATTAAAGAAATTCTGTGTTATGAATAAGTAGGCTTTATTCTAGGAATTTAATGATGGCTCAGTAATAAAAAGAGATATTAATGATAATCATTGTTAGTAAGGGAAAAATATGTGACTATTTCTGAATTAGAGTAAATTAGGGATTTCCCTGCTGTTCCAGTGATTAAAAATCCACCTTCCAACTCAGGGGAGGCAGGTTTGATCCCTGGCTAGGGGAGTAAGATCCTACATGACATGGAGCAGCTAAGCCCATCTGCCACAAATACTAAGACTGCACACTGCATCTGGAGACGGACCTGGGTACTGCGAGGAAAGATCTCACATGCTGCAGCTAGGACCAGATGCAGCCAAAAATGAACAATTAATGAAAGTAATTCCAAGTCACTAACAAATTAAATTGCAGTAAAATAGGATTAGAAAAGTAACTCCTGTATGTAAGAAAAAGATCTCTGACCAAAGCATGCATATCACATTTAAAATGTAAAAACGCACTATGAACTTTTTAGAACCATCTTCAGAGTTTCCTCCATTGTAATAATCTCTTTCCAGTAACACCATGACTTGAGAGTAGGTTGGAGAGTATTAATCTCGCTTCTATGTTTTCATGACCAAAACAGGCACATCATACTTTAAAGGCAGAAGCACTAGAGCTTGTAATGTCCTCATTACAAGACAAGATGGTTTGCCTCCTTGTTGGACTACAGTCGACACAATGTATACAGAAAGTACTTCAAATCAACAGGATAGAGCATAGATGTTTGTTAATATTTTCAGGAAAACTACTTATTGAAAATAAGCACACTCAAGGAGAAAAAATTAAGGAGGCTCCAAAGCCTTTTTTTAAGCTTATCTCCTAAGTGGATGAAGGGTATGAAGGTGAAAAAATTACACTGTTAGATTCATGGAGAACATTAGCATATATTTATGTTAGTTTGAAGTAAACAAGAACTTTACAACCATGATGGAAGTCAGAAAATTGGAAAAGAAATAAAGCAATTTAAATTAAAGTGAAAGAAAAAAGAAAACTAGCTAAGAGTTTTTGAACAAATATGACAGGGAGATGGTTAATATCTTCAATGTATAGAAAGCTCTTAACAGTCTCACAGACATAGAAAATTAACTAGCGGTAACTAGTTGGGGGAGGGGAGTTGTTGTCAAACTATTGGGTATAACATAAGCTCAGTGATATACTCGACATCATGGGGAATCTAGTCAGTATTTTATCATAATTGCAAATGGAAAATAACCTTTTAAAATTGTATAAAAAATAAAAATTTAAAAAAGCTTTTACAAATCAAGAAATAGATAAATATTCTTAAAGAAAACAGGAAGTCTATAGAAAAGAGACCACCAGTTATCAGGAAACAGAAAAGAAACAGCAACGACTTCTCACTAGTCTTATTAGTTAAGCAATAATTGGCTTTTAGAAAAATTGAGTTAATGTAAGGTATTTAACTCAAGGCAGTAGAGAGAATGACAATTCAGATGTAGGCTGTGGAATAGAATAATTTGAGTTAAAACACTTTCCTAACCCTTTCTAACTGCTAATCTCAGTCAACTTTCTCAATCTTCAATAACAACATTCATATGCAATGGAAGGTGGCCTTTACGTGATCACTGGTTGAAGTAAATGATAAAATCATGAGCCCTCAAAACATATGGAAACGTACTGAAGGACTTTATCTGTCTGTTCCTCTATCTCTTTATCCATGTCTCGAATGCATCTCTTTCTTTCTAATTACATTTTTATCTATGTTAAGAAAGGGTTTCCCAGGTGTCTCAGTGGTAAAGAATCTGCCCACCGATGCAAGAGATGCAAGACACACAGGTTCGATCCCTGAGTCGGGAACATCCCCTGGAGAAGGAAATGGCAACCCACTCCAATATTCTTGCCTGGAAAATTTCATGGACAAAGAGCCTGGTGGGCTACAGCCCATGGGGTTGCAAAGAGTCAGAGATGACTGAGCAACTGAGCACATATTAAGAAAGCATGGATTGGTGGCAAGAGAGAGAGAAAGAGAATTATGTTCAAAGATAGTGTAGTCACTAAAACTTGTGAAGATTTAAGTCTATTTTTATAGAGAATATTAACACCCATAATAAAAAAAAATGGGCTTCTCTTGTGGCTCAGCTGGTAAAGAATCTGCTTGCAATGCGGGAGACCTGGGTTCGATCCCTTAATTGGGAAGATCCCTTGGAGAAGGGTTGGGAAGATCCCCTGAAAAAGGGAAAGACTATCAACTCCAGTATTCTGGCCTGGAGAATTCCATGGACCATGCAGTCCATGGGGTCACAAAGAGTTGGACACGACTGAGTGACTTTCACTTCACTTCACATAATAAAATTAATAAAACTTGACTTAAAAATGACAAATTGTGCAGTGAAGGCAGTTTGATGGCTAGTCACCCAGGTAATTGATGGTATTCTCACACTAGGTAGACCCTGAAATCTTGGTGGCCTAGCAAGATTAAAGTCTATTTTTCACTCATATCACACCTAGGTGTAACCATGCCATCTGGAACATATGGCCTCCAAGGTTTCCATGGCAAAGGAAGAAAACAGGTTGAAGGGTTTGGGGTTTTTAACTTGCCTCATTTTTGGGGCCCACATTCCATTAGATAGAATTTAGCAGTTTAGTCCTGACTCACCTCCAAAGGAGACGGGGGCAAGCAGAGAAGTCTGTGAAGATCAGATGAGCATTATTGGTCTCTGCCTTTGACATAGTATAAATAGGCCCAGTGTTTCCTGGATGACACAGTTGCACTGTGAACTTTCTAGAACCATCTGCAGAGTTTGTTCCATTGTAATAATGCCTTTGCAATAACATCATCACTTGGGAGATAGTTGGAGAGTATGGAGTTCCTCTATTTTCATAAAAGATTGTCAATCAGTAAAAGTAACAGCAACATCAACAATAATAACAGCAGACCTGCATTCTAGATCAGAGAATTTGAAAATATGTTTGCTTTCCAATTCTTACTTAAAGGTTAGCTGAGATAAGGAATATTTTTAAGTGAGTGTTTGGGAATTCTCCTTAAAAATATTTTAATTCTTGGATCAAGCAGAATAAATCTAAATGCCCTGAAAGTGAAAGTTGCTCAGTTATGTCCATTTCTTGCTACCCCATGGACTATACATGGGGATTCTCCATGTAATTCCCCATGGAATTCTCCAGGCCAGAATACTGGAGTGGGTAGCCTTTCCCTTCACCAGGGGATCTTCTCAACCCAGGGATCGAACCCAGGTCTCCCACTTTGCAGGCAGATTCTTTACCAGCTGAGCCACAAGGGAAGCCCTAAATGCTCTGAGACCCTCCATATTATTCCCTCCCCTCCCCCTGTCTCTCCACACCCTTCCAGACTACTTTCAGAGGATTGTACTTTGATTCCATGCCCAAAGGTCCTAATGAAATCTATCACCATGTTTGCAATTTGTTTTGTATACGCAGTAACTTTCGGTGGTCTATGTGTGAACCTCCAAGTGAGAAATGTCTTTCAATACTGAGTTTTAAGAAAAAGTTGGCTTATTTTGCAGGGTGTTGTATTTTGTTCATTTTTCTTTATGTTTTCTCTTTTGCTTTGGCCACCAGGAAGCTCTGTCAAATTGTTGGATCAACTAACACAACCAGGACATGAAGGGCCACAAATATGTATTGCACCATCCTCTCTCCCATGTTGATCTTTCATTTAGATTTATGTTTTTGAGTCCTGAATTTTTATTTTTGTTTCTATTTCAGTATTGTCACACATGTTTTATAGTCACCTTGAGTCCCAAACTCTAAATTCACCTTGGGGAATCAGTTAGCTCAGAAACTTCCAGGGGTGGTTATTGGAAGCACTCTTTTGATATAGAAAGTTGGTGCACATTTGATTATGAGGTCAAACTTTACAGAAAGTATCAATTTCTTGGATGTTCTTGTATGCATATTTTATTAAAGAACAAGACTTGGAAAAGGGGATGTTTATGGAAAGTGAAGAGATATGTGATAGCCAATTTAATAAGGAACCAAAATAAATTATAGTGAGTCCTTTTAGGACTCACAAAAGGTTTATGTGTTCTTCTGTTCTAGAGGAAATGTTTTCTGTCTGGTTTATGAATTGCTACACTAATGGATGGACAAATGAAATACCTTGACTAGACTGTTAATATCTCTATAAAGCTCATGTTTATGAGTATAAAGCAGAGGATTTGCCCATTTCTCAGAATATGGAATGTTATATATAGAGAAAGTATTATAGAGGATGACCTAGTTTCCATGGCAACAACATTCATTATCTTTTCTCATTCTCTTCTAAGTTACCCAGTTTAACTGCCCTATCCCTTTCACCACACCTCCCCCTCATTAAACACTTACCAGATCCTTTTCTGTTGCTATGTAGGCAGTAAAATAGCTTTCACAGCTGCCTGCTGAATGAAATGGGAAACACACACTCACACACACATGCACACTGAGAGTGTGTGTAAGGAGGAGAATTTCAGCAGTATTTCAGGATCAAGGGATGCAAGTGGCAGGTACGTGTTCTATATATATATTCTATATACATATACAGTGCATCCCCCTGGCACATTTTGCACAATAATGTGACCTGATTTGGGTGCACAGAGCTGCCATGTATGTCGATTTGATGGAGTCTGGGCTCTCCTGACAGTGTGACAGGCTATTAATCACATGTGACCAAAATAGCACACAAAGGAGGACATTCCTGTGTGGGGTTTTTTTTTTTTCCCTTCCCTGAGTGGGAACAGGTGATTTGCTGTAATTCCTTGGCTTTGTATCCTTTCTGGTTTCTTTTTTAAATCTTTGTCTTTGTCTCATCCTTCTTCCTTACTGGAGGACTTCTCATTTAAAACTGCAAGGTAGGTGTGTTGCCTTGGGTGTGTGAGGTCATGAGGACCAAGTCAGTGGAATAAAGATAACATAAAAAACCCAGATGCTTATTTCACATCGATTGTTTACTCCTAAGACCCACTGCAAGAATCATACAGCTTCATAATTATTATCTTAATGGCTTTGTCTTATTTAGGAGGATAAAGTAGGTAATAGTTAAGATTTATTATGTTTTTAATGGCCAGGTTTTGCTGATAGTACTTATCTTTGTATAATTTGCAAATATAGAATACTGTCATATTTATTATGTTTTTACATGTCCTATTTCAAAGCAATCACATGATTTTCTGTTAGAAATTTCTAATGTGAGATAGTGAAACCTTAGGGTCAGAGTCTGCCATCAAATGCCTTGTCTTGGTCAGAAATGGCATGACACTTGATGTGTCCTGTCCTCTGCCAATGATGGGACATGGCCAACAGAAGGTGAACTTGATTTTTTGGTACTTCTGGTCCAAGGACATAAGATTTTTTTGGTTTCACTAGTCACTGTGCCTGAGGTTGGAGTGTGGAAAACTGGTAATTGGTCTGTGATAGGGAGCTTATGAGGTAGGGGGTAAAGCCAGGGGAGCAGAGTTCAACAATATTCTTAAGTACAGTCAGCAGATATTTTCTATAAAGAGCCAGACAGCTTTGCAGGTCCTATGGCTTCTGTTGCGGCTATTCAGCTCTGCTGTTGTGGCATAAAAGCAGTCATAGATAATATATAAGTGAATGGACATGGCTGTGTTCCAATAAAACTTTATTGATAGAACTGGAAAGTTGGCCCTATTTGACTCACAGGACATAGTCTGCTGACCCATGTTTTTAAAATGGTGCCAAATAGATAGTAGTTACTGAGATATGAGGGTCAAATAAGAAGGATGGGTTGATTGACAAATCTAGCCAGAAGAAAAATGAAAAGTAATGGTAAAAATTGACAACTAAGTGGTGTTTACTAGATGCTAGTCAGTATCCTGAGAGTTTTACATTCATTAACTCATTGCATCTTTATAACAACAACCCCATGATATAAGTACTGTCTTCCTTGCTGGGAAACATGGAGGTTATATAATATTCCAAAGATCACATGGATAGCGAGCTGCAGGACTGGGATTCAAACCCAGGTTCTGAAATCCAAATCAAGTTCCAGGATCCAGGCTGTAAACCATGGTGGTTTATCACCTTGCGTGGCTGAGCTGACAAGAGAGAGGTGGTCAAGAGGAACTCTGGAGATGAGTGCCGTAGACTTTACATTATCTCAGAATGTACATAAGCTTGCATTTGAAAGGCCAGAATGGGATGTACAGGCTGTACATTGACTATGTGTGATGGGACTGCAGAAGGTTGGAGACTGAGGGAAAATCTCCACCCTGACATTAACTTTCTTGGAGTGTGAAATATAAGAGTGTATATAACATATGTGATGGATGTAAGGAATGATAGTAAAACACACTTGAACCCACTATTCCACTTTTAGAAACAGGTCATTATCAAGACCAAAGAAGCTCCCTGAGCCACCTGGTGTGATTCTGTTCTTATCTCCTTCCAAAATAGCCCATTATTCTCCATTTTAATTAATATTTACCTTGCTTTTCTTTATGATTTTATGACATATGTGTATAATCCAAACAGTATGCTATTTACTTTTGTCTTTTATATGAATGGAATCATACTGCTTCAGTGATTTTTCTTCAGTGATTTTTTTTTCTTTCAGCATTAAATCTTTGAAGTTTGTACACCTTGCTAAATCTAATGGTAATTCACTTCTGTTACTGTATAACATTCCATTGTATGAATATAATCCAGTTTATTTATTCATCCTGTTAATGGGCATCAGGTTTGCTTTAGGTTTTAGTCTGTTTAGGGTGATGCGACTGCAAAGATTTCAATATGGTTTTTGTATTATAGAGCACAAATGCAAGAATTTCTTTAGGAAATATTTTTATGAGTGGAAATCCTTTCCCATAGACTGTGAACATGCTGAACTTTAAGAGGTAACACCACATTATTTTTTAAAGCGGTTGTACCAATTTATTTGTTCACCAGCAGTGTCTGAGTTGGTAAGGCTCTGCATCCTGACTAACCCTTCATGTTGCTGGGTGAGTGGATTTGTGGTTTTAACTTACATTCCCCCAATAGCACTTGAACGATTTTTCAGGTTTTATTATTTTTGCTTTCATACTCTTCCTAGTCACTCTGTGCATGTGTGTGTTCAGTGGTGTCTGGCTCTTTGTGACCCTATGGACTGAAGCCTGCCAGGTTCCCCTGCCCATGAATTTCCCAGAGTACTGGGAATACTGGAGTGGGTTGCCATTTTCTCCTCCAGAGGATCTTGCTGACCGTGTCTCCTGCGTCTCCTGCATTAGCAGGTGAATTCTTTACCACTTGAACCAATAGACAAATATATACTTCCAAGGCTGATGGACTCTTGCAATTCACTATAGATGCCTTTTTATCTTCCTCATGCTAGTAGGGTTGGTGAATGAGCAACCCCTGCACAGAAATATCCTCTCAGGATCCAGATGGATAAATCTGTATCTCCACATCAATCAAAATCCATTCATTCTTCCGGATTTTGGAGGCAGAGGGATTCAGGCTTATTCATACACCATTCCCACCACAAACTAGTGGAGATAACTTAGGCAAAGTTATACCATTTCTTGAAACTCAGTTGCCTCAGTAATAAGATGAGTATAATAGCATCTCTCTATGCTGGATGTTGTCTGTTGATTTTAAGTTCTTCCTTTTTTGGGGGGGCTAGAAGGCTGAAAACTCTATTTTCCAGGCTCCTCTGGTCAGTAGAGTTCTGGTTTGGATCCTGCCAATGCAAGACACTCAGGCAGACCTGGAAGGCAGAGAGGAGGAGAGCCATTCACTCCCCTCTGCCTGTTTGGGGTGACCACATGAACATACAATGGACACGATGCTTGCGGTGACTTGCAGGTGAGCTTCCAGAAACCTTGACTTCAGTGTGACACATGAGATGAGATCATGAGGTGAGATCATTGGTAGGGGCTTCCTGTGACTCAAGTATTTTCTGATTTCAAAGTCAACCGTGGTTCTCACTGACCCTCACTTCCTAGCCAAATATTAAGAATTTCTGTATTAACTCCCTTTCTGCTAAAATACCTATAGTGGCTCTATTCATCTGCCTGAACTCTGACTGATATGCACTTCTTTATACTACCTAACTGCTTTAGGCTGTTGTGAAAATGAAATGAAATCATATAGTGCACCTAGTATGAGCCTGGCACATAGGTGGGTGCTTTATAAGCAAGGGGAAAAAAAGCACCATCATTTTTTCAAAGAGGATCATCTCTCACTTTGAAAGGAAACAAAAAATGCATAGAGCATGATGAAGGATCTTGCTTCAGACAGCAGAAAGGAGACCTTGGGTAAACCTTCATTTAAAACTTTGTTTCCATGACACCTGGGCCAGGGCTCTAACACTGCTGCTTTAGCACTGCCAAAACTGCTGTGAGACTCCCAAATGTCCAGAAGCCAGCATTGCATGCCGTTGGCCAGGTTTGGTCTCCACCAGGTGTGTTGGAATGCCAGCATCCCTCCCTAACTGTGATGGTGACTTTCTTTATGATGTTCATGCTGGATCTCATTAAAACATCCCTGCCCAGAATTATCCCTGCATCAAAACCCTGGCGATAACTGCTGGGAAATTTTCTAAACAATTTTCTAGGTTTAGTCAATGAAAAGACACCACCTCCCTCCATACCATTGAAGCATCATCTGGAAGCAATCAATGCAGCTATGGCTTCCTTTCATTTCTCCACTGGCCTCATGCAGGTTTGAAATAGGCCACACTGTGACTGGTTCAAAATCAGAAATGCTCACTTCCAAGGGCTCCTTTGCTTCTGTGTTTTGACTTTTTCAGAGTTCTTCATGAACAACTTCAGAAAAGCTGTTGGGCTGCCAATCAAATTCTACCTGACTTCAGAGTTCTGAATTCTTTTTTTTTTTTTACACTGTTGGAAGAAATGCTCCCCTGAGAGAGGATATCACCCTCTCCCTTTATCAGCACCAGTGAAACTGATCCTAATCTCCATCCTCTCCAGGCGAAACCTGTCTTTGTTGTCCTCCAGAGTCTCCTTTCTGATTCCTTTCTTCTCCTTTAGGAGTCCCTACCCACTTCAGAGATTCAGGGTTCTTGAGTGAAGTTACATTATTGTGCTCCTTCCGACAGACATCATTACAAAATTTATTTCGCTGTACTGGGTCTTAGTTGTAGCATGTGGGATTTTTAGTTGCAGCCTGTAAACTTTTAGTTGAAGCATGTGGGATCTAGTTCCCTGACCAGGGATTGAAAACCAGCTGCCTGCATTGAAAGCACAGAGTCTTAGCCACTGGACCCAGGGAAGTCCCCAGACATCTGCATTTTAAGGCCTGTGTCCTCTGGTGTGGAAAGCTCTGCTTACCCACATATGCAACACAAGTATAAGTGCCTTGTATGTAGTGGGCACTGTGATAGGCGGTATGGACAGGACAGAGGATGCCTTCCTGTTTTCCAGGAGGTTAGTAGGAAAGACTTCTCTGGGACAGTGCCAGCTGGACTGTGGGAGCTCAGGCTTGGGAGGTCACTGTGATCAGGGAACGCATGGGCTTGATGGGAGGAGACTCAGGCAAAGCAGGGCAGCAGTCCACAGGGGAAACACCTCATGAGGTCACACCATGTGACCTTTCCAGCGCAGGGGACATGTGGGCAGCAAATGTGGGGTGGCTTGTCTGACAGTCTAGCTGCAAGATAGCCTCATCCTGAGGGAGCTGAGTGGTGGGCTCTTTGGAAGCCAGGGGGAGGGGGCTCTCCCTGTGAGGCTATGGGAGGGAGAGCTGAGACCAGGTGGGTGGGGATCGATGTGTGGCCAGTCTTTGCTTCAGAACAAGACAAGCTCTTCTTGGGTGCACATCATGTCAGCAGAGGGCACCAGGGGGCAGGGGCCTGTTGGCTTGTTAATCTGTGTGTCTGCAGTTGTGGTTAAGCATTTTCTCAGAAATGGAATCCAATCCTGTGCCCAGTTTTCAGCTTAGTGCAAGTCAGAAGCAACAATGTGTGCTATGTCCTCTGTGTTTTATCTCTGGAGTTTGGTATTTATTGCTTAGTGTTTTGAGAATACCTTCTTTATGGGGTATTTGCAGGGGAAACTAGTTAGACAGTTTTCTATTTCAGAGCCATCTCATTTCCTGGCAAAATACCTCCATCTTTTCCTACTATCTTTTAAGGCAGGAATCAAGGGTGGTCATTTTCTTTTTATATCAGGGAGAATATTTGGATTGTGTTAAGGGAAATGGAATACATTTGGTCTTGCCTTTCATATCCCTTTGTGGTTTTTTTCTCATTTGTGAAATGGGACTGGTGCTTTCCATGTCAGAGGGTGATTGTCAATACATAATGAGATAATGGATCTGCGAAGACTTCTAGACTGCAGCATCAGGCTGGCTCCAAACAGAGGAGGTCCCTTGGTTCCAGGAACATGCCAGAGCTTTGTCCAGTGGGTGTGTTGGAGCAGGAGGTGAAGGTGATAAATGGGTTTACTCTAGCCCTCACGGAGTCCAAGGACACTCCTGTACAAAGAAACCCCTGCAGGCAATCTAAATCCATATGTTGTGTGACAAAAACTGTGTACTAGAAAGAGGGAGAAAGAAGCGGGCCTGGCTGAGGGTGGGAAGTGCTAACAGTATGCTTGGCTGGAAGGCCTGCTGTGCCAGACGCCATTCTTTTAGTTCTGCAAGTGTTTAGTTCTTAACTTTGTCTGCTGGATTTCTGTGGCGGGTATTGCTATTCTCATTCTAGAAAACTCTGTCCTAGTTGCCCAGTGGTGGAATACGCATTTGAGGCTGGATAGGCTGGATGCTCAAATCCACTGTCTTTCTTTTGCATGGTATGTATGTATCTGCTGCTGCCTCAAGGGAAAGAAGCCTGTATTGCTACATAAAGGAGCCTACAGTTGTCACTGTTCCCATGTGCCTTTTTGTCATGGAAGCAGGAAACACAGGAGGCCTTGCTAATGGCTGAGAGCCACAGGCACCTGACTCACGTATCTGGCAACAGAGTGACCTTGAGCATCTTTTCCTCTGTCTGTTGGCCACCTGTATGTCTTCTTTGGAAAAGTGTTCAGGTTCTCTGCCCATCTTTCAAGCAGACTGTTTGTTTTTTGATGTTGAGTCATAAGAGTTCTTTGTATGTTTTAGATATTAACTCCTTATCAGATATATCATTTGCAAATATCTTCTCTCATTCAGAGGGCTGCCTTTTTGTTTTGTCAATAGTTTGCTTCACAAAAGCTTCTTCATTTGAAGGAGTCCCTGTTGTTTGTCTTTATTTCCCTTGCCCGAGGAGACATATCCAAAAAATATTGCTCAAGGTGATGTCTTCTGGGAGTTTATAGTTTCAAGTCTTACATTTAAATATTTAACCCATTTTGAGTTTATTTTTGTATATCCTGTGAGGTAGTAGTACTGTTTGATTATTTTATATGTAGTTTTCCCAGCACCAGTTAATTAAGAGGCTGTCTTTCCCCTATTATATATTCTTGCCTCCTTTGTCATAGTCTAATTGACTATATAAGAGTACATTTTTTCTGGATCCTCTATTGTGGTCCATTGATTTATGTGTCTGTTTTTGTGCCAGCCAGTCAGTCAGTTCAGTCTCTCAGTCCTGTCTGACTCCTTGCGACCCCATGGACTGCAGCATGCCAGGCTTCCCTGTCCATCACCAATTTGGAGTCTACCCAAACTCATGTCCATTGAGTCAGTGATGCCATCCAGCCATCTCATCCTCTGTCATCACCTTCTCCTCCTGCCTTCAATCTTTCCCAGCATCAGGGTCTTTTCCAATGAGTCAGTCCTTTGCATCAGGTAGCCAAAGTATTAGAGTTTCAGCTTTAACATCAGTCCTTCCAATGAACACTCAGGACTGATCTCCTTTAGGGTTGACTGGTTGGATCACCTTGTTGTCCAAGGGACTCTCAAGAGTCTTCTCCAACACCACAGTTCAAAAGCATCATTTTTTTTGGCACTCAGCTTTCTTTAGAGACCAACTCTCACATCCATACATGACTACTGGAAAAGCCATAGCCTTGACGAGACAGATCTTTGTTGGCAAAGAAATGTCTCTGCTTTTGAATATGCTGTCTAGGTTGGTCATAACTTTCTTTCCAGGAAGTAAACATCTTTTAATTTCATGGCTTCAATCACCATCTGCAATGATTTTGGAGCCCCCCCCACCCCAAATAAAGTCTGACACTGTTTCCGCTGTTTCCCCATCTATTTCCCATGAAGTGATGGGACCACATGCCATGATCTTAGTTTTGTGAATGTTGACCTTTAGGCCACCTTTTTCACTCTCCTCTTTCATTTTCATCAAGAGGCTCCTTAGTTCTTCTTCACTTTCTGCCATAAAGGTGGTGTCATCTGCATATCTGAGATTATTGATATTTCTCCTGGCAATCTTGTGCTTCATCCAGCCCAGAGTTTCTCATGATGTATTCTGCATATACCAGTACCATACTGTTTTGATTACTGTAGCTTTGTAATATAGTTTGAAACCAGGGCTCACAATTCATCCAGCTTTCTTCTTCTTTCTTAAGATTGTTTTGGCTATTTGGGATCTTTAGTGTTTCCATATTCTAAAATTTGAATTATTTATTCTAATTCTATGAAGGATGCTATTGGTATTTTGTTAGGGATTGCATTCAATCTATAGATAGCCCTGGGCAGCATGGTCATTTTTTTTTTTTAAATTTTATTTTATTTTTTATTTATTTATTTTTTTAATTTTAAAATCTTTAATTCTTACATGCGTTCCCAAACATGACCCCCCCTCCCACCTCCCTCCCCACAACATCTCTCTAGGTCATCCCCATGCACCAGCCCCAAGCATGCTGCACCCTACGTCAGACATGGACTGGCGATTCAATTCTTACATGATAGTATACATGTTAGAATTCCCATTCTCCCAAATCATCCCACCCTCTCCCTCTCTCTCTGAGTCCAAAAGTCTGTTATACACATCTGTGTCTTTTTTCCTGTCTTGCATACAGGGTCGTCATTGCCATCTTCCTAAATTCCATATATATGTGTTAGTATACTGTATTGGTGTTTTTCTTTCTGGCTTACTTCACTCTGTATAATTGGCTCCAGTTTCATCCATCTCATCAGAACTGATTCAAATGAATTCTTTTTAACGGCTGAGTAATACTCCATTGTGTATATGTACCACAGCTTTCTTATCCATTCATCTGCTGATGGACATCTAGGTTGTTTCCATGTCCTGGCTATTATAAACAGTGCTGCGATGAACATTGGGGTACATGTGTCTCTTTCAATTCTGGTTTCCTTGGTGTGTATGCCCAGCAGTGGGATTGCTGGGTCATAAGGTAGTTCTATTTGCAATTTTTTAAGGAATCTCCACACTGTTCTCCAGAGTGGCTGTACTAGTTTGCATTCCCACCAACAGTGTAGGAGGGTTCCCTTTTCTCCACACCCTCTCCAGCATTTATTGCTTGCAGATTTTTGGATCGCAGCCATTCTGACTGGTGTGAAGTGGTACCTCATTGTGGTTTTGATTTGCATTTCTCTAATAATGAGTGATGTTGAGCATCTTTTCATGTGTTTGTTAGCCATCCATATGTCTTCTTTCAAACAGTGTTTATTCTTCCAATCCATGAAAATGGTATTATCTTTTTCCATACGTGTGTATCATCTTCAATTTCTTTCATCAGTGTCCTATAGTTTTCTGAGTACAAGTCTTTTACCTCCTTGGTTAGATTTATTCCTAGGTATTTTATTCTTTCTGAGGCAGTTGTAAAAATTAAAGAGGATTCCAATCATGCAGAATAAATAATAACAATATGGTAATATAGTACTCCTACTTCTTCAATATTATGATATAAAAAGCCTATTCATAGCCTAAAAATGCCCTAAAATAATTAGAACTTCATATATTAAATGTGTAGATTAACTATTACAGGGGACTTTGGCCTCAAGCAAATAGACTTCCAGTTTTTCTTCAACAAAAGTAAAACTTACTTGGAATCAACCAAGAATGTCTGTTCATGGTTTATAATCATGGTGAGTCACTTGCAGTTCCCCTGCAAAAATGAAGAGAACTCTTATATAGGGGAAAGGAAGTTGAGGGCCTGTGCTGGCTTTTTAATGTATGCCATCTGCCTTGGGCCCATGCTAAACACACATCCTTTGTGCTGATAAAATCTGGGAAGACACACCTATATCAATACATTCAACTTTAAAAGGCATTAAGTCAATTGCCATATCATATTTTCTGCTCTATCCTTGGGGCAAGGGTCATATTTCTGTGCACTGAGTTTCACAAACTCTAGGACACATATATTAGGCTTAATGGTCCAGGCTCCTCAACTTGAGTCTGCATACTTGAGTGAGTGAGAAAAACCACCCCATCAGTTATATCCCTTGCTCCCTTCAGGGAAAAGACTTCCCCAGAAAGTCTCTAGCTTATCTTGTGTTTTTTCAGGGATTAAAAAGAGTTAGTGTGGAAGGCTCCATCAGGGTACAGGGGGGAGGATAGTTAGCATCTTGACTTTTCCCTAGTCTAACTGTCTTTGAAAAATTCAGAAGCCTTCCTGTAGATAACCTAGTTTTATTTCTGTCTTCTTTATACCTCCTTCCTGGGATCAGCAATCCCAAAACCAGGTTTGGAAGTTGGCTCCAGTGAGGGAAGACTTTGGTTAAATTGACCCTGATTCCCTGCATGGTTCCTGATTAGTTACTGTTTAGAGATATTGTGATCATTAAATAAGCAGTTATAGGCAGAATAGAGACTGCAGAATAGAGAAAAAAATGCTGTTGATGTTCTCCTCTGTGGTCCTTGGTTCTACTGCTTGCTACAGACATTTGGGTGGGATCTGAGAATTTAGATATTTCAACCACTTGAAACACTAGTAAGAATAATTTTTGAAAGACTTAATCCTGAGGAAATTAGACAAGTAATTGTCCCTTTTGAGAGGCCACAAGGAGAAAATATTTCACTGAGGTCTTCATGGCACTTAGCTTGTGAAATAGCCAACCCGATTCTGAGAAATGTCTGCAAAGTTCTAAAACTTCCCATTGTAACTTAGTTAACATATATCCCTAACTCCAAAAAGAACTCCTAGGAGATACTCTAAAAGAGCCCTGCTTAATGCTTACACTGTCCTCCCCTGAGCTCACAAACTTTTTATGTAGCAGATGAAAATCAAACATTATGCTGATGCTCCAGAAGCATGACATGGCTTTAAGGTATCCAGGCATCTGCAAAATGTCTAGAAAAGCAAGTGTTTACCACTGGACAGGGAGGCCTGGTGTGCTGCAATTCATGGGGTCGCAAAGAGTTGGACACGATGGAGTGACTGAAATGAACTGAACTGAACCATCATCAC
Organism: Ovis canadensis; assembly: GCF_042477335.2. Classification (NCBI taxonomy): domain Eukaryota; kingdom Metazoa; phylum Chordata; class Mammalia; order Artiodactyla; family Bovidae; genus Ovis; species Ovis canadensis. Next base: position 23,148,550 of record NC_091263.1, read on the forward strand.
CTTTCTTTCTGGCCTCTAATTTATTAAAGTATAAAGTGGATTTTTATAAAGTATAAAGTATAAAGTGTCACCATGCTGTAGAAAGAGATTGAAGGAAGATAGATTTGGGAGAGTAGAGTTTGCTGTAGGAGGGAATCTAGGTCCTAAAGGAAATGCATGTGGCTGATGTCAGAACCTGTACAGTCTCCCTGAGTAGAGTGGAAGCTTCCAGTTTGTAAAGAGCCACAGTACCAGCAGTACTTATTGAGCAACTACTTTGCATTTGCTTTTTAATGAAGTCTTTCATTCAAATTTTAACTAATGTATGAGTTGGTTATTAAAAGCATTCTATTTTTAAAAATTAATTTTTATTGGAACTTAGTTAATTTACAATGTTGTGCTAGTTCCTGCTGTACAGGAAAGTGAATCAGTTATATGTATATATACATATATCTACTCTTTTAAAAATTCTTTTCCCATGTAGTTCATTACAGAGTATTGAGAAGAGTTCCTTTTGCTATACAGTAGGTTCTTATTAGTTATCTGTTTTATATGCAGTAGTGTGTATATGTCAATTCCAGTCTCCCAAATTATCTCCTCCCTTCCCCTCCCCACCCCATAACCATAAGTTTGTTTTCTACATCTGTGACTCTATTTCTGTTTTGTAAATAGGTTTCATTTGTAACATTTGTTTTCTATTTCACCTGAAAGTAATATCATTTGATGTTTGTTTTTCTCTTTCTGACTTCACTAAGATGACAATTTCTAGATCCATCTATGTTGCTGCAAATGGCTTTGTTTCCTTCTCTTTGTGGCTGAGTAATATTTCACTGTGTGTATGTACTGCATCTTCTTGATCCGTTCCTCTGTCAATGGTCTATTTTTCTAAGTGGGGAAGTAATCCTCCTAAGGTTACACAACTGTTAAGTGCTAGAGTCAGAGTTTGAAACAGTGATCAGCCAGACTCCAAGTTGTGGAAGAACTTAAAATGAAAACAGATGTTCCAAAAATTCACTAACCCTATGTTATAAATTTAATAGTGTCACCCGACCCCAATTCATATTTACAAGCCCTAACCCCTAATGTGATGTATTTGTAGATGGCCTTTAAGGAGGTAATTAATGTCACATGAGGTCATAAGGGTGGGGCCTGAAGTCAACAGGACTGATATCCTCATAAGAAGAGGAAGAGACACCAGTAGCATGCATGTACAGAGCAAAGGCAGAGTCAGGACACAGTGGGAAGGTGGACAACTATAAGCCAAGGAGAAAAGCCTCAGGAGACACTCAGCCTGCCAAGCCCTTGATCTTCCAGAACTGTAAGAAACAGATTTATATTATTGAAGCTACCCAATCTGTGATATTTCACTATGGTAGCCCTTAGCACGGAGAAGGCAATGGCACCCCGCTCCAGTACTCTTGCCTGGAAAATCCCATAGACAGAGGAGCCTGGTAGGCTGCAGTCCATGGGGTCACTGTGAGTTGGGCACGACTGAGCGACTTCACTTTCACTTTTCACTTTCATGCATTGGAGAAGGAAATGGCAACCCACTCCAGTGTTCTTGCCTAGAGAATCCCAAGGACGGGGAGCCTGGTGGGCTGCCGTCTATGGGGTTGCAGAGTCGGACACGACTGAAGCGACTTAGCAGCAGCAGCAGCAGCGGCAGCAGCAGCAGCAGCAGCGGCAGCAGCAGCAGCAGCAGCGGCAGCAGCAGCAGCAGCAGCAGCAGCAGCAGCAGCCCTTAGCAAACCAGTACACCCCACCATCTTTGTGAGTGGAACACTTTGCCGTTCCTTGACTTTGAGTTTATTCATGTGATTTATTTTGGTTCACAGAATGTTAGCAGACCTGATGTGAATAGAGGCTTAAGAGACATCTGTGTTTTGGCTTGTTCTCTTGTGCCTGTGCTAGTGCCATAGGAAAGACATATTCCTTAGACCTGGTCCAAGGGAGGATGAGAGACATGTGGGGTAGGGCTTTGCAGCTTAAAGCAAAGCCACCTGGCTGAACGTGGTCTAAGTCAGTCAACTCTAAGATGCTGCAATTTGAAGCCAAATCACTCGAACTGACCTCCATACCCATGGTAGCAGATGACCATTGTCTTAAGCTCCTGAGTTTTGTTATTCAGCATTATGGTGGCAATAACTAACTGTCACATTAGTCAAAGATCAGACTAGGCAACTTCACATAATTTCTGCATGGTAGCTTCTCTGGCCATTTATTAGGGGTGGGGATGGAGGGATATATGGAGAGAAGGCAGACAAATGGCAGCTGTAATAATTCTGTCAACTTCTGAATTAGGAGAAGTTATATTTATCTAGGAATATGTATAAAGTGAAATTGAACTGTTATTTTCCACTTATCCAGGACAATATTTGTTGTTGTTCAGTTGCTAAGTCATGTCTGACTCTTTGCAACCCTGTGGACTACAGCAGGCGAGGCTTCCCTGTCGTTCACCATCTCCCAGAGCTTGCTCAAATTCATGTCCATTGAGTTGGTGATGCCATCCAACCATCTCATCCTTTTTTCCCCTTCTCCTCCTTCCTTCTGTCTTTTGCAGCATCAGGGTCTTTTCTAATGAGTCAACTCTTGACATCAGGTGGCCAAAGTATTGGCACTTCAGCTACAGCATCAGTCCTTCCAATGAATATTCAGGATTGACTTCCTTTAGGAGGGGCTGGGTGGATCTCCTTGCAGTCCAAGGAACTCTGAAGAGTCGTCTCCAATACCACACAAAAGCATTAATTTTTCAACACTCAGCTTTCTTTATGGTCCAACTCCTCACATCCATGTATGACTACTGGAAAAACCATAGCTTTGATTCTACAGATTGTGTTGGCAAAGTAATGTCTCTTCTTTTTAACATGCTGTCTAAATTGGTCATAGCTTTTCTTCCAAGGACCAAGCATCTTTTATTTTTTTTTTATTTTTTTTTTGTATATATAAAATCTTTTTTTTTTTTTTTAGTTTTTTAAATTTTAAAATCTTTAATTCTTACATGTTTTCCCAAACATGAACCCCCCTCCCACCTCCCTCCCCATAACATCTTCCTGGGTCATCCCCATGCACCAGCCCCAAGCATGCTGCATCCTGCGTCCGACATAGACTGGCGATTCATTTCACATGATAGTATACATGTTAGAATGTCATTCTCCCAAATCATCCCACCCTCTCCCTCTCCCTCTGAGTCCAAAAGTCCGTTATACACATCTGTGTCTCTTTCCCTGTCTTGCATACAGGGTCGTCATTGCCATCTTCCTAAATTCCATATATATGTGTTAGTATACTGTATTGGTGTTTTTCTTTCTGGCTTACTTCACTCTGTATAATCGGCTCCAGTTTCATCCATCTCATCAGAACTGATTCAAATGAATTCTTTTTAACGGCTGAGTAATACTCCATTGTGTATATGTACCACAGCTTTCTTATCCATTCATCTGCTGATGGACATCTAGGTTGTTTCCATGTCCTGGCTATTATAAACAGTGCTGCGATGAACATTGGGGTACATGTGTCTCTTTCAATTCTGGTTTCCTCGGTGTGTATGCCCAGCAGTGGGATTGCTGGGTCATAAGGTAGTTCTATTTGCAATTTTTTAAGGAATCTCCACACTGTTCTCCAGAGTGGCTGTACTAGTTTGCATTCCCACCAACAGTGTAGGAGGGTTCCCTTTTCTCCACACCCTCTCCAGCATTTATTACTTGCAGATTTTTGGATCGCAGCCATTCTGACTGGTGTGAAGTGGTACCTCATTGTGGTTTTGATTTGCATTTCTCTAATAATGAGTGATGTTGAACATCTTTTCATGTGTTTGTTAGCCATCCGTATGTCTTCTTTCAAACAGTGTTTATTCTTCCAATCCATGAAAATGGTATTATCTTTTTCCATACGTGTGTATCATCTTCAATTTCTTTCATCAGTGTCCTATAGTTTTCTGAGTACAAGTCTTTTACCTCCTTGGTTAGATTTATTCCTAGGTATTTTATTCTTTCTGAGGCAGTTGTAAAAATTAAAGAGGATTCCAATCATGCAGAATAAATAATAACAATATGGTAATATAGTACTCCTACTTCTTCAATATTATGATATAAAAAGCCTATTCATAGCCTAAAAATGCCCTAAAATAATTAGAACTTCATATATTAAATGTGTAGATTAACTATTACAGGGGACTTTGGCCTCAAGCAAATAGACTTCCAGTTTTTCTTCAACAAAAGTAAAACTTACTTGGAATCAACCAAGAATGTCTGTTCATGGTTTATAATCATGGTGAGTCACTTGCAGTTCCCCTGCAAAAATGAAGAGAACTCTTATATAGGGGAAAGGAAGTTGAGGGCCTGTGCTGGCTTTTTAATGTATGCCATCTGCCTTGGGCCCATGCTAAACACACATCCTTTGTGCTGATAAAATCTGGGAAGACACACCTATATCAATACATTCAACTTTAAAAGGCATTAAGTCAATTGCCATATCATATTTTCTGCTCTATCCTTGGGGCAAGGGTCATATTTCTGTGCACTGAGTTTCACAAACTCTAGGACACATATATTAGGCTTAATGGTCCAGGCTCCTCAACTTGAGTCTGCATACTTGAGTGAGTGAGAAAAACCACCCCATCAGTTATATCCCTTGCTCCCTTCAGGGAAAAGACTTCCCCAGAAAGTCTCTAGCTTATCTTGTGTTTTTTCAGGGATTAAAAAGAGTTAGTGTGGAAGGCTCCATCAGGGTACAGGGGGGAGGATAGTTAGCATCTTGACTTTTCCCTAGTCTAACTGTCTTTGAAAAATTCAGAAGCCTTCCTGTAGATAACCTAGTTTTATTTCTGTCTTCTTTATACCTCCTTCCTGGGATCAGCAATCCCAAAACCAGGTTTGGAAGTTGGCTCCAGTGAGGAAAGACTTTGGTTAAATTGACCCTGATTCCCTGGATGGTCCCTGATTAGTTACTGTTTAGAGATATTGTGATCATTAAATAAGCAGTTATAGGCAGAATAGAGACTGCAGAATAGAGAAAAAAATGCTGTTGATGTTCTCCTCTGTGGTCCTTGGTTCTACTGCTTGCTACAGACATTTGGGTGGGATCTGAGAATTTAGATATTTCAACCACTTGAAACACTAGTAAGAATAATTTTTGAAAGACTTAATCCTGAGGAAATTAGACAAGTAATTGTCCCTTTTGAGAGGCCACAAGGAGAAAATATTTCACTGAGGTCTTCATGGCACTTAGCTTGTGAAATAGCCAACCCGATTCTGAGAAATGTCTGCAAAGTTCTAAAACTTCCCCTTGTAACTTAGTTAACATATATCCCTAACTCCAAAAAGAACTCCTAGGAGATACTCTAAAAGAGCCCTGCTTAATGCTTACACTGTCCTCCCCTGAGCTCACAAACTTTTTATGTAGCAGATGAAAATCAAACATTTTGCTGATGCTCCAGCAGCATGACATGGCTTTAAGGCAGCCAGGCATCTGCAAAATGTCTAGAAAAGCAAGTGTTTACCACTGGACAGGGAGGCCCGGCGTGCTGCGATTCATGGGGTGGCAAAGAGTCGGACACGACGGAGTGACTGAAATGAACTGAACTGAACTGACCATCATCTCCTTTCTTTCTGGCCTCTAATTTATTGTCAGAGAAGTATAAAGTGGATTTTTTAAAGTGTCACTCTAACATGTATACTATCATGTAAGAATTGAATCGCCAGTCTATGTCTGACGCAGGTTGCAGCATGCTTGGGGCTGGTGCATGGGGATGACCCAGAGAGATGTTATGGGGAGGGAGGTGGGAGGGGGGTTCATGTTTGGGAACGCATGTAAGAATTAAAGATATTAAAATTAAAAAAAAAAGTGTCACCATGCTGTAGAAAGAGATTGAAGGAAGATAGATTTGGGAGAGTAGAGTTTGCTGTAGGAGGGAATCTAGGTCCTAGAAGGAAAGGCATGTGGCTGATGTCAGAACCTGTACAGTCTCCCTGAGTAGAGTGGAAGCTTCCAGTTTGTAAAGAGCCACAGTACCAGCAGTACTTATTGAGCAACTACTTTGCATTTGCTTTTTAATGAAGTCTTTCATTCAAATTTTAACTAATGTATGAGTTGGTTATTAAAAGCATTCTATTTTTAAAAATTAATTTTTATTGGAACTCAGTTAATTTACAATGTTGTGCTAGTTCCTGCTGTACAGGAAAGTGAATCAGTTATATGTATATATACATATATCTACTCTCTTAAAAATTCTTTTCCCATGTAGTTCATTACAGAGTATTGAGAAGATTTCCCTGTGCTATACAGTAGGTTCTTATTAGTTATCTGTTTTATATGCAGTAGTGTATATATGTCAATTCCAGTCTCCCAAATTATCTCCTCCCTTCCCCTCCCCACCCCATAACCATAAGTTTGTTTTCTACATCTGTGACTCTATTTCTGTTTTGTAAATAGGTTTCATTTGTAACATTTGTTTTCTATTTCACCTGAAAGTAATATCATTTGATGTTTGTTTTTCTCTTTCTGACTTCACTAAGATGACAATTTCTAGATCCATCTATGTTGCTGCAAATGGCTTTGTTTCCTTCTCTTTGTGGCTGAGTAATATTTCACTGTGTGTATGTACTGCATCTTCTTGATCCGTTCCTCTGTCAATGGTCTATTTTTCTAAGTGGGGAAGTAATCCTCCTAAGGTTACACAACTGTTAAGTGCTAGAGTCAGAGTTTGAAACAGTGATCAGCCAGACTCCAAGTTGTGGAAGAACTTAAAATGAAAACAGATGTTCCAAAAATTCACTAACCCTATGTTATAAATTTAATAGTGTCACCCGACCCCAATTCATATTTACAAGCCCTAACCCCTAATGTGATGTATTTGTAGATGGCCTTTAAGGAGGTAATTAATGTCACATGAGGTCATAAGGGTGGGGCCTGAAGTCAACAGGACTGATATCCTCATAAGAAGAGGAAGAGACACCAGTAGCATGCATGTACAGAGCAAAGGCAGAGTCAGGACACAGTGGGAAGGTGGACAACTATAAGCCAAGGAGAAAAGCCTCAGGAGACACTCAGCCTGCCAAGCCCTTGATCTTCCAGAACTGTAAGAAACAGATTTATATTATTGAAGCTACCCAATCTGTGATATTTCACTATGGTAGCCCTTAGCACGGAGAAGGCAATGGCACCCCGCTCCAGTACTCTTGCCTGGAAAATCCCATAGACAGAGGAGCCTGGTAGGCTGCAGTCCATGGGGTCACTGTGAGTTGGGCACGACTGAGCGACTTCACTTTCACTTTTCACTTTCATGCATTGGAGAAGGAAATGGCAACCCACTCCAGTGTTCTTGCCTAGAGAATCCCAAGGACGGGGAGCCTGGTGGGCTGCCGTCTATGGGGTTGCAGAGTCGGACACGACTGAAGCGACTTAGCAGCAGCAGCAGCAGCGGCAGCAGCAGCAGCGGCAGCAGCAGCAGCAGCAGCGGCAGCAGCAGCAGCAGCAGCAGCAGCAGCAGCAGCCCTTAGCAAACCAGTACACCCCACCATCTTTGTGAGTGGAACACTTTGCCGTTCCTTGACTTTGAGTTTATTCATGTGATTTATTTTGGTTCACAGAATGTTAGCAGACCTGATGTGAATAGAGGCTTAAGAGACATCTGTGTTTTGGCTTGTTCTCTTGTGCCTGTGCTAGTGCCATAGGAAAGACATATTCCTTAGACCTGGTCCAAGGGAGGATGAGAGACATGTGGGGTAGGGCTTTGCAGCTTAAAGCAAAGCCACCTGGCTGAACGTGGTCTAAGTCAGTCAACTCTAAGATGCTGCAATTTGAAGCCAAATCACTCGAACTGACCTCCATACCCATGGTAGCAGATGACCATTGTCTTAAGCTCCTGAGTTTTGTTATTCAGCATTATGGTGGCAATAACTAACTGTCACATTAGTCAAAGATCAGACTAGGCAACTTCACATAATTTCTGCATGGTAGCTTCTCTGGCCATTTATTAGGGGTGGGGATGGAGGGATATATGGAGAGAAGGCAGACAAATGGCAGCTGTAATAATTCTGTCAACTTCTGAATTAGGAGAAGTTATATTTATCTAGGAATATGTATAAAGTGAAATTGAACTGTTATTTTCCACTTATCCAGGACAATATTTGTTGTTGTTCAGTTGCTAAGTCATGTCTGACTCTTTGCAACCCTGTGGACTACAGCAGGCGAGGCTTCCCTGTCGTTCACCATCTCCCAGAGCTTGCTCAAATTCATGTCCATTGAGTTGGTGATGCCATCCAACCATCTCATCCTTTTTTCCCCTTCTCCTCCTTCCTTCTGTCTTTTGCAGCATCAGGGTCTTTTCTAATGAGTCAACTCTTGACATCAGGTGGCCAAAGTATTGGCACTTCAGCTACAGCATCAGTCCTTCCAATGAATATTCAGGATTGACTTCCTTTAGGAGGGGCTGGGTGGATCTCCTTGCAGTCCAAGGAACTCTGAAGAGTCGTCTCCAATACCACACAAAAGCATTAATTTTTCAACACTCAGCTTTCTTTATGGTCCAACTCCTCACATCCATGTATGACTACTGGAAAAACCATAGCTTTGATTCTACAGATTGTGTTGGCAAAGTAATGTCTCTTCTTTTTAACATGCTGTCTAAATTGGTCATAGCTTTTCTTCCAAGGACCAAGCATCTTTTATTTTTTTTTTATTTTTTTTTTGTATATATAAAATCTTTTTTTTTTTTTTTAGTTTTTTAAATTTTAAAATCTTTAATTCTTACATGTTTTCCCAAACATGAACCCCCCTCCCACCTCCCTCCCCATAACATCTTCCTGGGTCATCCCCATGCACCAGCCCCAAGCATGCTGCATCCTGCGTCCGACATAGACTGGCGATTCATTTCACATGATAGTATACATGTTAGAATGTCATTCTCCCAAATCATCCCACCCTCTCCCTCTCCCTCTGAGTCCAAAAGTCCGTTATACACATCTGTGTCTCTTTCCCTGTCTTGCATACAGGGTCGTCATTGCCATCTTCCTAAATTCCATATATATGTGTTAGTATACTGTATTGGTGTTTTTCTTTCTGGCTTACTTCACTCTGTATAATCGGCTCCAGTTTCATCCATCTCATCAGAACTGATTCAAATGAATTCTTTTTAACGGCTGAGTAATACTCCATTGTGTATATGTACCACAGCTTTCTTATCCATTCATCTGCTGATGGACATCTAGGTTGTTTCCATGTCCTGGCTATTATAAACAGTGCTGCGATGAACATTGGGGTACATGTGTCTCTTTCAATTCTGGTTTCCTCGGTGTGTATGCCCAGCAGTGGGATTGCTGGGTCATAAGGTAGTTCTATTTGCAATTTTTTAAGGAATCTCCACACTGTTCTCCAGAGTGGCTGTACTAGTTTGCATTCCCACCAACAGTGTAGGAGGGTTCCCTTTTCTCCACACCCTCTCCAGCATTTATTACTTGCAGATTTTTGGATCGCAGCCATTCTGACTGGTGTGAAGTGGTACCTCATTGTGGTTTTGATTTGCATTTCTCTAATAATGAGTGATGTTGAACATCTTTTCATGTGTTTGTTAGCCATCCGTATGTCTTCTTTCAAACAGTGTTTATTCTTCCAATCCATGAAAATGGTATTATCTTTTTCCATACGTGTGTATCATCTTCAATTTCTTTCATCAGTGTCCTATAGTTTTCTGAGTACAAGTCTTTTACCTCCTTGGTTAGATTTATTCCTAGGTATTTTATTCTTTCTGAGGCAGTTGTAAAAATTAAAGAGGATTCCAATCATGCAGAATAAATAATAACAATATGGTAATATAGTACTCCTACTTCTTCAATATTATGATATAAAAAGCCTATTCATAGCCTAAAAATGCCCTAAAATAATTAGAACTTCATATATTAAATGTGTAGATTAACTATTACAGGGGACTTTGGCCTCAAGCAAATAGACTTCCAGTTTTTCTTCAACAAAAGTAAAACTTACTTGGAATCAACCAAGAATGTCTGTTCATGGTTTATAATCATGGTGAGTCACTTGCAGTTCCCCTGCAAAAATGAAGAGAACTCTTATATAGGGGAAAGGAAGTTGAGGGCCTGTGCTGGCTTTTTAATGTATGCCATCTGCCTTGGGCCCATGCTAAACACACATCCTTTGTGCTGATAAAATCTGGGAAGACACACCTATATCAATACATTCAACTTTAAAAGGCATTAAGTCAATTGCCATATCATATTTTCTGCTCTATCCTTGGGGCAAGGGTCATATTTCTGTGCACTGAGTTTCACAAACTCTAGGACACATATATTAGGCTTAATGGTCCAGGCTCCTCAACTTGAGTCTGCATACTTGAGTGAGTGAGAAAAACCACCCCATCAGTTATATCCCTTGCTCCCTTCAGGGAAAAGACTTCCCCAGAAAGTCTCTAGCTTATCTTGTGTTTTTTCAGGGATTAAAAAGAGTTAGTGTGGAAGGCTCCATCAGGGTACAGGGGGGAGGATAGTTAGCATCTTGACTTTTCCCTAGTCTAACTGTCTTTGAAAAATTCAGAAGCCTTCCTGTAGATAACCTAGTTTTATTTCTGTCTTCTTTATACCTCCTTCCTGGGATCAGCAATCCCAAAACCAGGTTTGGAAGTTGGCTCCAGTGAGGGAAGACTTTGGTTAAATTGACCCTGATTCCCTGCATGGTTCCTGATTAGTTACTGTTTAGAGATATTGTGATCATTAAATAAGCAGTTATAGGCAGAATAGAGACTGCAGAATAGAGAAAAAAATGCTGTTGATGTTCTCCTCTGTGGTCCTTGGTTCTACTGCTTGCTACAGACATTTGGGTGGGATCTGAGAATTTAGATATTTCAACCACTTGAAACACTAGTAAGAATAATTTTTGAAAGACTTAATCCTGAGGAAATTAGACAAGTAATTGTCCCTTTTGAGAGGCCACAAGGAGAAAATATTTCACTGAGGTCTTCATGGCACTTAGCTTGTGAAATAGCCAACCCGATTCTGAGAAATGTCTGCAAAGTTCTAAAACTTCCCATTGTAACTTAGTTAACATATATCCCTAACTCCAAAAAGAACTCCTAGGAGATACTCTAAAAGAGCCCTGCTTAATGCTTACACTGTCCTCCCCTGAGCTCACAAACTTTTTATGTAGCAGATGAAAATCAAACATTATGCTGATGCTCCAGAAGCATGACATGGCTTTAAGGTATCCAGGCATCTGCAAAATGTCTAGAAAAGCAAGTGTTTACCACTGGACAGGGAGGCCTGGTGTGCTGCAATTCATGGGGTCGCAAAGAGTTGGACACGATGGAGTGACTGAAATGAACTGAACTGAACCATCATCACCTTTCTTTCTGGCCTCTAATTTATTAAAGTATAAAGTGGATTTTTATAAAGTATAAAGTATAAAGTGTCACCATGCTGTAGAAAGAGATTGAAGGAAGATAGATTTGGGAGAGTAGAGTTTGCTGTAGGAGGGAATCTAGGTCCTAAAGGAAATGCATGTGGCTGATGTCAGAACCTGTACAGTCTCCCTGAGTAGAGTGGAAGCTTCCAGTTTGTAAAGAGCCACAGTACCAGCAGTACTTATTGAGCAACTACTTTGCATTTGCTTTTTAATGAAGTCTTTCATTCAAATTTTAACTAATGTATGAGTTGGTTATTAAAAGCATTCTATTTTTAAAAATTAATTTTTATTGGAACTTAGTTAATTTACAATGTTGTGCTAGTTCCTGCTGTACAGGAAAGTGAATCAGTTATATGTATATATACATATATCTACTCTTTTAAAAATTCTTTTCCCATGTAGTTCATTACAGAGTATTGAGAAGAGTTCCTTTTGCTATACAGTAGGTTCTTATTAGTTATCTGTTTTATATGCAGTAGTGTGTATATGTCAATTCCAGTCTCCCAAATTATCTCCTCCCTTCCCCTCCCCACCCCATAACCATAAGTTTGTTTTCTACATCTGTGACTCTATTTCTGTTTTGTAAATAGGTTTCATTTGTAACATTTGTTTTCTATTTCACCTGAAAGTAATATCATTTGATGTTTGTTTTTCTCTTTCTGACTTCACTAAGATGACAATTTCTAGATCCATCTATGTTGCTGCAAATGGCTTTGTTTCCTTCTCTTTGTGGCTGAGTAATATTTCACTGTGTGTATGTACTGCATCTTCTTGATCCGTTCCTCTGTCAATGGTCTATTTTTCTAAGTGGGGAAGTAATCCTCCTAAGGTTACACAACTGTTAAGTGCTAGAGTCAGAGTTTGAAACAGTGATCAGCCAGACTCCAAGTTGTGGAAGAACTTAAAATGAAAACAGATGTTCCAAAAATTCACTAACCCTATGTTATAAATTTAATAGTGTCACCCGACCCCAATTCATATTTACAAGCCCTAACCCCTAATGTGATGTATTTGTAGATGGCCTTTAAGGAGGTAATTAATGTCACATGAGGTCATAAGGGTGGGGCCTGAAGTCAACAGGACTGATATCCTCATAAGAAGAGGAAGAGACACCAGTAGCATGCATGTACAGAGCAAAGGCAGAGTCAGGACACAGTGGGAAGGTGGACAACTATAAGCCAAGGAGAAAAGCCTCAGGAGACACTCAGCCTGCCAAGCCCTTGATCTTCCAGAACTGTAAGAAACAGATTTATATTATTGAAGCTACCCAATCTGTGATATTTCACTATGGTAGCCCTTAGCACGGAGAAGGCAATGGCACCCCGCTCCAGTACTCTTGCCTGGAAAATCCCATAGACAGAGGAGCCTGGTAGGCTGCAGTCCATGGGGTCACTGTGAGTTGGGCACGACTGAGCGACTTCACTTTCACTTTTCACTTTCATGCATTGGAGAAGGAAATGGCAACCCACTCCAGTGTTCTTGCCTAGAGAATCCCAAGGACGGGGAGCCTGGTGGGCTGCCGTCTATGGGGTTGCAGAGTCGGACACGACTGAAGCGACTTAGCAGCAGCAGCAGCAGCGGCAGCAGCAGCAGCAGCAGCGGCAGCAGCAGCAGCAGCAGCGGCAGCAGCAGCAGCAGCAGCAGCAGCAGCAGCAGCCCTTAGCAAACCAGTACACCCCACCATCTTTGTGAGTGGAACACTTTGCCGTTCCTTGACTTTGAGTTTATTCATGTGATTTATTTTGGTTCACAGAATGTTAGCAGACCTGATGTGAATAGAGGCTTAAGAGACATCTGTGTTTTGGCTTGTTCTCTTGTGCCTGTGCTAGTGCCATAGGAAAGACATATTCCTTAGACCTGGTCCAAGGGAGGATGAGAGACATGTGGGGTAGGGCTTTGCAGCTTAAAGCAAAGCCACCTGGCTGAACGTGGTCTAAGTCAGTCAACTCTAAGATGCTGCAATTTGAAGCCAAATCACTCGAACTGACCTCCATACCCATGGTAGCAGATGACCATTGTCTTAAGCTCCTGAGTTTTGTTATTCAGCATTATGGTGGCAATAACTAACTGTCACATTAGTCAAAGATCAGACTAGGCAACTTCACATAATTTCTGCATGGTAGCTTCTCTGGCCATTTATTAGGGGTGGGGATGGAGGGATATATGGAGAGAAGGCAGACAAATGGCAGCTGTAATAATTCTGTCAACTTCTGAATTAGGAGAAGTTATATTTATCTAGGAATATGTATAAAGTGAAATTGAACTGTTATTTTCCACTTATCCAGGACAATATTTGTTGTTGTTCAGTTGCTAAGTCATGTCTGACTCTTTGCAACCCTGTGGACTACAGCAGGCGAGGCTTCCCTGTCGTTCACCATCTCCCAGAGCTTGCTCAAATTCATGTCCATTGAGTTGGTGATGCCATCCAACCATCTCATCCTTTTTTCCCCTTCTCCTCCTTCCTTCTGTCTTTTGCAGCATCAGGGTCTTTTCTAATGAGTCAACTCTTGACATCAGGTGGCCAAAGTATTGGCACTTCAGCTACAGCATCAGTCCTTCCAATGAATATTCAGGATTGACTTCCTTTAGGAGGGGCTGGGTGGATCTCCTTGCAGTCCAAGGAACTCTGAAGAGTCGTCTCCAATACCACACAAAAGCATTAATTTTTCAACACTCAGCTTTCTTTATGGTCCAACTCCTCACATCCATGTATGACTACTGGAAAAACCATAGCTTTGATTCTACAGATTGTGTTGGCAAAGTAATGTCTCTTCTTTTTAACATGCTGTCTAAATTGGTCATAGCTTTTCTTCCAAGGACCAAGCATCTTTTATTTTTTTTTTATTTTTTTTTTGTATATATAAAATCTTTTTTTTTTTTTTTAGTTTTTTAAATTTTAAAATCTTTAATTCTTACATGTTTTCCCAAACATGAACCCCCCTCCCACCTCCCTCCCCATAACATCTTCCTGGGTCATCCCCATGCACCAGCCCCAAGCATGCTGCATCCTGCGTCCGACATAGACTGGCGATTCATTTCACATGATAGTATACATGTTAGAATGTCATTCTCCCAAATCATCCCACCCTCTCCCTCTCCCTCTGAGTCCAAAAGTCCGTTATACACATCTGTGTCTCTTTCCCTGTCTTGCATACAGGGTCGTCATTGCCATCTTCCTAAATTCCATATATATGTGTTAGTATACTGTATTGGTGTTTTTCTTTCTGGCTTACTTCACTCTGTATAATCGGCTCCAGTTTCATCCATCTCATCAGAACTGATTCAAATGAATTCTTTTTAACGGCTGAGTAATACTCCATTGTGTATATGTACCACAGCTTTCTTATCCATTCATCTGCTGATGGACATCTAGGTTGTTTCCATGTCCTGGCTATTATAAACAGTGCTGCGATGAACATTGGGGTACATGTGTCTCTTTCAATTCTGGTTTCCTCGGTGTGTATGCCCAGCAGTGGGATTGCTGGGTCATAAGGTAGTTCTATTTGCAATTTTTTAAGGAATCTCCACACTGTTCTCCAGAGTGGCTGTACTAGTTTGCATTCCCACCAACAGTGTAGGAGGGTTCCCTTTTCTCCACACCCTCTCCAGCATTTATTACTTGCAGATTTTTGGATCGCAGCCATTCTGACTGGTGTGAAGTGGTACCTCATTGTGGTTTTGATTTGCATTTCTCTAATAATGAGTGATGTTGAACATCTTTTCATGTGTTTGTTAGCCATCCGTATGTCTTCTTTCAAACAGTGTTTATTCTTCCAATCCATGAAAATGGTATTATCTTTTTCCATACGTGTGTATCATCTTCAATTTCTTTCATCAGTGTCCTATAGTTTTCTGAGTACAAGTCTTTTACCTCCTTGGTTAGATTTATTCCTAGGTATTTTATTCTTTCTGAGGCAGTTGTAAAAATTAAAGAGGATTCCAATCATGCAGAATAAATAATAACAATATGGTAATATAGTACTCCTACTTCTTCAATATTATGATATAAAAAGCCTATTCATAGCCTAAAAATGCCCTAAAATAATTAGAACTTCATATATTAAATGTGTAGATTAACTATTACAGGGGACTTTGGCCTCAAGCAAATAGACTTCCAGTTTTTCTTCAACAAAAGTAAAACTTACTTGGAATCAACCAAGAATGTCTGTTCATGGTTTATAATCATGGTGAGTCACTTGCAGTTCCCCTGCAAAAATGAAGAGAACTCTTATATAGGGGAAAGGAAGTTGAGGGCCTGTGCTGGCTTTTTAATGTATGCCATCTGCCTTGGGCCCATGCTAAACACACATCCTTTGTGCTGATAAAATCTGGGAAGACACACCTATATCAATACATTCAACTTTAAAAGGCATTAAGTCAATTGCCATATCATATTTTCTGCTCTATCCTTGGGGCAAGGGTCATATTTCTGTGCACTGAGTTTCACAAACTCTAGGACACATATATTAGGCTTAATGGTCCAGGCTCCTCAACTTGAGTCTGCATACTTGAGTGAGTGAGAAAAACCACCCCATCAGTTATATCCCTTGCTCCCTTCAGGGAAAAGACTTCCCCAGAAAGTCTCTAGCTTATCTTGTGTTTTTTCAGGGATTAAAAAGAGTTAGTGTGGAAGGCTCCATCAGGGTACAGGGGGGAGGATAGTTAGCATCTTGACTTTTCCCTAGTCTAACTGTCTTTGAAAAATTCAGAAGCCTTCCTGTAGATAACCTAGTTTTATTTCTGTCTTCTTTATACCTCCTTCCTGGGATCAGCAATCCCAAAACCAGGTTTGGAAGTTGGCTCCAGTGAGGAAAGACTTTGGTTAAATTGACCCTGATTCCCTGGATGGTCCCTGATTAGTTACTGTTTAGAGATATTGTGATCATTAAATAAGCAGTTATAGGCAGAATAGAGACTGCAGAATAGAGAAAAAAATGCTGTTGATGTTCTCCTCTGTGGTCCTTGGTTCTACTGCTTGCTACAGACATTTGGGTGGGATCTGAGAATTTAGATATTTCAACCACTTGAAACACTAGTAAGAATAATTTTTGAAAGACTTAATCCTGAGGAAATTAGACAAGTAATTGTCCCTTTTGAGAGGCCACAAGGAGAAAATATTTCACTGAGGTCTTCATGGCACTTAGCTTGTGAAATAGCCAACCCGATTCTGAGAAATGTCTGCAAAGTTCTAAAACTTCCCCTTGTAACTTAGTTAACATATATCCCTAACTCCAAAAAGAACTCCTAGGAGATACTCTAAAAGAGCCCTGCTTAATGCTTACACTGTCCTCCCCTGAGCTCACAAACTTTTTATGTAGCAGATGAAAATCAAACATTTTGCTGATGCTCCAGCAGCATGACATGGCTTTAAGGCAGCCAGGCATCTGCAAAATGTCTAGAAAAGCAAGTGTTTACCACTGGACAGGGAGGCCCGGCGTGCTGCGATTCATGGGGTGGCAAAGAGTCGGACACGACGGAGTGACTGAAATGAACTGAACTGAACTGACCATCATCTCCTTTCTTTCTGGCCTCTAATTTATTGTCAGAGAAGTATAAAGTGGATTTTTTAAAGTGTCACTCTAACATGTATACTATCATGTAAGAATTGAATCGCCAGTCTATGTCTGACGCAGGTTGCAGCATGCTTGGGGCTGGTGCATGGGGATGACCCAGAGAGATGTTATGGGGAGGGAGGTGGGAGGGGGGTTCATGTTTGGGAACGCATGTAAGAATTAAAGATATTAAAATTAAAAAAAAAAGTGTCACCATGCTGTAGAAAGAGATTGAAGGAAGATAGATTTGGGAGAGTAGAGTTTGCTGTAGGAGGGAATCTAGGTCCTAGAAGGAAAGGCATGTGGCTGATGTCAGAACCTGTACAGTCTCCCTGAGTAGAGTGGAAGCTTCCAGTTTGTAAAGAGCCACAGTACCAGCAGTACTTATTGAGCAACTACTTTGCATTTGCTTTTTAATGAAGTCTTTCATTCAAATTTTAACTAATGTATGAGTTGGTTATTAAAAGCATTCTATTTTTAAAAATTAATTTTTATTGGAACTCAGTTAATTTACAATGTTGTGCTAGTTCCTGCTGTACAGGAAAGTGAATCAGTTATATGTATATATACATATATCTACTCTCTTAAAAATTCTTTTCCCATGTAGTTCATTACAGAGTATTGAGAAGATTTCCCTGTGCTATACAGTAGGTTCTTATTAGTTATCTGTTTTATATGCAGTAGTGTATATATGTCAATTCCAGTCTCCCAAATTATCTCCTCCCTTCCCCTCCCCACCCCATAACCATAAGTTTGTTTTCTACATCTGTGACTCTATTTCTGTTTTGTAAATAGGTTTCATTTGTAACATTTGTTTTCTATTTCACCTGAAAGTAATATCATTTGATGTTTGTTTTTCTCTTTCTGACTTCACTAAGATGACAATTTCTAGATCCATCTATGTTGCTGCAAATGGCTTTGTTTCCTTCTCTTTGTGGCTGAGTAATATTTCACTGTGTGTATGTACTGCATCTTCTTGATCCGTTCCTCTGTCAATGGTCTATTTTTCTAAGTGGGGAAGTAATCCTCCTAAGGTTACACAACTGTTAAGTGCTAGAGTCAGAGTTTGAAACAGTGATCAGCCAGACTCCAAGTTGTGGAAGAACTTAAAATGAAAACAGATGTTCCAAAAATTCACTAACCCTATGTTATAAATTTAATAGTGTCACCCGACCCCAATTCATATTTAC
This sequence comes from Ovis canadensis, assembly GCF_042477335.2. NCBI lineage: Eukaryota > Metazoa > Chordata > Mammalia > Artiodactyla > Bovidae > Ovis > Ovis canadensis. The sequence continues at coordinate 23,166,677 of NC_091263.1, forward strand.
AAGCCCTAACCCCTAATGTGATGTATTTGTAGATGGCCTTTAAGGAGGTAATTAATGTCACATGAGGTCATAAGGGTGGGGCCTGAAGTCAACAGGACTGATATCCTCATAAGAAGAGGAAGAGACACCAGTAGCATGCATGTACAGAGCAAAGGCAGAGTCAGGACACAGTGGGAAGGTGGACAACTATAAGCCAAGGAGAAAAGCCTCAGGAGACACTCAGCCTGCCAAGCCCTTGATCTTCCAGAACTGTAAGAAACAGATTTATATTATTGAAGCTACCCAATCTGTGATATTTCACTATGGTAGCCCTTAGCACGGAGAAGGCAATGGCACCCCGCTCCAGTACTCTTGCCTGGAAAATCCCATAGACAGAGGAGCCTGGTAGGCTGCAGTCCATGGGGTCACTGTGAGTTGGGCACGACTGAGCGACTTCACTTTCACTTTTCACTTTCATGCATTGGAGAAGGAAATGGCAACCCACTCCAGTGTTCTTGCCTAGAGAATCCCAAGGACGGGGAGCCTGGTGGGCTGCCGTCTATGGGGTTGCAGAGTCGGACACGACTGAAGCGACTTAGCAGCAGCAGCAGCAGCGGCAGCAGCAGCAGCGGCAGCAGCAGCAGCAGCAGCGGCAGCAGCAGCAGCAGCAGCAGCAGCAGCAGCAGCCCTTAGCAAACCAGTACACCCCACCATCTTTGTGAGTGGAACACTTTGCCGTTCCTTGACTTTGAGTTTATTCATGTGATTTATTTTGGTTCACAGAATGTTAGCAGACCTGATGTGAATAGAGGCTTAAGAGACATCTGTGTTTTGGCTTGTTCTCTTGTGCCTGTGCTAGTGCCATAGGAAAGACATATTCCTTAGACCTGGTCCAAGGGAGGATGAGAGACATGTGGGGTAGGGCTTTGCAGCTTAAAGCAAAGCCACCTGGCTGAACGTGGTCTAAGTCAGTCAACTCTAAGATGCTGCAATTTGAAGCCAAATCACTCGAACTGACCTCCATACCCATGGTAGCAGATGACCATTGTCTTAAGCTCCTGAGTTTTGTTATTCAGCATTATGGTGGCAATAACTAACTGTCACATTAGTCAAAGATCAGACTAGGCAACTTCACATAATTTCTGCATGGTAGCTTCTCTGGCCATTTATTAGGGGTGGGGATGGAGGGATATATGGAGAGAAGGCAGACAAATGGCAGCTGTAATAATTCTGTCAACTTCTGAATTAGGAGAAGTTATATTTATCTAGGAATATGTATAAAGTGAAATTGAACTGTTATTTTCCACTTATCCAGGACAATATTTGTTGTTGTTCAGTTGCTAAGTCATGTCTGACTCTTTGCAACCCTGTGGACTACAGCAGGCGAGGCTTCCCTGTCGTTCACCATCTCCCAGAGCTTGCTCAAATTCATGTCCATTGAGTTGGTGATGCCATCCAACCATCTCATCCTTTTTTCCCCTTCTCCTCCTTCCTTCTGTCTTTTGCAGCATCAGGGTCTTTTCTAATGAGTCAACTCTTGACATCAGGTGGCCAAAGTATTGGCACTTCAGCTACAGCATCAGTCCTTCCAATGAATATTCAGGATTGACTTCCTTTAGGAGGGGCTGGGTGGATCTCCTTGCAGTCCAAGGAACTCTGAAGAGTCGTCTCCAATACCACACAAAAGCATTAATTTTTCAACACTCAGCTTTCTTTATGGTCCAACTCCTCACATCCATGTATGACTACTGGAAAAACCATAGCTTTGATTCTACAGATTGTGTTGGCAAAGTAATGTCTCTTCTTTTTAACATGCTGTCTAAATTGGTCATAGCTTTTCTTCCAAGGACCAAGCATCTTTTATTTTTTTTTTATTTTTTTTTTGTATATATAAAATCTTTTTTTTTTTTTTTAGTTTTTTAAATTTTAAAATCTTTAATTCTTACATGTTTTCCCAAACATGAACCCCCCTCCCACCTCCCTCCCCATAACATCTTCCTGGGTCATCCCCATGCACCAGCCCCAAGCATGCTGCATCCTGCGTCCGACATAGACTGGCGATTCATTTCACATGATAGTATACATGTTAGAATGTCATTCTCCCAAATCATCCCACCCTCTCCCTCTCCCTCTGAGTCCAAAAGTCCGTTATACACATCTGTGTCTCTTTCCCTGTCTTGCATACAGGGTCGTCATTGCCATCTTCCTAAATTCCATATATATGTGTTAGTATACTGTATTGGTGTTTTTCTTTCTGGCTTACTTCACTCTGTATAATCGGCTCCAGTTTCATCCATCTCATCAGAACTGATTCAAATGAATTCTTTTTAACGGCTGAGTAATACTCCATTGTGTATATGTACCACAGCTTTCTTATCCATTCATCTGCTGATGGACATCTAGGTTGTTTCCATGTCCTGGCTATTATAAACAGTGCTGCGATGAACATTGGGGTACATGTGTCTCTTTCAATTCTGGTTTCCTCGGTGTGTATGCCCAGCAGTGGGATTGCTGGGTCATAAGGTAGTTCTATTTGCAATTTTTTAAGGAATCTCCACACTGTTCTCCAGAGTGGCTGTACTAGTTTGCATTCCCACCAACAGTGTAGGAGGGTTCCCTTTTCTCCACACCCTCTCCAGCATTTATTACTTGCAGATTTTTGGATCGCAGCCATTCTGACTGGTGTGAAGTGGTACCTCATTGTGGTTTTGATTTGCATTTCTCTAATAATGAGTGATGTTGAGCATCTTTTCATGTGTTTGTTAGCCATCCGTATGTCTTCTTTCAAACAGTGTTTATTCTTCCAATCCATGAAAATGGTATTATCTTTTTCCATACGTGTGTATCATCTTCAATTTCTTTCATCAGTGTCCTATAGTTTTCTGAGTACAAGTCTTTTACCTCCTTGGTTAGATTTATTCCTAGGTATTTTATTCTTTCTGAGGCAGTTGTAAAAATTAAAGAGGATTCCAATCATGCAGAATAAATAATAACAATATGGTAATATAGTACTCCTACTTCTTCAATATTATGATATAAAAAGCCTATTCATAGCCTAAAAATGCCCTAAAATAATTAGAACTTCATATATTAAATGTGTAGATTAACTATTACAGGGGACTTTGGCCTCAAGCAAATAGACTTCCAGTTTTTCTTCAACAAAAGTAAAACTTACTTGGAATCAACCAAGAATGTCTGTTCATGGTTTATAATCATGGTGAGTCACTTGCAGTTCCCCTGCAAAAATGAAGAGAACTCTTATATAGGGGAAAGGAAGTTGAGGGCCTGTGCTGGCTTTTTAATGTATGCCATCTGCCTTGGGCCCATGCTAAACACACATCCTTTGTGCTGATAAAATCTGGGAAGACACACCTATATCAATACATTCAACTTTAAAAGGCATTAAGTCAATTGCCATATCATATTTTCTGCTCTATCCTTGGGGCAAGGGTCATATTTCTGTGCACTGAGTTTCACAAACTCTAGGACACATATATTAGGCTTAATGGTCCAGGCTCCTCAACTTGAGTCTGCATACTTGAGTGAGTGAGAAAAACCACCCCATCAGTTATATCCCTTGCTCCCTTCAGGGAAAAGACTTCCCCAGAAAGTCTCTAGCTTATCTTGTGTTTTTTCAGGGATTAAAAAGAGTTAGTGTGGAAGGCTCCATCAGGGTACAGGGGGGAGGATAGTTAGCATCTTGACTTTTCCCTAGTCTAACTGTCTTTGAAAAATTCAGAAGCCTTCCTGTAGATAACCTAGTTTTATTTCTGTCTTCTTTATACCTCCTTCCTGGGATCAGCAATCCCAAAACCAGGTTTGGAAGTTGGCTCCAGTGAGGAAAGACTTTGGTTAAATTGACCCTGATTCCCTGGATGGTCCCTGATTAGTTACTGTTTAGAGATATTGTGATCATTAAATAAGCAGTTATAGGCAGAATAGAGACTGCAGAATAGAGAAAAAAATGCTGTTGATGTTCTCCTCTGTGGTCCTTGGTTCTACTGCTTGCTACAGACATTTGGGTGGGATCTGAGAATTTAGATATTTCAACCACTTGAAACACTAGTAAGAATAATTTTTGAAAGACTTAATCCTGAGGAAATTAGACAAGTAATTGTCCCTTTTGAGAGGCCACAAGGAGAAAATATTTCACTGAGGTCTTCATGGCACTTAGCTTGTGAAATAGCCAACCCGATTCTGAGAAATGTCTGCAAAGTTCTAAAACTTCCCCTTGTAACTTAGTTAACATATATCCCTAACTCCAAAAAGAACTCCTAGGAGATACTCTAAAAGAGCCCTGCTTAATGCTTACACTGTCCTCCCCTGAGCTCACAAACTTTTTATGTAGCAGATGAAAATCAAACATTTTGCTGATGCTCCAGCAGCATGACATGGCTTTAAGGCAGCCAGGCATCTGCAAAATGTCTAGAAAAGCAAGTGTTTACCACTGGACAGGGAGGCCCGGCGTGCTGCGATTCATGGGGTGGCAAAGAGTCGGACACGACGGAGTGACTGAAATGAACTGAACTGAACTGACCATCATCTCCTTTCTTTCTGGCCTCTAATTTATTGTCAGAGAAGTATAAAGTGGATTTTTTAAAGTGTCACTCTAACATGTATACTATCATGTAAGAATTGAATCGCCAGTCTATGTCTGACGCAGGTTGCAGCATGCTTGGGGCTGGTGCATGGGGATGACCCAGAGAGATGTTATGGGGAGGGAGGTGGGAGGGGGGTTCATGTTTGGGAACGCATGTAAGAATTAAAGATATTAAAATTAAAAAAAAAAGTGTCACCATGCTGTAGAAAGAGATTGAAGGAAGATAGATTTGGGAGAGTAGAGTTTGCTGTAGGAGGGAATCTAGGTCCTAGAAGGAAAGGCATGTGGCTGATGTCAGAACCTGTACAGTCTCCCTGAGTAGAGTGGAAGCTTCCAGTTTGTAAAGAGCCACAGTACCAGCAGTACTTATTGAGCAACTACTTTGCATTTGCTTTTTAATGAAGTCTTTCATTCAAATTTTAACTAATGTATGAGTTGGTTATTAAAAGCATTCTATTTTTAAAAATTAATTTTTATTGGAACTCAGTTAATTTACAATGTTGTGCTAGTTCCTGCTGTACAGGAAAGTGAATCAGTTATATGTATATATACATATATCTACTCTCTTAAAAATTCTTTTCCCATGTAGTTCATTACAGAGTATTGAGAAGATTTCCCTGTGCTATACAGTAGGTTCTTATTAGTTATCTGTTTTATATGCAGTAGTGTATATATGTCAATTCCAGTCTCCCAAATTATCTCCTCCCTTCCCCTCCCCACCCCATAACCATAAGTTTGTTTTCTACATCTGTGACTCTATTTCTGTTTTGTAAATAGGTTTCATTTGTAACATTTGTTTTCTATTTCACCTGAAAGTAATATCATTTGATGTTTGTTTTTCTCTTTCTGACTTCACTAAGATGACAATTTCTAGATCCATCTATGTTGCTGCAAATGGCTTTGTTTCCTTCTCTTTGTGGCTGAGTAATATTTCACTGTGTGTATGTACTGCATCTTCTTGATCCGTTCCTCTGTCAATGGTCTATTTTTCTAAGTGGGGAAGTAATCCTCCTAAGGTTACACAACTGTTAAGTGCTAGAGTCAGAGTTTGAAACAGTGATCAGCCAGACTCCAAGTTGTGGAAGAACTTAAAATGAAAACAGATGTTCCAAAAATTCACTAACCCTATGTTATAAATTTAATAGTGTCACCCGACCCCAATTCATATTTACAAGCCCTAACCCCTAATGTGATGTATTTGTAGATGGCCTTTAAGGAGGTAATTAATGTCACATGAGGTCATAAGGGTGGGGCCTGAAGTCAACAGGACTGATATCCTCATAAGAAGAGGAAGAGACACCAGTAGCATGCATGTACAGAGCAAAGGCAGAGTCAGGACACAGTGGGAAGGTGGACAACTATAAGCCAAGGAGAAAAGCCTCAGGAGACACTCAGCCTGCCAAGCCCTTGATCTTCCAGAACTGTAAGAAACAGATTTATATTATTGAAGCTACCCAATCTGTGATATTTCACTATGGTAGCCCTTAGCACGGAGAAGGCAATGGCACCCCGCTCCAGTACTCTTGCCTGGAAAATCCCATAGACAGAGGAGCCTGGTAGGCTGCAGTCCATGGGGTCACTGTGAGTTGGGCACGACTGAGCGACTTCACTTTCACTTTTCACTTTCATGCATTGGAGAAGGAAATGGCAACCCACTCCAGTGTTCTTGCCTAGAGAATCCCAAGGACGGGGAGCCTGGTGGGCTGCCGTCTATGGGGTTGCAGAGTCGGACACGACTGAAGCGACTTAGCAGCAGCAGCAGCAGCGGCAGCAGCAGCAGCAGCAGCAGCAGCAGCAGCAGCCCTTAGCAAACCAGTACACCCCACCATCTTTGTGAGTGGAACACTTTGCCGTTCCTTGACTTTGAGTTTATTCATGTGATTTATTTTGGTTCACAGAATGTTAGCAGACCTGATGTGAATAGAGGCTTAAGAGACATCTGTGTTTTGGCTTGTTCTCTTGTGCCTGTGCTAGTGCCATAGGAAAGACATATTCCTTAGACCTGGTCCAAGGGAGGATGAGAGACATGTGGGGTAGGGCTTTGCAGCTTAAAGCAAAGCCACCTGGCTGAACGTGGTCTAAGTCAGTCAACTCTAAGATGCTGCAATTTGAAGCCAAATCACTCGAACTGACCTCCATACCCATGGTAGCAGATGACCATTGTCTTAAGCTCCTGAGTTTTGTTATTCAGCATTATGGTGGCAATAACTAACTGTCACATTAGTCAAAGATCAGACTAGGCAACTTCACATAATTTCTGCATGGTAGCTTCTCTGGCCATTTATTAGGGGTGGGGATGGAGGGATATATGGAGAGAAGGCAGACAAATGGCAGCTGTAATAATTCTGTCAACTTCTGAATTAGGAGAAGTTATATTTATCTAGGAATATGTATAAAGTGAAATTGAACTGTTATTTTCCACTTATCCAGGACAATATTTGTTGTTGTTCAGTTGCTAAGTCATGTCTGACTCTTTGCAACCCTGTGGACTACAGCAGGCGAGGCTTCCCTGTCGTTCACCATCTCCCAGAGCTTGCTCAAATTCATGTCCATTGAGTTGGTGATGCCATCCAACCATCTCATCCTTTTTTCCCCTTCTCCTCCTTCCTTCTGTCTTTTGCAGCATCAGGGTCTTTTCTAATGAGTCAACTCTTGACATCAGGTGGCCAAAGTATTGGCACTTCAGCTACAGCATCAGTCCTTCCAATGAATATTCAGGATTGACTTCCTTTAGGAGGGGCTGGGTGGATCTCCTTGCAGTCCAAGGAACTCTGAAGAGTCGTCTCCAATACCACACAAAAGCATTAATTTTTCAACACTCAGCTTTCTTTATGGTCCAACTCCTCACATCCATGTATGACTACTGGAAAAACCATAGCTTTGATTCTACAGATTGTGTTGGCAAAGTAATGTCTCTTCTTTTTAACATGCTGTCTAAATTGGTCATAGCTTTTCTTCCATGGACCAAGCATCTTTTAATTTCATGGCTGCTGTCACTGTACAAAGTGATCTTGGAGTCCAAGAAAATAAAGTCTGTCAATGTTTCCAATGTTTCCCCATCAATTTGTCATGCAATGATGGGACTGGATGCCATGATCTTGGTTTTTCAAATGTTGAGTTTTAAGCCAGCTCTTTTACACTCCTCTTTCACCTTCATCAAGAGGCTCCTTAGTTCCTCTTCACTTTCTGCCATAGGGGTTGTATCATCTGCATATCTGATTATTTCTTCCAGCAATCTTGATTCCGGTGTGATGTACTCTGCATATAAGTTAAATAAGCAGAGTGACAGTATGCAGTCTTGATGTACTCCTTTCCCAATTTGGAAACAGTTGTTCCATGTCCAGTTCTGACTGTTGCTTCTTGACCTACATACAGGTTTCTCAGGAGGCAGGTAAGGTGTTCTGGTATTCTCATCTCTTTAAGAATTTTCCACAGTATGTTGTGATCCACACAGTCAAAGACTTTAGTGTAGTCAATGAAGCAAAAGTAGATGTTTTTATGGAATTCGCTCGCTTTTTCTATGATCTAGCAGATTTTGGCAATTTGATCTCTTCCTCTTCTTTTTCTAAATTGAGCTTGAACATCTGGAAGTTCTTGGTTCACATACTGTTGAAGACTAGCATGGAGATTTTTGAGCATTACTTTGGTAGTGGTGAGATGAGTGCAATTGTGCAGTAGTTTGAACATTCTTTGGCATTGCGTTTCTTTGGGATTGGAATGAAAACGGACATTTTCCCATCCTGTGGCCACTGCTGAGTTTTCCAAATTTGCTGACATATTGAATGCAGTGCTTTCACAGCATCATCTTTTAGGATTTGAAATAGTTTAGTGGGAATTTCATCACCTCCACTAGTTTTATTTTATTATTATTATTTTTATTCTTATAATTATTCTTTTATTTATTTATTTATTTTTACTTTACAATATTGTATTCGTTTTGTCATACACCAACATGAATCCGCCATGGGTGTACACGTGTCCCCCATCCTGAACCCCCCTCCCAACTCCTTCCCTGTACCATCCCTCTGGGTCATCCCAGTGTGCCAGCCCTGAGCATTCTGTATCATGCATTGAACCTGGACTGGTGATTCATTTCACATATGATATTATACATGTTTCAATGCTATTCTCCCAAATCATCCCACCCTCTCCCTCTCCCACAGAGTCCAAAAGACTGTTCTATAGGTCTGTGTCTCTTTTGCTGTCTTGCATACAGGGTTATCGTTACCATCTTTCTAAATTTCATATATATGCGTTAGTATACTGTATTGGTGTTTTTCTTTCTGGCTTACTTCACTCTATAATCGGCTCCAGTTTCATCCACCTCATTAGAACTGATTCAAATGTATTCTTTTTAATGGCTGAGTAATACTCCATTGTGTATATGTACCACAGCTTTCTTATCCATTCATTTGCTGATGGACATGTAGGTTGCTTCCATGCCCTGGCTATTATAAACAGTGGTATGATGAACATTGGGATACACGGATCTCTTTCAATTCTGGCTTCCTTGGTGTGTATGCCCAGCAGTGGGATTGCTGGGTCATAATGCAGTTCTATTTGCAGTTTTCAAAGGAATCTCCACACTGTTCTCCATAGTGGCTGTACTACTTTGCATTCCCACTAACAGTGTAAGAGGGTTCCCTTTTCTCCACACCCTCTCCAGCATTTATTGCTTGTAGACTTTTGGATAACAGCCATTCTGACTGGTGTGAAATGGTACCTCACTGTGGTTTTGATTTGCATTTTTCTGATAATGAGGTATGTTGAGCATCTTTTCATGTGTTTGTTAGCCATCTGTATGTCTTCTCTGGAGAAATGTCCATTTAGTTCTTTGGCCCATTTTTTGATTGGGTCATTTTTTTTCTGGAATTGAGCTGCAGGAGTTGCTTGTGTATTTTTGAGATTAGTTGTTTGTCAGTTGCTTCATTTGCTATTATTTTCTCCCATTCTGAAGGCTGTCTTTTCACCTTGCTTATATTTTCCTTTGTTGTGCAGAAGCTTTTAATTTTAATTAGGTCCTATTTGTTTATTTTTGCTTTTATTTCCAATATTCTGGGAGATGGGTCGTAGAGGATCCTGCTGTGATTTATGTCTGAGAGTGTTTTGCCTATGTTCTCCTCTAGGAGTTTTATAGTTTCTGGTCTTACATTTAGATCTTTAATCCATTTTAAGTTTATTTTTGTGTATGGTGTTAAAAGTGCTCTAGTTTCATTCTTTTACAAGTGGTTGACCAGTTTTCCCAACACGACTTGTTAAAGAGACAGTCTTTTCTCCATTGTATATTCTTGCCTCCTTTTTCAAAAATAAGGTATCCATAGGTATATGGATTTATCTGTGGGCCTTCTATTTTGTTCCATTGATCTATATTTCTGTCTTTGTGCCAGCACCATCCTGTCTTGATGACTATGGCTTTGTAGTATAGTCTGAAGTCAGGCAGGTTGATTCCTCCAGTTCCATTCTTCTTTCTCAAGATTGCTTTGGCTTTTCGAGGTTTTTTGTATTTCCATACAAATTGTGAAATTATTTGTTCTAGCTCTGTGAAAAATACTGTTGGTAGCTTGATAGGGATTGCATTGAATCTATAGATTGCTTTGGGTAGTATACTCATTTTCACTATATTAATTCTTCTGATCCATAAACATGGTATATTTCTCCATCTATTAGTGTCCTCTTTGATTTCTTTCATCAGTGTTTTATAGTTTTCTATATATAGGTCTTTAGTTTCTTTAGGTAGATATATTCCTAAGTATTTTATTCTTTTCATTGCAATGGTGAATGGAATTGTTTCCTTAATTTCTCTTTCCATTTTTTCATTATTAGTGTATAGGAATGCAAGGGATTTCAGTGTATTGTTTTTATTTCCTGCAACTTTACTATATTTATTGATTAGTTTCTGGTGGAGTCCTTAGGGTTTTCTATGTAGAGGATCATGTCATCTGCAAACAGTGAGAGTTTTACTTCTTCTTTTCCAATTTGGATTCCTTTTATTTCTTTTTCTGCTCTGATTGCTGTGGCCAAAACTTCCAAAACTATGTTGAATAGTAGTGGTGAAGGTGGGCACCCTTGTCTTGTTCCTGACTTTAGGGGAAATGCTTTCAATTTTTCACCTTTGAGGATAATGTTTGCTGTGGGTTTGTGATATATAGCTTTTATTATGTTGAGGTATGTTCCTTCTATTCCTGCTTTCTGGAGAGTTTTTATCATAAATGGATGCTGAATTTTGTCAAAGGCTTCCTCTGCATCTATTAGATAATCAATAGCTTTTATTTTTCAATTTGTTAGTGTGGTGTGTTACATTGATTGATTTGCGGATATTGAAGAATCCTTGCATCCCTGGGACAAAGCCCACTTGATCATGTGTATGATCTTTTTAATGTGTTGTTGGATTCTGATTGCTAGAATTTTGTTAAGGATTTTTGCATCCATGTTCATCAGTGATATTGGCCTGTAGTTTTCTTATTTTGTGGCATCTTTGTCAGGTTTTGGTATTAGGATGATGGTGGCTTCATAGATTGAGTTTGGAAGTTTACCTTCCTCTGCAATTTTCTGGAAGAGTTTGAGTAGGATAGGTATTAGCTCTTCTCTAAATTTTCAGTAGAATTCAGCTGTGAAGCCATCTGGACCTGGGCTTTTTTTTTTGCTGGAAGATTTCTGATTACAGTTTCAATTTCTATGCTTGTGATGGGTCTGTTAAGATTTTCTATTTCTTCCTGGTTCAGTTTTGAAAAGTTGTACTTTTCTAAGAATTTGTCCATTTCTTCCACGTTGTCCATTTTATTGGCATATACTTGCTGATAGTAGTCTCTTATGATCCTTTGTATTTCTGTGTTGTCTGCTGTGATCGCTCCGTTTTCATTTCTAATTTTATTGATTTGATTTTTTCCCCTTTTTTTCTTGATGAGTCTGGCTAATGGTTTGTCAATTTTATTTATCCTTTCAATGAACCAGCTTTTGGCTTTGTTAATTTTTGCTATGGTCTCTTTTGTTTCTTTTGCTTTTATTTCTGCCCTAATTTGTAAGATTTCTTTCCTTCTACTAACCCTGGGGTTCTCCACTTCTTCCTTTTCTAGTTGCTTTAGGGGTAGAGTTAGGTTATTCATTTGACTTTTTTCTTGTTTCTTGAGGTATGTCTGTATTGCTATGAACCTTCCCCTTAGCACTGCTTTTACAGTGTCCCACAGCTTTTGGGTTGTTGTGTTTTCATTTTCATTCGTTTCTATGCATATTTTTATTTCTTCTGTGATTTGTTGGTTATATAGCAGCGTGTTGTTCAGCCTCCATATGTTGGAATTTTTAATAGTTTTTCTCCTGTAATTGAGATCTAATCTTACTGCATTGATGTCAGAAAAAAATTCTTGGAATGATTTCAGATTTTTTGAATTTACCAAGGCTAGATTTATGGCCCAGGATGTAATCTATCCTGGAGAAGGTTCCATGTGCACTTGAGAAAAAGGTGAAATTCATTGTTTTGGGGTGAAATGCCCTATAGATATCAATTAGGTCTAACTGGTCTATTGTATCATTTAAAGTTTGTGTTTTCTTGTTAATTTTCTGTTTAGTTATCTATCCATAGGTGTGAGTGGGGGTATTAAAGTCTCCCACTATTATTGTGTTATTGTTAATTTCCCCTTTCATACCTGTTAGCATTTGTCTTACATATTGTGGTGCTCCTTTGTTGGGTGCATATATATTTATAATTGCTGTATCTTCTTTTTGGATTGAACATTTGATCATTATGTAGTGTCCTTCTTTGTCTCTTTTCACAGCCTTTGTTTTAAAGTCTATTTTATCTGATATGAGTATTGCTACTCTTGCTTTATTTTGGTCTCTATTTGCATGGAATATCTTTTCCCAGCCCTTCACTTTCAGTCTGTATGTGTCCCCTGTTTTGGGGTGGGTCTCTTGTAGACAACATATATAGGGGTCTTGATTTTGTATCCATTCAGTCAGTCTTTGCCTTTTGGTTAGAACATTCAACCCATTTACGTTTAAGGGAATTATTGATAAGTATAATCTTGTTGCCATTTACTTTATTGTTTTGGTTCAAGTTTATACACCCTTTTTGTGTTTCCTGTCTAGAGAAGATCTTTTATCATTTATTGGGGAGCTGGTTTAGTGGTGCTGAATTCTCTCAGCTTTTGCTTATTTGTAAAGCTTTTGATTTCTCCTTCATATTTGAATGAGATCCTTGTTGGGTATGGTAATCTGGGCTGTAGGTTATTTTCTTTCATCCCTTTAAGTATGTCCTGCCATTCCCCCCTGGCCTGAAGCATTTCTATTGAAAGATTAGCTGTTATCCTTATGGGAATCCCCTTGTGTGTTATTTGTTGCTTTTCCCTTGCTGCTTTTAATATTTGTTCTTTGTGTTTGATCTTTGTTAATTTGATTAATATGTGTCTTGGGGTGTTTCACCTTGGATTTATCCTGTTTGGGACTCTCTGGGTTTCTTGGCCCTGGGTGACTATTTCCTTCCCCATTTTAGGGAAGTTTCAACTATTATCTCCTCAAGTGTTTTCTTGTGGTTTTTCTTTTTGTCCTCTTCTTCTGGGGCTCCTATGATTTGAATGTTGGGGTGTTTAACGTTATCCTGGAGGTCTCTGAGATGTCCTCATTTCTTTTAATTCATTTTTATTTTTTCCTCTCTGATTCATTTATTTCTACCTCTATCTTCTACTTCACTAATCCTATATTCTGCGTCTGTTATTCTACTATTTGTTCCCTCCAGAGTGTTTCTGATCTAATTTATTGCATTATTCATTATATGCTGACTCTTTTTTATTTCTTCTAGGTCCTTGTTAAACCTTTCTTGCGTCTTCTCAATCCTTGTCTCCAGGGTATTTATCTGTGATTCCATTTTGATTTCAAGATTTTGGATCATTTTCACTATCATTATTTGGAATTCTTTTTCAGGTAGATTCCCTATGTCTTCCTCTTTTGTTTGGTTTGGTGGGCATTTATCCTGTTCCTTTACCTGTTGGGTATTCCTCTGTCTCTTCATCTTGTTTATATTGCTGAGTTTGGGGTGGCCTTTCTGTATTCTGGCAGTTTGTGGAGTTCTCCTTATTGTGGAGTTTTCTTGCTGTGGGTGGGGTTGTACGGGTGGCTTGTCAAGGTTTCCTGGTTAGGGAAGCTTGTGTCGGTGTTCTGGTGGGTGGAGCTGAATTTCTTCTCTCTGGAGCGCAATGAAGTGCCAGTAATGAGTTATGAGATGTCAATGGGTCTGGAGTGACTTTGGGCAGCTTGTATATTGAAGCTCAGGCCTGTTTTCCTGTGTTGCTGGAGAATTTGCATGTTATGTCTTGATCTGGAACTTGTTGGCCCTTGGGTGGTGCTTGGTTTTAGTGTAGGTATGGAGGCGTTTGATGAGCTCCTGTCAATTAATGTTTCCTGGAGTCAGGAGTTCTCTGGTGTTGTCAGAATTTGGACTTAAGCCTCCGGCTTCTGGTTTTCAATCTTATTTTTACAGTAGCCTCAAGACTTCTTCATCTATACAGCACAGTTGATAAAGCATCTAGGTTAAAGATGAAAAGTTTCTCTATTGTGAGGGACACCCAGAGAGGTTCACAGAGTTACATGGAGAAGAGAAGAGAAGAGGGTTGAGGGAGTTAGAGGTGACCCAAATGAGATGAGGTGGAGTCAAAAGAGAAGAGAGCAAGCTAGCCAGTAATCACTTCCTTATGTGCATTTCACAGTCTGGACCGCTCAGATATGTTCACGGAGTTATACAGAGAAGAGAAGAGGGAGGAAGGAGACAGAGGTGGCCAGGAGGATAAAGGGGGGAATCAAAAGGAGCGAGACAGATCCAGCCAGTAACCAGTTCCCTAAGTGTTCTCCATCATCTGGAACACACAAAGAGATTCACAGAGTTGGGTAGAGAAGAGAAGAGGGAGGGAGGAGATAGAGGCTACCTGGTGGAGAAAAAGGAGAGTCCAAAGGTGGAAAGAGCAGTCAAGCCAGTAATCTTGCTCCCAAGTAAAAATGGGTACTGAAGATTGGGTTCTTAAAGGTAAAAAGTTGATAGCAAATACCAAAAAGCAAAGATTAAAAATCTAGAGTAGAGGTTGGATTTTCAAAAATACAATATTAAAGAAAAGAAAAAAAAACGAAGTTATAAAAATTATAATATATATATATATATATACATATATATATGAAGTTTGCTTTAAAAAATAGGGTCTCTTTTTTTTGCAAAATAATAGTAGGTTATAAAAATGAAAATTAAAGAGGTAATAGAAAACTTAAAAATTTAAAAAAATTTAAAAAATGATAGCAAAAATAGTAAAAATATATCTAGAGCTTTCTCTGGTGTTGTTGTGGGCAGTGTGGGTCAGTTCATTTTTGGATAGTTCCTTGGTCCGGCTTATATTTCTCAAGATCTATAGGCCCCTTCCTATGTAGTCAGTACTAACTATAGGGTTTTAATCTATTGCACCTGTCACTTCCAAGGCAGTTCCCTCTGTTTTAGCTCCTTCTGTTTGCTGGTCTCTTCAGTGTCTGATTTCCACCCTGACACAAGGGGGCGGTGGTGGACACTTTTTTAGGCTCACTTGTTCCATCGTGCTGTGGGGAGGGAGGGACGCTGCAAACAAGTAACACTGGCGTGTGCTCTCAGTGTCTCAGCCACACTGGGCCTTCCCCTGCTCATGACGCGTGTGCCCTCCCGGCCCACACTGCTCAGACTCTAGGTTGCTCTGCCAGGAACCATCCAAGGCCAGCCCTGGGCTGCATGCATCTCCCAGGTCTAAGCCACCCAGGTTCAGGCACTCGGATAGTCCTCAGAGGCGCAGACTCGGTTGGGCCTGCGTTTTGTGCCCTTCCCAGGTCCGAGCAGCTCAGGTGATGAGGTGTTTGGGGAGCAAGGTCAATGCGACTTATTGCCTCCCCCGTCCCTGCTGCTCAGTTTTCTGGGTGTACAACCAGCGCACCTTCTCAGGCAGATGTTGACTGTCCAGAATCCCAAGAAGTCTTAATTAGCAAAGAAGCCTGCTTGCAGTTTGGTAGATAATGCCTCTCTGGGCCTGCAATTGACCCCCTTCTGGCTCTGGCTGCCTGTCACAGGAGGGGGATGGTCTACAGCCAGCTAGCTCTGTTCAGTCCTTTGTTCTGTGAGCGGGCCTGACTGTTTCTTAGGTTAGGGCTTTTCGCATGGTAGCTATCCTGCAGTCTGGTTCGCCATCCCAAGTTAGTTTGCTCAGATTGTGCTTGGGGCATTCAGGCCCAGTCCTTACTCTAAACAATGCAGCCCACGCCTCCCTGCCCAGCCCCTGCTTGCTAATGGCGGGTGCAGGTGTCTGCGCTGCTTCTCCGCTGGGGGAGTTACCACTGGGCACGTAATCTGTGGGTTTTAATTATTTATTTATTTTTCCTCCCAGTTATGTTGCCCTCTGTGGTTCCAGGGCTCGCCACAGACTCGGCAGTGAGATTGTTTCCTGGTGTTTCTGAACTTAACTGAACTCTTTTTAAGACTCCCTTCCTGGGACGGAGCTCTGTCCCTACCTCTTTTGTCTCTCTTTTTGTCTTTTGTATTTTTTCCTATCTCTTTTCAAAGACAATGGGCTGCTTTTCTGGGTGCCTGATGGACTGTCCCTAGTTTTGTTTTATAGTGATGCTTCCTATGGCCCACTTGACTTTGCACTTCAAGATGTCTGGCTCTAGGTGAGTGATCACACCATTGTGGTTATCTGGGTCATTAAGGTCTTTTTGGTACAGTTCTGTGTATTCTTGCCACCTCTCCTTAATGTCTTCTGCTTCCTTTAGGTTCATACCATTTCTGTCCTTTACTGTGCCCATCTTTGCATGAAATATTCCCTTGGTATCTCTAATAATCTTGAAGAGACCTCTCTAGTCTTTCCCATTCTATTGTTTACCTCTGTTTCTTTGTATTGGTCACATAGAAAGGCTTTCTTTTCTCTCCTTGCTGTTCTTTGAAACTCTGCATTTATTTTTCTCCTTTGCCTTTCGTTTCTCTACTTTTCTCAGCTATTTGTAAGACCTCCTTGGACAACCATTTTGCCTTTTTGCATTTCTTTTCCTTGGAGATGGTTTTGATCACCACCTCCTGTACTATGTCATGAACCTCCATCCATAGTTCTTCAGGCACTCTATCAGATCTAATCCCTAAATCTATTTGCCATTTCCACTATATAATTGTAAGGGATTTGATTTAGATCATACCTGAATGGTCTAGTTGTTTTCCCAACTTTCTTCAATTTAAGTCTGAATTTGGCAAAAAGGAATTTGTGATCTGAGCCATAATCACCTCCTGGACAATATTTAAATGAAGGAAAAACAGTCCTACACACTCACACAGATAAATGGAGAGAGAATGGCCTTGTGCTTGTTGCAGTGAGTTATACTAAGTTTAATGTCTTGACTTTGTCTCTTACTAGCTATGATTGACCTGGAACACATTACATAAATCTCACTGACCTTTAGTCTTTCTATCTGAAAATGGGAATGCTAATGATATCCTTCACACCCAGATACAATTTTTTTCTCCCCCATGTTTGTTCTGAACCCACAGTTGGAAGTGTCTGACTCAGAGCAAATACTCTTTATATTGCCTCTTATAGTCCAGGAAGCTTGAAGGGATCAAGTAGGGTGGGGAAGATTTGAGAAATGCAAACTTTTGGGAATGTGGTTTGCTATCTGGGTGTTTGGAGATACTTAGTTCAGAGGGGCCAGATGGACAGGTTGCACTGCCTTTGTGCTGACCTGGGTTGGTTATGAAGTCTTGAATCCTGATTATGTGGCCCAATGGAGGAAGGTGTGGAATCCCAGACTGTCAGAGCTAAAAGACCCCACGGAGGTGACAAATAATAGATAAGTTCTAGTTTGACAAGTTGGAGCCCTGATTAATAGTTCAGGTTCCAAGTTCCAGAGTTTGTGACTTTGGACACATTATTCAGCCTTTTTGAGTCTTTGTTTCTTTGTCTGTAAAAAGAGAAGGGTAGTGTGTATCTTTCATAGTAAAGCTTTCCATTATTATGAAAATCACATTAAACCAAGGCTCTTAAGCCCTTAGAATAGCACAAGCTGCAGATAAGCACTCACAAATATAATCTTGGGGTATTTAATTTATCCAGGCTTCCCCAGTGGCTCAGTGGTAAAGTATCCATCTGTCAAGCATGATGTGGGTTCAGTCCATCGTTGAGGAAGATCCTCTGGAGAAGGAAATGACTACCCACTCCAGTATTCTTGCCTGGGAAATCCCATGGACAGAGGAGCCTGGTGGGCTACAGTCCATGACGTCACAAAGAGTCAGACACAACTTAGCAACTAAAAAACAATAAGTTTAATTTATCCACTCCAGTCCCCTCCTTTTGTGGATAAATAAACTGAGGCTTCCTGAGGTATGCTGATCTTCTCCAAGTCACAAGCAAATGATGTGCCAAAGTAGGGCTAGACTGGAGAAAATTTTTCCGAGTGATATATACCTGAAACAGAGGCATGCTAACCTGTTCAGAGATTAAGAGGAAGTATGTAGTATGCAGACTCAGGAGAGAGAGGTAGAGCTATAACTTTTCGGTATTGAAAATGTCCCAGAATCTACATCTAGCCTGTCATTTTTGCAAGAGTCCTTCCCCTAGTTTCTCCTGGTAGCTTGGCTTCATTTGTTAAACCACCAGTGACAAGAAGCTCATCACATACTCTGTCAGCGCATCCCACCTGGAACAGCTTACTACCAAGTTTTCCTTATATTGAGCCTTAATGTAACATCTATTTCTTGAACCACATAGACTGAATCTAATATTTTTCTGTACCCTAGTCTTTGAGTGTTTGCAGGCAGCTCTGTCTCTTGCTCCCACTGACTCTGCCAAACACACCTTCATTCAAGTGTGTATTGAACAGCATGTCAGGATTGTTTTAGAGGTCATACCCAGGAAACTCAGACTTAAACATTTCATTCATTCATCTCTTTGACACATTTTCATTAGGTACGTTTTATGTTGCAGGCACAATTCTAGATATTGAGGGCAGAGCAGTGAGTATAACAGTCTGTACCCATATGGAGCCTGCATTCTAGTGTGAGAAGATAGACAATGAACAGATAAATAGGTTTAGCTCAATGAATAAACATATAGTAATTCAGAGGAAACGTGCTTTGGAAAAAGGAAAGAGAAATAGAACGAAGGACACAGAGAATCCTGAGGGGTGGTTGTGTGGTGGTGGATGGTGCCATTCAGCTGAACGCTTCAGAGGGAGGGCGCAGCTCAGCTCTCTGTTTCTTTTATCTGCGCTCCTCTCAGATCTGCTTTGTGCTAGACCAGCTCCCCTTGTGTTAGCCATGTGGCTCTCGATGGACCAGGGCTGTGTGTTTTCTCATGCACATTGGAAAGAGATGGGTGTTAGTTTCTACAACAGGGAAACAGATGTTCTAAGCTCTACTCTGACAGATTCACCCTTGTACTCTGTGTTCAAGGGTAACATCATGCACTGATTAGCTTTCACCTTGGTTTGTTTCCATGTGAATGTTTGTTCATTCTTTATTTTTCCCATGTGAACTTTTAGAGGGACACATCCACTTCTCAAGGGAGAAGTGTGCTTATTGTCACCCAGAGCATATGGCTGCCAGGAAACAGGGGAAAAGGCCCCGGGAATAGCTTGCTCTTTCTAGACATGGCAGAAGTGGGAAGAAGACAGGAAAGGAAGATGTGATCAGAAGAGGCAAATGGCCGGAGGAGTGATCAGGCTAGGGCTGGCTTCCCTGTACTTTGGCTCCCCGGGGGAATGGATGGGATGCCTGGATGGAGGGTGGATATGGTGGGGAAAAGGGTCTACCATAAGTGGTCCTGTGGAAGGATGCAGCAGGGATGGATTCAGACATGGCAGAGACTCTGAAGGGCCTAGGAGAGGCATCAGTGAGAGCCCCAAAGGGAGCCCCAATCAGCCAGAAGGCACTGCTGGGTCTTGAAGAAGCTGAGAGGCCAGCTGGCAAGTCACAGCAGCCAGAGTTGTTCCCGCAGGCATTGATGGAATGCCTGGGGTGGAACTGCCTCACTTTGGGGGAGGTCATTCAGGGTCAGTTCAGCCCTGTCTCTCCATAGCCTAAAGCAGAGAGGATTCAGAGGGTACCAGGTCTGTTCAAGGATGCTCCACTCTCTCCATTCACCAGCCCAACAATATACATAGAGAGGATGGGATGGAGCCTGAGAGACAGGCTTCAGAAACCTGAGAATCTGAGCATTTTGACCTCAATAGACTATGTACTTAATTCAGCAGATTCTTCCAATTTAGAATCAGACCCAAGAATAACAGCTTAAACTAAATTCAGTTTTCTTTTCTTGCTTACCAGTGGGGAGGGGGCTTGTGAGGAAGAACAGGCCAGTTATTGACCGAATGAAGAAACCACATTTTCTTTGTACACAGAAGAGTAATGGGGATAGATTTTCAATCCTGCCACAATTAAGATCCAGCATGGTGAGGTCTGAAGTGGTGGAGAGCTCCAGGGTGCTGGGAGAGTGGCAGAGACCATCTCTGACTCAGACTGAAGAGGGGCAGGGCGGGGAGCTTAGGAGAATGAAGTGCTCCTAACAAGCTGAATCTTACAGGGGTGGTAGCAGGTGCCCAGACAAAGAACACAGTTGCAAAGAAGGGACTGAGGTGGGGAGTGGCATGCACAAGGGTCTAGGTTGGGGGGGCACACCTAGAATTTCTCTAGGTGACCTGCATGGGATGATTTTTGAGTGTCCTTGTTGCCTGGGGAACTGCAGGGATCTGAGAGCCAGGAAGGTGAGTGAGCATGTGCTGGCCAAGGCAAGGACTCCCTCTGCCTTCTCTTTCCTCCTCACAGCCAGACAGTCTGTGAATTTCCCAGGGATTTCATTTTACTTGTAGGCAAATGTACCGCGTGGGGTAGAGGTGGGCTGAGACCAGGGCCGTAGGTGAGGCACTGCATGCGTGTATCTCATTTCGTCCCCACAGCAGCTTTCTCATCCCAGTATTAGTCTCTAATCCATCTCGGCTCTTATTTATATTCAGGATACAAACAGAATCAAACCACTTCTGTTTAAAAAAATTTTTATTGGAGTATAGATGATTTATAATGTTGTGGTAGTCCTAGGTGTATAGCAGAGTGAATCAGTTATATGTATACATAAAGCCTTTCTGTTTTTGTTTGTTTGTTTGTTTGTTTTTTAGATTCTTTTCCCATGTAGGCCATTACAGATTATTGAGCAGAGTTGCCTGTGCTATGCAGTAGGTTCTTATAAGTTATCTATTGTAGCTGTATAGTGTGTGTATATCAGTCCCAATTTATCTCTCCCCCCTTATCCCCACTAACAACAAGATTGTTCTCTATATCCTTAACTCTACTTCTGTTTTGTAAATAAGTTCATTTGTACTGTTTTAAAATATGATTCCACATATAAGGAGTGCCATATGATATTTATCTTTCTGTGTCTGACTTCACTTAATGTGATAATCTCTGGGTCTATCCATTGTGCTGATAATGGATAGACCCATTTCATTCTTTTGTATGGCTGAGTAGTATTTCATTATATATATACCCACATCTTTTTATCCCTTCCTCTGATAATGGACATTTAGGTTGCTTCCACGTCCTGGCTATTGCAAGTAGTGCTACAATGAACATTGGGGTGCATGTATCTTTTTGAATTATGGTTTTCTCTGGGTGTCAGCCCAGGAATGTGATTACTGGGTCATATGTTAGTTCTATTTTTAGTTTTTAAAGGGACCTCCATACTATTCTCCATGCGACTGTTACCAATTTACTTTCCCACCAATAGTATAGGAAGTTTCCCTTTTCTCCATACCCTCTCCAGCATTTATCGTTTGTAAGTTTTTTTGATGATGGCCATTCTAACCCATGTGAGATGATATCTACTTGTAGTTTTGGTTTGCATTTCTCTGATAATTAGTGATATGGAGCATCTTTTCATGTGTCAAACTACTTCTTATACCTCCATCACTTCCCAACTTGCCTGTTGGTCCAAGCCACAGCTATCTCTCACTTGGATTATTTTAATAGCCTCCTAACTGGCTTCCCTGACCCCACCCAACCTCCCCATCCTCCACACATGTTCAAGGAGATCCATAAGACACACCAAAGTCAGATTATGTCATCTCTCTGCACAAAGCCATCCAAAGTCTCCTCACATGACTCACAATAAACCTCCAGACCTCATGGGAATCTGCTAGACCCTCCATGATCTGGCCACCCTTATCCTTCCCAATCTCATCCCCTACTTCCCCCTCTTCTGCTGACTCCAGTCACTTGTTTCCTCTTCATGGAATGCTTTTTCTTCACACATCCTTAGAAAGCCTTTACCCCCTGCCATCCCTCTGGTGTGCTGCTCCCCAGCCCTTGCATCTATTTCCTGCCAACGAGGAGGCAATGTCTTCAACCAGGAGTCTAAGCAGCAAGGCGCTGAGCTGGTTGGGACTCCTGGTCAACCCTTCACTTGATCACTTGATGATTATACACTTGGGTGCAGGCCAGTACAGCAGCTCGGTGAGGAGCCAGGGCAGAGCCAGGCCCTGCTCCTGTCCCCTCGCCATTCCTGCCCTCATCCTCTTGGCTCACTCACTGTCAGGGGAAGCTCAAGTGGGAAGGAACTGCCAGTGCCTTCCTCATGCCCATGAGATCTGGCCATTTGGCAGGCATTGGAGATAAAACTGTTGATGACTTCAGAGATCTTTGTGCAAGAAACAAAAATGCTAGCATGGTGTATTTATGCAGTGTTAGATGTCTGTATTGGTTGCAGCAATAGCAAGAAAGAGAAAGTTATGCTTTTCTAGGAAGAAGCACAGAGAATATGTCTGAACAAAGTCGGCAAAAGGAATGGCTTGTGAAATGGACCAGCTGGGACCAGAGTGGGGATGAAGGAAAGAAACTCAGCACTAAACTTCATGTGTAGAAGCTACAGAAGAACACAGACCATTTGGTGATTGACCTGAGTTGGAGGCATCTGTGAGAGCCCCGGGTCCTACTGACAACTACATGCCCAGAGCCAGATCAGTGAGGACCCAGTGATCAAGGCTGGAGGCCATATGTGGAGACCCTTGGCATATGCACAGCAGGTGACTTGATGGATGGGTTTGGAGATCTCACAGCAAATAAGGCTGGAACACAACCCTGGAGAAGACCAAACTTTGGATATGTTCAGAAAGAGACATCTACCAATGAGGCCCAGCAAAGGAGCGTGATGGGGTAGAAACTAGACAGAATCACATGGCTAAAGACACAACTGAAAATGTCAGGCAGGAGTGGCTAAGAGCTCCAAACCCTACAGGGAGGCCGTGGTCAGACTATACATGGAATTTAGCAATTAAGACATCAGTGGTGATGGGAGGGAATAGCCTGGCATTCAATTAAGGCACGTGGAACAGCTTTCTAAATTGGAGAGCCAGGGGAAAGCCATGTCAGTATCCAATGAAGGCAGACATCAGCAACCTTGCATGCGTGCTAAGTAGCTTCAGTCATGTCCAACTCTGTGTGACCCTATGGACCGTAGCCCACCAGGCTCAACCCTCCATGGGGTTCTCCAGGCAAGAATACTGGAGTGGATTGCAATGCCCTCCTCCTGGAGATCTTACCAACCCAGGGATTGAACCCATGTCTCTTTCAACTCAGGCATTGGCAGGCAGGTTCTTTACCACTAACGCCACCTGGGAAGCCCCATCAGCCACCTTGGACTGATCAATTCAGACCCTGTAGTGAGAATAACATCAAATTCACCAGTCCAGATTTACAGCTTCTCAACTGCATCCTGGGGGTAACACAACACCAGTATTTTAAATAGACACCCCTGTGTTCATCATGAATTTTTTAAACAGTTTTACATCCTTATTTAAAAATTAGCTTCTTGTCAGCTCCAGAAGATTGCTTGGGATTTGTCACCAAGGAGCAAAAATAAAATTGAGGGCATCAGAAAGAATGAGAGGGAGAAACTGCAAGTTATGGGGTCATTACTATGCAGGAATCAATAATCCTGGAACTCAATAGCAATGCCAAGTTGTAGAATGTATCCTCTGAAGAAAGAAACTTCCATCTTAAAGTCTGTTTTGGATAATGCCAATAGGGAAAGGGCTTATAGTGGGACAAAATAGATTTTCCAACTAGTAGTTTTATCCTGTAAAAAAAGAAAAGGAAACCCATAGAGTATCATAAGAAGCATGGCTGTTGAGAGAACCTTATCTAGAGGCTACATGAATACTTTCAGTGCTGCAGTGCAGGTATCCTGATTGATTGGCTGATTGGGGCTGAGTGCAGCAAGGGGAACGCTTGGGAGAGGATCATGCGACCCTGAGTCTGTTTGATTTGTAATATCTCCTTATGATTGTGACTGAACTCCACGCAAATATCTAAAGAGGAGTCGTGTAGGGATGTGTGTTGTGGCCTTGATGAGTGATGTTCCTTACTCCAGGCTGGGACATGCTGGGTACATTCCTGCCTTGACAGTGATTCTCTCCTATTTGGTGTGTTCATCCCCAAATGTTTGCACATGGCTGTTACGCTCTCTATTCTCAGGCCTGTGCCTAAGCACTGCCTTCTCTATGAAGCCCTTTCTGACAACCCTATCTAAAATGACACTTGCATTCACCCACTCCCTCACCTGCTCCTCTTCCCTTCTTTATAGCACTTACTGCGTGCATGCGTGCATGCTAAGTCGCTTCAGTAGTGTCTGACTCTTTGTGACCTGATGGACTGTGGCCTGCCAGACTCCTCTGTCCATGAAATTCTCCAGGAAAGAATACTGGAGTGGCTTGCCATGCCCTCATCCAAAGGATCTTCCCAACCCAGGCATCAAACCTGCGTCTCTTATGTCTCCTGCATTGGCAGGTGGGATCTTTACCTCTAGAGCCACCTGGGAAGCCCATAGCACTTATTATCTTATGACATATATTTTATCAGAATGTCAGCCGCTTAAAGGAATGGTTTCTGCCTGTCTTGATCACTGGTATATTCCCAATGTCTAGTAGAGTGTATGGCACCTCATAGGCACTCAATGAATATTTTTGGAATGAATGAAGGATGGGCGTTGGCAGTCTGCCATGTTTTCAGCTCCAGAGAGGGATTGTCAAGCTTCTAGAAAAGTAATTCCTGCATAAAGGTCACCATCAAGTCTCCACTTAGCCTCCTTTCTCCAGGTCTGTGGTTCCTGTCTCCTCCTTCAAAGAGTGAGCAGCAAGGCTCAGGTTTGCCAGGAGCTTCCAGGATGTTCATCCTGGGTCTTCTGCCTTCCATTGTGTAAATCTGTCCTCCTTTCAAAAGTCTGGCAGATCCCAGGCTGGAGCCATTCCTGAGACCTATGGATATTTAGAACCTCAGTGCCCAAATGAGCCTGGAAAGCCCATCTGTCCAGTCTAAACTTCTCTAGATGAAGAAACTAGAGCTCAGAAAGGTGTCCTAATGTCCCTCATTCCATGAAGCCCATTAGGTGGATGGGACCTGCCAGGGAGAGGAGTGTGATCATATATGAACATGTGTGATGAACATGTGAACATATATGAACGTGACGTGGGTGATCATATATGAACCTTGCGAAAGGTGTCGGTCTAGCGTCACGAGTCCATGGACAGGTTGAAAAATAGAGGATCAGAAATGTTAAGTTACTTTTCCAAGGCTGCTCAGCTGCTGAGTGTTAAAGTCAGGATTGAGACCCAGGTTTGTTTTGATTCTAAACTGGTCCGTGGAGTAGATTCTGTTTGTGCTATAATTTGAGAGCAATGTCATATCCTGGCCTGCTGCCCTTGTCGATGGTGAATGTGTGGCCATGTCCTTCTCTGTGGTCGGTCGCTTTTGTATTTCTGAAAGATGGTTTTCACCTTTCCTCTTGTTCCAGCAGAACAGGTGTTCCTCTTTTCTGTCTAGCAGTCAGTCCTCTGCTGAGTCATTTTTCTTCTCCTTTTTCTCCATCTGCACCTGTTCTTCCTCTCCCCGGCCTCTCCTACCAGCATTTAAACATGCCTGGTTTCATGTACATCTCACAGTACAAAGGGATGCAGCCATCCAGTCATCCTGCATTCCCCTGCAGTGACGATCTTTGCTCATTCCTCTTTAATTCTGGGATTCCCAGATGCATCCTCCACATTTCCCATTCCCTCTTCGACCCTCTATCCTTATGAGTTTCAAAGCTGTTCTGGCTCCTTCTGTCCTTCCCTCCCCCAATCCCCTGGTGGTCACCATTCTGTTCTTTACTTCTAAACCTTTCATTGCTTTAGATGCATCATATGAGAGGAATCATGCAATGTTTGTCTTCCTGTGACTGGCTTAATTCACTTCATATAATGCCTTCCAGGGCTATCCGTGCTATCACAAATAGTAAGTTTTCCTGCCTTTTTAAGGTGGAATTATATTCCATTGTATGATCTCATGTGAAATATTTTGACTACATCAAAAAGAAAGAAAGAAAAAGGAGGGCAGGAAGGAAGGAAAGAAAAAGAAAACAAAGAGACACAGAACATTTTGGTGATGATGGATATATTTATTACTGAGACTGTGGTGAAGACAACACAAGTATGCACTTACGTACAAACTCACCAAATTGTATACACCAATGATGTGCAGTTTTTTTGTTTAACCAATTATACCTCAAAAAAGCTGGGGAAAAAATAAAATATCTATCACAAGACACATTACCTATTTAAACAGAAGTTAATTGCACACATGAAAAAAAGAGCCTTTCTTGCTAAGAGCACTAGCAGCCTCCTTGTTGACAAGTCCTGTGACCTTTCTTCAGATTTATCTTACTTGACCCTCTACGACATTCTACATGGGGAACCACGCCATTGTTCTCTGGACTCTGTTCCTTTGGGTTATGCATCAGCATACTCTCTGGCTTTCTGCACAGCCCTCTCCAACTTAGTTATTGTTTGCTGGATCTCTGGTAGATTGCCAAGATGACTTCGTTCATCTCTTCCATTCCTGGTGTATGTCCGTGTGCATTGTGACTTTGCTGATCCTCCTTCAAGAGGTAGTGTTTATTTCTGCTTCCATTTAATTTAAACATGATCACATGAGCTTCTTTAAGGAAATTAGAAAACAGGATTTAGAGAAATTAGCAAGCAGTGTTTTAAAATGGCTTGCACATTGGTGCTTGTCATTTTCTGACTGTGATTGGAACTCTGAGCCAACAGTGTGAAGGAGCTGCAGCCAACCTGCTGGAGAGGTCATATGAAAGGTGACCAAGATACTGTGGCCTCACAATTTCCAGACAAGTGAGAAAGTTTTAGATCAATGAGTTCATCTGAATCATCAATTCACTGTAGCCATATGACCTCAGGTAAAACCAGCATGAGAAACAAACAAACAAAAAAACCAAACACTCAAATGAATCCAGAGCAAACTGTCAAACTGCAGACTATGCAAATCAAGGCTACTAGATAGTAGGCTATTTGTTATGTAGCAGTAGAGAACCAATACCACCTTTTATTTCATCTCTTCCTTCTGTTTTTATAGTTTTAAAAAATCTACATGGCATATCATCTTCTTCAAATATTCCTGTTAATATGTGCATTCTAACAATTCCCAAAGAAAGGCAGTACCAAAGAATGCTCAAACTACCACACAATTGCACTCCTCTCACATGCTAGTAAAGTAATGCTCAAAATTCTCCAAGCCAGGCTTCAATAATACATGAAATGTGAACTTCCAGATATTCAAGCTGATTTTAGAAAAGGCAGAGGAACCAGGGATCAAATTACCAACAATTGCTGGATCATTGAAAAAGCAAGACAGTTCCAAAAAAAAACATCTATTTCTGCTTTATTGACCACATTAAAGCCTTTGACTGTGTGGATCACAATAAACTGGAAAATAAAGAGATGGGTATACCAGACCACGTGACCTGCCTCCTGAGAAATCCGTATGCAGGTCAGGAAGCAGCAGTTAGAACTGGACATGAAACAACAGACTGGTTCCAAATAGGAAAAGGAGTATGTCAAGGCTATATCTTGTCACCCTGCTTATTTAACTTATATGCAAGAGTACACCATGAGAAATTCCAGGTTGGATGAAGCACTAGCTGGAATCAAGATTGCTGGGAGAAATATCAATAACCTCAGATATACAGATGACACCACCCTTATCACAGAAAGTAAAGAAAAACTAAAGAGCCTCTTGATGAAAATGAAAGAGGAGAGTGAAAAGCTGGCTTAAAGCTCAACATTCAGAAAACAAAGATCATGGCATCTGGTCCCATCACTTCAGGGCAAATAGATGGGGAAACAGTGGAAACAGTGTCAGACTTTATTTTTTGGGGCTCCAAAATCACTGCAGATGGTGACTGGAGCCATGAAATTAAAAGACGCTTACTCCTTGGAAGGAAAGTTATGACCAACCTAGACAGCATATTCAAAAGCAGAGACATTGCTTTGCTAATAAAGGTCTGTCTCATCAAGGCTATGGTTTTTCCAGTGGTCATGAATGGATGTGAGAGTTGGTCTCTAAAGAAAGCTGAGTGCTGAAGAATTAATGCTTTTGAACTGTGATGTTGGAGAAGACTCTAGAGAGTCCCTTGGATAGCAAGGAGATCCGACCAGTCCATCCTAAAGGAGATCAGTCCTGAGTGTTCATTGGAAAGACCAATGCTGAAGCTGAAACTCCAATATTTCGGCCACCTGATGTGAAGAGCTTACTCATTTGAAAAGACCCTGATGCTGGGAAAGATTGAAGGCAGGAGGAGAAGGGGACTACAGAGGATGAGATGGTTGGATGGCTTCACTGACTCAACAGAGATGAGTTTAAGTAAACTCAGGGAGTTGGTTATGGACAGGGGGGCCTGGCATGCTGTGGTCCATGGGGGTCATGAAGAGCTGGACACGACTGAGTGACTGAAATTAACTGAACTGAACAGTTCCTGAAACAGTATCTCCAAACCAAGTATTCTTCTGATTCTTGATTGTAAAACCAACTGCCTATTTAAATTAGGCTTCATGGAGCTCAAAATGATCACATCCTATGTGAAATTCACCCCTGCTGTCTCAAACCTGCTTCTCCTCTTCTCCCTAACTCAGAGAATAGAGCAGAAATCTGTACATTTTTCAATCTGTAAATTTCTTTCTTGCCTGCTTCCAACACTCACACTCAATGTGTAATCCATCACCAAGCTCTATGAATATTCTTCCTTGATCTTTCTTAAAATTATCCACCTCTCCCTATCCCTGTTTTCACTACCCTAATTCCAGGACCACAACTGTCTGCCAGCATTTCTTTCAGCCTCTTCCTAAGTAGACTTACTCTTACCACCTGGTTGCCAAACACGTAAGACTCTCACTATCTAGCTGCCAACCAATCCGTTCTTGAAAGCAGTGCATATTCTTCCATTTTTGACAAGAGCATTAACCTATGTTCTTTAGATCTCCTGTATCTAACTGACTGTTTTCTCCCTACTTGTCAATTATGGGAATAAATGTGTTAAAAATCTCATGTTATGGAATTGTCTAACTCTTTGGGTAGTTCTGTCAGGTTTTGAGTTTTATATTCTGAGCCTATGTTTTTTTCAGTGTGTGTAAGTTTGAAGTTTTTATATTTTCTGGATGAATTAAGTCTTTTTATCTTTATGAAGTGACTCCTTTGATGCTAATAATACTTTCTACTTTAAATTTTATTTCGTGCAGTACTGTTTATGTGCCAGTGCTTATTTGTAAGTTGTTTTTGTAAATTTATCTTACAACTTTTGTTTGCCTTCATGTTTTAGGCATATTTTTATCCAGTCTTTATTTTTATCTTTAAACTGATGAGGTTAGTACATTTCCATTCACAGTAATTACTGATATTTGGATTTTTTTCAATTCTTTTATTTTGTACTTATGTTGGAATTTTTGATTAGGTTAGGGCTTCCTCTGTCCCCCATTATTCCTTTAGTTTTCTGCTATTATTTTGGGATAGATTTCTGCTGTTATTCCCATTCTATTTGTATAATTTAATTGGTTGCTTTAGAAAATTTTCTCCATATTTAATTTTTAAAAGTCTAAAATCAGTTTACCTTCTCCTCCCCCACAATGTAAGAGATTTAAAATACTTTATTCCCAAATATTCTCTAAGAATGTATATAATATTATTACTTGATAACTTTTTGTACCTTGTTCATATTTTATCATATAAATGACATTATCATCATTGTTTTATAAGTTAGATAGGTCTTAGGTTTACCCAGATGTTTACCACCTTCTATGCACACTATGGTTTATTAAATCTTCAATCTGTTTGAAATCATTTCCCTTCCTTCTAAAGTATATGCTTTAGTCCTTTAGTAAAGATCTTTGGAAATTAACCCAGTCTTTGCTTGTCTATAGCTGCCTGTATCTCACCCTTATTCATCAATTACTGCCTTGATGGTTATAAAGTTTCCAGTTGACAGCTATTTTACTTCAGCACTTTAAATGGGTTCCACTGCTACTACTGGGAGTCATCCATCAGTCTAAGTGCCATGACACTGGAGGTAAGCTAGGTTGTTTTCCTCTGGGTACCTTTGAAAGCATTCTCTGTTATTTGGTGTTTGGCAGATTCATTACACCGTATCACTGTCTAGACTTCTTTTTAATTATCCTATTCAGACTAACTCATGCCTTTCATCAATTCTGGAAAAATTTGAGCCATTATCTCTTCAAATATCATCTATCTGCCAGCCCATTAGCTCCTTTCAAAACTCCTATTAGGGGTGTTTTAGATATCATTACTTCGCTTTCTGTGTCTCTTAAACTCTGATTTATACTTTTTCTTTTTATGCAATATTTTAAATAATGATTATTATTAATTTATTTTTGCATTCATCTTCCTGTTGAGTAGTAATTCTCTTTTAATTCTAGACTATTTCCAGTTCAATAATTCTTGCTTCAGCTGTGTCTAATCTGTAATTTAGCTTATACCTTGATTTTTTGATTTTTATTTACTATATTTTTCATTTATATAATCTCTCTTTGAATCTTTCTTTCAAATATGCCTGGTCATTTTTGAGATGCAATCTCAATCAATTATCTCTTTAAATGTATTACCTGTAATACTTTTTAGATTCTAATTCTCACCATTCTAAAATTTGAAGACATTGTGCTTTGTTTTCCTTGTTTGGAAAATGGGAATGA
Source organism: Ovis canadensis (assembly GCF_042477335.2). Taxonomy (NCBI): domain Eukaryota; kingdom Metazoa; phylum Chordata; class Mammalia; order Artiodactyla; family Bovidae; genus Ovis; species Ovis canadensis. The sequence goes on from NC_091263.1 coordinate 23,197,305, forward strand.
AAGTTAAGAAAAAAGTAAGAAAAGTAATTGCTTTGAGAACTGTTTTGAGGATTGAATACTAATGATATGTAAAGTTCTTAGAGAAATTCCTAGCACAGAGTAAACTACACAAGTGTTAGCTATTGTTACTGTTACTATTGCTACTGTCATTTGTAGAACTGATTTTGTTCTTTGCCAACTCCCTCCAAATGACTTGTTTTACTCATGTGCTGAGTAGTTTTTGATTGTGAGCTCATGTTCCTTGAAACATTATCAGTGGAAAGTTCTCAAGGCTTGTATGTATGTAAGATGCATTTCTCCAGAAAGGCTATTTAGAGCTTTTTCCAAGGCCAATCCCAACTAGTTTAAATTAGATTCTTGCCTTGGATATTTTTCTTGCCTTTTTGTACTGTTCAAGGTCAATTTTCCTTCCAGTACCAAAGAAGGGCAATGCCAGAGAATGTTCAAACTACTGCACAATTGCACTCATTTCACACGGAGCAGGTAATGCTCAATCTAGGCTTGAATCCTTCAACCTAGGCTTCAACTATATGTGAACTGAAAACTTTCAGATGTACAAGCTGGATTTAGAAGAGGAAGAGGAACCAGAGATCAAATTGCCAATATCAATCAGATCATAGAAAAAGCAAGGGAATTCCAGAAAAACATCTACTTCTGCTTCATTGACTACACTAAAGCCTTTGACTGTGTGGATCACAACAAACTGTGGAAAATTCTTAAAGATATGAGAATACCAGAACACCTTACCTGCCTCCTGAGAAGCCAGTATGCAGTCCAAGAAGCAACAGTTAGAACCAGACATGGAACAACGGACTGGTTCCAAATTGGGAAAGGAGTACATCATGGCTGCATATTGTCACCCTGCTTATTTAACTTATATGCAGAGTACATCATGCAAAATGCCAGGATGGATGAACCACAAGCTGGAATCAAGATTGCCAGGAGAAATATCAGATATGCAGATGACACCACCCTTATGGCAGAAAGTGAAGAGAAACCAAAGAATCTCTTGATGAAGGTGAAAGAAGAGAGTGAAAATGTTGGCTTAAAACTCAACATTTAAAAAAGCAAAGGTTATGGCATCTGGTCCCATCATTTCATGGCATATAACTGGGGAAACAATGAAAACAATGACAGACTTTATTTTCTTGGGCTCCAAAATCACTGCAGATGGTGACTACAGCCATGAAATTAAAAGATTCTTAGGGAGGATCAGGATGGGGAACACATAAAGAAAAAAACAAAGTTGATGCAAAATAAACATTTCTGCCTATGTCTCATTAAAAAAAAAAAGATTCTTGCTCCTTGGAGGAAAAGTTATGACAAACCTAGATAGCATATTAAAAAGCAGAAACATTACTTTATTGCCAAAGATCTGTCTAGTCAAAGCTATGGTTTTTCCAGTAGTCATTTATGGATGTGAGAGTTGGACCATAAAGAAGGCTGAGTGCTGAAGAATTGATGCTTTCAAATTGTGGTGTTGAAGAAGAGTCTTGAGAGTCCTTTGGACTGCAAGGAAATCAGACCAGTCACTCCTAAAGGAAATCAGCCCTGAATAGTCTTTGGAAAGGCTGATGCTGAAGCTGAAACTCCAATACTTTGGCCACCTGATGTGAAGAACTAACTCTTTGGAAAAGAACCTGATTCTGGGAAAGATAGAAGGCAGGAGGAGAAGGGGATGACAGAGGATGAGATGGTTGCATGGCATCACTGACTCAGTGGACATGAGTTTGAGCAAGCTTCAGGAGATGGTGAACAACAGGGAAGCCTGGCATGCTGCAGTCCATGGGGTCTGCAAAGAATCAGACATGACTGAGCAACTGAACAACATTCTTGTGAGTCCAGTCCCCATGGACATTGTGAGTCCAGTCCCAAATTTGCCTGAGTGTTGGATTGTCATTATGAATTCTCAAGGGAGACTTGTTTCCCCTTCAACCTTAGATGCACTAAGATAAGCAAACTTCCTTAATGCCATTCTTTGCACGGTAGGTTCTTTGCTGGTTTAGGTGAAGTCGCTCAGTCGTGTCCGACTCTTTGTGACCCCGTGGACTGTAGCCTATCAGGCTCCTCCATCCATGGGATTCTCCAGGTCAGAATACTGGAGTGGGTTGCCATTTCCTTCTCCAGGGGATCTTCCCAACCCAGGAATCGAACCCAGGTCTCCCACATTGGAGGCAGATGCTTTAACCTCTGAGCCACCAGGGAAGATTTTCGCTCATTAAGGTCCCAGCACTGGTATGAGTATCAGTGATTGTGAGTCCCATGGTAGGATGATCCAGTATTTGTAGTGGGAGGGAAAATGGCCCTGGATCATACACTAGCTTAAGTAGTTACTTATTTTTGAGAGTTCGTTGTTCCTGGTCATTTTGGACTACTTTGATTGCCACCTCAGCCATCCTTTAGAAATATATTTTGAATACTACATGCAGGATTTGTACATATTTTGAAACTGGAGATTTTTTTCTATTAAGGGCTAGATAGTCAATATTTTAGGTTTTGTGGGTCACATGGTCTTTATTGTTAATAGCGCTGCTATTGTAGCATAGAAACAGCCATAGATGATTCATAAACAGATGGGGCTGATGGGTTTCCATTAAGCTTTATTTACAGAAGCTTTATTGACCCAAGGACTTCAGTTTTTTGACTCTTGTTCTAAAATATAGCTGATGATAGAAGACGGAAGAATAATGCGGCCTCCAAGACTCCTGGTAGCCATAGCCAAAGGGGAACCGACATTGCTACCTGATTGAAACTTTCCTCTTTATTTGGAGCTTAAAGTCTTAGAAGAGCAAACCCTACAGGGGCTTCACAGGAGACATCCCATAGGGTGGGAGGTTGGGCAGAAGCTAGAGTTAGGATATGGAGGAAACCTGAAGTGATTACTGCCATCCAGATTCTTTCTGATATAGTCTCCTGCCTGGTGCCTATAATGATTCCTGCCAGATCACAGATGCTTAGGAATTTCCAAGTTTCATCTATCCTTCCCAAAGTTCATCAGTGTATGTATAAACCTCTAAACCTGCCTGCTCGTCCTCTGCCAACAGAATATTTTCTATGTCTCAGTGATGATTCAGGCCAGGATAACTGCTTTTTCTTTTTTCTTAAGCCAACTTAGATCCTCATTGTGAATTAAGGCTGTGCTTTTGACTGACTCCTTGGGCCTAAACAATAATGTTATTTGTCATATGAACTTAAAAGGGGGTGGAAGTGGGAGATGGTTGTACTTTATAATTCCCTGAAATCTGACTATGGAAACATCACTTTTACAACAAAGGCAGCTTCGGTACAATTTTTGGAAACATAAAAGCTTTTGTTGAGCAGGTTGTGAAGGCTTACTGGCTGGAAAGAACTCAAGCCTATTTTAGGTGGTACAGGTGCTGAACTTGTTGGTAGGAAGGTGGTAATCAATTCTGAGGCTACAGGTGCAAAGAAAGATATTTATTGAGATGGCATCTCTGAATGTAGTTGCTCAAAAGCTGGGTTTTCCTGTCCCCTTATTTGAAGCGCTCTGAAGAGCTGGCATTTCCACAGGCGTCTTTGTTAGCGGGGAGTTGGGAGGGCCTGTCAACTGGTAGGTTAATCTTACTAATTAACAGGAAGTACACAGACCTCAGAAAGTGCCTCGGCAGACTGGCAGAGTGTCCATCTGTTTCATCTGGGTGATTCTGAAAAGGTTGTAGGCAAATGGCACCTTTCACTTTAAGAAGCAGAATTTAACCTTTGTAACCATTTTAAAAATTAGAATTTGAGGGACTTCCCTGGTGATCCAGTGGTTAAGAATCCACTTTCCACTGCAGTGGGCTCGGGTTCAGTCCTGGGTTGGGAAACTAAGATCCGACATGCCCCACGTAATGCAGTCAAATAAATAAATTAATGAAAAAATTAAGAATTTGAGAAGCCCACATTGTTGAAGGTACGGGCAGGTGTGGGGTTTTTCAGAAACCTGTCCAGAGGAAGCCTGGAGGAATGGAAGGGCTGCATTTTAAATGCATCATTGTTATTCTCTAGTCCCCCTGGCCTAGCTTTTTTCCTTCTTCGCACTTATTTTAAAAGCCCATCTCCCTCCTCCTTCCAGTGAAAACCCACGCTTCATCCCTGAGTCTGTTGTGGAAGAACAGACTGGAAGACATCTGCCTCTTGCCTTATTTTTTTTAATTCCTCTAAACGATAGCGCCAAGTCTCCACCGCAGAGCCCTGACTCCCTGAACAAACCAAATGGTGGCTGTTGGCATCGTAGTGACAGCTTGTTAATGGAGGAATCCTTGACAGTGTGACAACCTGTGTGGGCTGCCTCGGGAAGCCAACTCCGCCCCCGCACACACCCCAGTCATTAACAGGTGGGGAGGAATAGCAAGGAACTGCTGCTGAGGAGGGAAAAATACTCCACCAAATGCATTATGTGTATTAAAAAACACTTCCAAATTGGTATCATCTCTCTCCTAGTTCTTGTTAGCAGGAAGAAACAAAGCAAAAAGTGCTTTGCTTTTGGGGTCAGAGAAACCTGGATTTGTAGCTGAGTTTGGCCACCTCCCTGCTGTGTGACTTTCTGAACATTCCCTCGCTGAATCTCAATTTGCGGACAGGAACACGGTCAGAGACACAATCGTAGATGTCACCTATCAGTGTTCAGTGGTTAAAATCTCTTTTTAGGATGACGGATTGGCCCAATTGTTCCTGTAGTTCTGTCAAGTGTCGATCTTTAGATTTTGAGGCAGTGCCATTTCAGTGTATTGAATTGGAAATAGCTTTGTCTTCTTGGTGAATTGGGCCTTTCATCATTAGAAGGTGACTTCATCTCTAGTCTTTTTGTCTTACATTATTTTGTGTGATGTTACTTTATTTTATGTGCTGATAGCTTTATATATATATATGTATTTATGACTAATTCCATTTATTTTACAATATTTCTGTGTCCTCATGTATCTTGGTGTGAAATATGGGGGATGTAGAGACTGAGCCTCTTGCCTGGAAAATCCCATGGATGCAGGAGCCTGGTGGGCTGCAGTCCATGGGGTCGCTGAGTCGGACACGACTGAAAGACTTCACTTTCCCTTTTCACTTTCATGCATTGGAGAAGGAAATGGCAACCCACTCCAGTATTCTTGCCTGGAGAATCCCAGGGACAGGGGAGCCTGGTGGGCTGCCGTCTATGGGGTCACACAGAGTCAGACACGACTGAAGCGACTTAGCAGCAGCAGCAGCAGAGACAGAGCAAGCTTGGGTTGGCTATTGCTTGGTGAAGGCGGTCACACTGATTGGACTGGCTTCCTTTCCTTCCAGCTTCTTGAAGCCCCAGATATATATTTAAAATACACACACATTCTCTGAAAGAAAGCCTCATGGAGCCTACCTGTGGTGGCACCACTCACGCCAGCCTCTGAAGACTTCCCTCCCAGCTCTGACCTAGACTAAAAAGAGTATAGGATGTATTTCTTCATCTGTAGCTCTTAGCATATGTCTAAGGGCTCCACTTAACTTAGGAGACATTCAAGACTGTTTAAAAGAGCGGTTTTAAAACCTTTTAGCGCCACTCAAAGAATGGTTTCTAAGGGTCTCAGATCCCTTTGTGAATATGATGAAAGCTACAGATTGTCTCTTTAGAAAAAATGCACAAATATAAAAATTTCAAACAATTTTAGCGTATGATATCTACCTTCTAAGATTCCAGAGACTCCAAGTAAAGGAACCTTTCTTTAAAAACTTATGTTTTAAAAATTAATGGGTTAAAAGACAGGGTGAAACAATTTAAGAAATGCAAACTTATACGTCAGAATGGCAGCATGTGTAACCCTGGCAGAAATTCACTGCCTACCATGATCTAAGGTGGATCAGACCTACCAGGAAGAGCATGCAATGAGCTGCTCTGCATGTGTGCACTGGAGACCTGAGCTGAGGATTAATCTAAGGATCTAGAACCAGTGAATCCTATGACCCTAGCTGAGACTCCCAGGAAACATCCTTCAAGGGGGGTCTTCATAAACCAGGGCATGCCCCAAGCCTCCCCTGAAGAAAATTCCAACTGAAGACGAACTGAGGAGAAAAAAATAAAACACTGAGGAAATGCCATCATGAGAGACAGTCAGCAGGTGCAGCAAATGGAAGCTCTGATGCCCAAGAAAGGAGAGTGAAGTCAGCTGAGAAAGTACATGCACACTTTGTTTTATTGTGCTTCAAAGATATTGCAGTTTCTACAAATTGAAGGTTTGTGGCAACTCTGTGTGGAGCAAGCCTATCAATACCATTTACAGCATTTGCTCACTTTGTGTCATGCTTTGGCAATTCTGAAAAAGGGTGGATATATGTATATGTACAGCCGATTCGCTTTGCTCTACAGCTGAAACTAACACAATATTGTAAATCAACTATACTGAAATAATAATTTAAACAAACATTATTTCTAACTTTGTCTTTGTGATTATATTTGTTATAGTGATCCGTGATCAGTAATCTTTGATGTTTCTGTTAAAAAGGTTATGACTTGAAGGTTCAGATGATGGTTAACATTTTTGGCATTTGGTATTTTAAATTGAGGTATATACATTGTTTTTGTAAGGCATAATGCATACTTAATAGACTACAGAATGGTATAAAGACAACTTTTCTATGCATTGGGAAACTGAAAATTTCATGACTTGCTTTGTTGCTTTATTCACTCTATTGTGGCGTCTGGAACCAAACATGCAATATCTCCGAGATGTTCCTGTACTTTCATATAAGTGTGTTTAAAATATTCAAAGTAAAAGAAGAATAGATTCCATAAAATGGAGGTAATGGAAAAGGATATTCAAATCTGAGAAAAGTAGCTATGTTTACATATGAAAAATGTTGCCATAGGTGAGAGAAATAATTAACCTTATTTAAGGATAGTTTAAACTAGATGTGACTAAAGAGCGAATACATAAAGTGGAAGAATTGCCTGAGGAAATAACCCAGAATACAGAAGAGAGGAATGAACAGCTGGGAATTAGGAAAGAGAAGATGGAGAACAGAGGAAACAGTTTTATTCTCAGTTCAGTTCAGTTCAGTAGCTCAGTCGTGTCCAACTCTTTGCGACCACATGGACTGCAGTATGCCAGGCCTCCCTGTCCATCACTAACTCCCAGAGCTTACTCAAACTCATGTCCACTGAGTTGGTGATGCCATCCAACCTTCTCATCCTCTGTCATCCCCTGTCTCCTCCCACCTTCAATCTTTCCCAGCATCAGGGCCTTTCCCAGTGAGTTAGCTCTTTGCATCAGGTGGCCAAAGCATTGGAGTTTCAGCTTCAGTATCCGTCCTTCCAATGAATATTCGGGACTGATTTCCTTTAGGATGGACTGGTTGGATCTCCTTGCTGTCCAAGGGACTCTCAAGAGTCTTCTCCAACATCACAGTTCAAAAGCATCAATTCTTCAGTGCTCAAGCTTTCTTTATAGTCCAACTCTCACATCCATACATCTTTCTCTCTTTAGTCGCGAAGTTGTGTCCAAATCTTGCAGCCCCATGGACTGTAGCCTGCTAGGCTCCTCTGTCCATGGGATTCTCCAGACAACAATACTGAAGTGGGTTGCTGTTTCCTTCTCCAGGGGATCTTCCCGAACCTGGGTCTCCTGCATTGCAGGCAGATTCTTTACCAATTGAGCTATGAGGGGGAAAACCATAGCTTTGACTAGATGAACCTTTGTTGGCAAAGTAATATCTCTTCTTTTTAATATGCTCTCTAAGTTAGTCGTATACCCTAGATACATGGTAATGAAGAAAAAACTATTATGCAGAAGGAGAAAGTTTTGAAAGTTACTAGGCAGAAAAATGGAGAAGGCAATGGCACCCCACTCCAATACTCTTGCCTGGAAAATCCCATGGATGGAGGAGCCTGGTGTGCTACAGTCCATGGTGTCTCTAAGAGTCAGACACAACTGAGTGACTACACTTTCACTTTTCACTTTCATGCATTGGAGAAGGAAATGGCAACCCACTGCAGCGTTCTTGCTTGGAGAATCCCAGAGACGGGGGAGCCTGGTGGGCTGCCGTCTATGGGGTTGCACAGAGTCGGACACAACTGAAATGACTTAGCAGCAGCAGCAGCAGCAGCAGCAGCAGCTGCAGGCAGAGAAGATATTACTTACAGAAGTCAGTGTCGGACAAAAATCAGACTGTCATCCTCAGTAACACATGCCAGGACATTAAAAAAAAAAAAAAAAAGAATATCTCCAAGGCACTGAGGCAAAGTCGTGTGAGGACATATTTTAACTAACGTATATGATGCACTTTTGCATCCCCCAAACCACAGAGGACAGTGTCTTCATTAAATGGTGTTGGGAAAACTGAACAGCCATATAAAAGACTTAATCATACACAAAAATTAACTCAAAATGGATTAAAGACTTGAATGTAAAACCTGACACACAAAAAAATGCCTAGAAGGAAATAGAAAGCAGCAGTAAGCTCCTTGACATCAACCCCAATGTTGAATTTTCAGATTTGACTCCAAAAGCAAGGGCAACTAAAGCAAAAATAATCATGTGGGGCCTTTATAAAACTAAAAGTGTATGTACAGCATAAGAAACCATCAATACGATGAAAAGACAGCCTAGTGAATAGTGAAAATACTTGCAAATCATATCTGATAAGAAGTTAATATCCAAAATGTAGGAACAATTCAAACAACTCAATGGCATTAAAAACCCCTCCCAAACAACCTCATTTAAAAATGGACAGAGAATATAAATAGACATTTTTCCAAAGAAGACATGAATGTAGCCAACAGACCCAGGAAAAGATGTTCAGCATCACTGATTATCAGGGAAATGCAAATCAAACCACAGTGAACTACCATCTCACACCTGTTAGAATGGCTATAATCAAAATGAGAAGAAATAGCAAGCCTTGGCAAGGATGTAAAGAAAAGGGGAGTTTACACTGTTAGTGGGAGTGTAAATTGGTGCCACCACTGTGGAAAACAGTCTGGTATTTCACAAAAAAAATTAAAAATAGAACTACAGTCAGTTCAGTTCAGTCGCTCAGTCGTGTCCGACTCTTTGCGACCCCATGAATTGCAGCACGCCAGGCCTCCCTGTCCATCACCAACACCCAGAGTTCACTCAAACTCACTTCCATCGAGTCCGTGATGCCATCCAGCCATCTCATCCTGGGTCGTCCCCTTCTCCTCCTGCTCCCAATCCCTCCCAGCATCAGAGTCTTTTCCAATGAGTCAACTCTTCGCATGAAGTGGCCAAAGTACTGGAATTTCAGCTTTAGCATCTTTCCTTCCAAAGAACACCTAGGACTGATCTCCTTTAGAATGGACTGGTTGGATCTCGTTGCAGTCCAAGGGACTCTCAAGAGTCTTCTCCAACACCACAGTTCAAAAGCATCAATTCTTCAGCGCTCATCTTTCTTCACAGTCCAACTCTCACATCCATACATGACCACTGGAAAAACCATAGCCCTGACTATACAGTATGATCCATCAATTCCACTTCTGGGTATTTTTCCAAAAAGAACAAAGTCACTAATTTGAAAGATACATGCACTTGATGTTCATTGCAATTTTGTTTAAATAGCCAAGGTTTGGAAACAAGCTAAGTGTCTGTTGGTAGATAAATGAATAAAGAAGATATGGTATATACATACAGTGGAAATACAACTTAGCCATATAAAAACCTGCCATTTGTGACAACATGACTAACCCTTGAAGGCATTATGCTAAGTGAAATGTCAGACAGAGAAAAACAAATACTGTTTGATAGCATTTATATGTGGAATCTAAAAAGCAAAACATATGAACAGACAAAACAAGATGAAACTCATAGATACAGACAGCAGATCGGTGGTTACCGGAACAGAGGGCAGCTGTGGGTGGGTGAAATGGGTGAAGGGGATAAGTTGTATGGTGACAGCTGAGAACTAGACTTATTGTATAGATCACTTTGTAGTGCATGCAAATATGGAATTATTATGTTGTAAGCCTGAAACTAGGAAAATACTATATTCCAGTTTTACACCCCCCTAATATAAAACTCAAACCACAAAACATAAACATCCATGAGGAATATCCTCAAGTATTGAGTTTATTCCGGTTGGTAAAATTAAAGGTGACTTTTAGTTTTATCTTAATACTTCTGTATTATTCACATTTACCACAATAAACATGGTTAACTTATGTAATAGAATAAATATTAAAAAACGATGATCTGTATTGAAAGGATAGGAAGTCTCTGTCTGTTCAAATTAAGCCCATTCTTTAAGGATTAGCTCCTTTGACACTTTATCCACGAGGCCGTCCTGCGGTTCCTTCCCCTCTGCGAGATGGACTCATCCATTAGGCACACAGGGAACACAGTGCTGAGGGCCCATGGTAATGTTTTAATTTTAAATCCTTTTAAAATCAGAAGGAAAAGCTGCATATAATGTTAATGAGCACATAATAAGGCATACAACCTGGATTGTATTTTATTTTTGTCTTTATACCAACGTGGTGGTAAAATATAATTTAAAATGAATTAAATTTATATTATACATTAAATTATATTTATATATTTATAATTTGTATATAAATGTATATATTTATAATCATATATTAATTTTCTTATTTTTAATGCAGAAGGAACCAATGAAGGCAAAAGTGCCCAGGGCTCATGGAAGTCATAAACCAGAGCTGTACCTCTGACTTCCTGTCTTAATTTTGGTTGCCCCAGAGGCAGAGTCTGAGACAAGCCTCTGCAGGCAGATTATTTGGGAAATGACCTTAGCAAGCAGATGTCAGGGAGCAGAGAGAGAGACAGGGAGAGACAGAGGGAAGCAAGTCCATAAAATCATGTGTTCTTAAGGTCAATGTGGTGGGCCACAGGGTTCAGGTTTTCTAGGACCTTCATTCCTAAAGACGAACAGAGTGAGTTCCAGTATTTCCAACCTGAAGGATGAGATGCCAGGCTATTTATCTGCTGAGTGTGGTCCCCTCGTTTTTGAGCAATGACCCTGAAGGCTGTTCAGTTCTTTATACGGGGCTTGTATAAGCTGATTGGCTCCTGACACTGGGGCAGAAAACCAAGTGTTAGCTCAGGATGAGATGCTGTGAGCCTGAGAGTGAGATTGCATGGCTCATTGCAGCTGAAACTAAAACCAGAGCAGGGCCAAGGTGGTATACCTCACATGACCAAGAGTGTCTGCTGCCATTCCCCTGGAATCAATCTCACATAATCCCTACACTCCCAGACCATTTTATTCATATATCCATATGAGCTCTTTTTATATTCAGCCATGTCTTGTGTATCCCATACTTCCTTCTGTCCTTGAAATAAACATTCCTTGAGGTCATAAGCAATTCTCATGGCACAGAACCTTGCATATAGTAGGTACTCGATACGTATTGTTGATTTCATTTAACAAAGAGGGCCCTGGACTAGAATTTAAGAGAACTGAATCCAAGTCCCTACTCTGCTGCTAATAAACTGCATAATTTTGGGCAACCCCTTGTCTCCTCAGGATCTCATAACTGTATCTACAAAATGAGGAGCATGTACAAGATCTTCTCCAAGGAGCCCTTTGGGTGTGTGTGATTATTCCCATCCACACAATTCCATTCAGCATGAAGAAAGCTCCAACTGCATTCTCCTCCCAGTGTCAGCTGCTGGAATTAGAGGGGTGGACGCAGCACAGTTTTACTGTGCAAAAATGGAATGTTTCTTCACAGAGAGAGACAAACAAAGAATTATAGCACCTTGTGGGCAGAAGCAAATCAGAGGGCTGATGACACACAGTGGGATTTGTAACCAGATCTGGGACGTGTCAGGAGGAATTCTTGCAGAGATGATTCTTAAAGAATGTGTGATAAGTGATGGGGAGAGTCTGGTGAGAACAGAGGAGGATAGCCCATAAGGAGCTAGTCCAGGGAAGGGAGACACCTTCCTCCAGGGTGAGGACAGAAAAGGAATGCTTGTAAGGCTCTTAGACTTTTGGACCAGCACGATCCCCATATCTCATGTTGCCTTTCTGAGACTGACTGCTGTAATCAAATACTAATTTTCATCTGTGTGTTGGCTCCAAGATGGGGAGAGGGGTACTAGGTATATGGACAATATACCTCCCATAGTGGGAGACAAGACATACTTTTTCTGTGTTTGCTGGGAAAGGAGAATCACCTTCAGCTTATTTTATATTTATTATAAGTGGCACTGTGGAAATGGATTTTTAAAAAGTGCAGCCATAGACTAATGGAGAGAAGAGGATGTATTAGCTTCTAGACAGGTCCTCAATTTATATATGTTCAATCAGTCCAGTGTTCCTCTCGTTGATAGTAATGAGTACATTTCTTTCCAGAAGTCAGAGCCCTTGTTGTTTTCTTCCTAAGATGATGGGAGTATTTATGTTATGATGATCAGGTATGTGTTACCCCAGGTAGAATATACTGGAGGTGCTTGTAGAAGCAGCTCTTTCATGCTAAGGGCACCATGGGGAGCACAGAGACCCCAGTCCTCTGGATGTACCTGCTGATGTATCCCCTTCCTGTTCTGCCTGAGCATGAGATCACCTCATAATTTTACCTCCTGGGGTAATTTGCTGCTTTGGGAACCAATGCTGTTTGCTGATAAACATCCCCACTGCACAGAAATGTTGTGCTTAGTAGGTTTCTCTTTTTGGAGAAATGACCCTAATTTCAACAACTTGCTTCATTACAGAGGAGAAACAAATGATGAAATTTGCCAAAGCAGTGGCTGGAACACAGTCTTCCCAACGTTTCCCTGGAAGAGGAAGCAGAGGAATATTGGAGACAGACTTTGTTTCTTGTAGGGAAACTCACTTCTTGGAAAAGTTTGGTTCAGAATGTGAAATTGGATGTTGGTTACAGGTATGAACACTGATTCACTGCTGCAGATGCCTGGACATATAGGAACTACTCAAAAGTAAATCTGGTCACCCCCAGTTTTCAGTTGTGTTTAGTCTTAGCACAGGTCATCTGTGACCTTGCAATAGAGGGAAATGGCATGAAGGAATGGATGTATATACTGAGACTTTGCAAAGTGCGCTGGTTAGTTCATCTATTCTTTTACTAATGGCTGGACAAAGCATTTTACATTGTCAATTCAGTTAACACATTAATGAAAACATGGAGTGAGTCATTTACTGTGAGGGTTAAAATATCATTTCATGCAATCTTCACCTCAATATCAGGCAGTTAGGAATTTTCATTATCCAAAGTTCATAGATAAGCAAATGAAGCTCGAAGAGTTTAAATCAAGGCTTAAGGGGATGCAATTCATAAGGGACAAAGCTGGAATTTAAACCTGAGTTTGTCTGACTCTAGAGCTCATGTGTGTGACCTCACAGGTCACACTTCAGTCACCCAGTGTTTATAAAACTCAGCATTTATAGAAGCAGTTATGGTGACCTCACTGATGATGAGCACAGGGCATGAGAGAGTAATAATCCCCCAAATCCCCACTCTTACCTCATTCCTTGATTCATTCATCAAGCACTTCTTGAGTTGATATGTCTGTCTCTACACTATGAGACTCAGTGATGAACAATGTATGGTTCTTATCCTGGACTGCACAGTCAGGAAAACAAAGAGAAACACTCCAAGTACAGTAGCCTATATACTAATTCAGACATGTTCTAGTGATCAGTGGCTAAGTAACAGTTCACCAAATACTTAGTCTTTTTTTCCTCACCATTAAATATTGTTTATTTATTTGATGGCCGGGTCTTAGTTGTGGTACACAGGATCTGGTTCCATGACCAGGGATTGAAACCAGGTCCCCTGCACGGGGAGCATGGCATCATAGCCACTGGACCACCAGCTGCGTGCGTGCCTGCTCAGTCGTGTCCAACTCTTTGCAACCCCATGGACTGCAGCCCACCAGGCTCCTCTGTCCATGGGATTTCCCAGGCAAGAATACTGAAGTGGGTTGCCATTTCTTCCTCCAGGGGATCTTCCTGACCCAGGGGTCAAACTCACATCTCTTGCATCTCTCTCCTGCGCTGGCAGGCAGATTCTTTACCATTGCACCACCTGGGATTCCCACCAGGGAATTTCTGAACATCTCCCATGGTTCTGTGACTGTTAGACTCATCTTGGGACCCCTCATGTTTTTGCCCACTGACCATGGTTGAGACTGTGGTCATCTGAAGAGTTTTTTATTCATGTGTCTGGTGCCTGTGGTGGCTGGATGTGTGTGGGGGCTGTTCTCTCAGATCCCTGTCTCTTCACATGGGTTCTCTGCTTGGCTAGCTTGGGATTCCTCACAGCATCTGTCAATCCATGACAGATGGATTTCTTCCTGGTGACTGGCTTCCCTTGGAGCAAACCTCCCGAGAGTGAAAGTTGGAAGCTGTGAAGCTTTTTCTGACTAACCCTCAGAAATCAAAGTGTGACTTCTCTTGCATTTTGTTGGTTATAAGCAAATCTTCAGTTCAGCTCAGAGTCAAGGGTGGGGCTGCACCGGAGCACGAAAACTGAGAAGCATAATTTATTGGGGGGCAAATTTGGAGACTAGATACCACACACTAAATATTCATCAAGTTTGAGAGCCCTTGAGGGGCTTTATCCCAGGGCAGAGAAAGTTTAGCCTGACTCTGGACAAAGGTAGACTACTTCTTGCAGTCAAGAGTTTCAGCGTTTGGGGGAAGCTCAAGCAGTTGGGTTGAACAGCAGTGTACGTGAGTGGGTTGAGGTGTGTGGCTAGTGGAACAGAGAGTCTAGAGTTAAAAATGGCCAGCACTCTCCTGGCTTTAATGAATAGGAGAAGTGGAATTCTTGAAGGTCTAATAAACAAGGAGTATCAGAATGAGATCTGTGCATTGGAAGATCCCTCAGGTTACCATGTGGAAGACAGATCTGAGAAGGCAATAATGGAGTCAAGAAACAGTTGAGTTGGGATAAGGAAAGCTCTTCCTTAGGAGAAAGTAAGACTTTGTGAGTTACAAGTTTTGTCTAGTTAGCTGAAGAGGATGAGCGGGGAAAGGACCAGGAGGCTTCTCCACTGGGCAGCATTGTAGGAGGTGGTGCTGTTTAATGTGGTGGAGGATACAGAAGCAGTGCCCATTGATGCATCCAGCCTTGAACTTGTTGGTTCAGAAGTACCTGCAGGAGAATCCAGTGGAGATGCTTTTTCCGTGACGTGGCACACACACACACCATAGTGCTCTGCCCAGGTTCCCTTTACAGGACCAGTCCATGCTCCACCAGCCTTAACTGTGGGGTAGCTGGCTGTCTGCACCTGCACCCTTATCCTGGACATTTCCCTCACCCAGAACAGCTCAGGAGGTTGTACCTCTTGCTGGAGGCAGCTCACAGCCCATGACTGGCTGAGCATGGGGCTGCAGATCACCATCCCCCTGCTACCAGGGAGGACAACTCTGTGATGCCGTTTATGCTTCCGAGCTCCCCAAGGGCTCAGCCGAGGATAGAGTTCCACTGAATTCACATCTTTATGCAGCCTCTTCCCCTGCCCTAACTTGATGCTCCCATCCCCTCCTCTCTCAGGAAATCACAAGCATAAGAGCCTCAGACCAGAGCTACTTCGAGGAAAACTGATCTAAAGAGCCTTTTCGAAGGTGTCCCCATGGATAGGTTGTTTCCAGGCATAGCAAGTTCTTTTCTGTGAAACCTATTCTAAAAAAAAAAAAAAAATAGTAGAGAGCTCTACTCAGTACTCTGTAATGACCTACATGGGTAAAGAATCTAAAAAAGAGTGAATGTATGTGTGTGTATTCTGATTCATGTTGCTGTATAGCAGAAACTAACACAGCATTGTAAATCAATGCTACTCCAATAAAAATTTCAAAAAATAATAGGGCCTCTTATAAGGTTGAGCTGAGTTGTGATGTGTAACATATTTAAGATGTGTTGTAAAAATAGAGCTTGTAGCAAGGTACAACTATTCTGGAACAAAACTACCTGCTTTTAATCCCAACTCCACTAACTGTACATCTTGGGCAAGTCTTCTTACCTATAAAATGGGAGATTGATAGTCTCTGTGTGCATGCTAAGTCACTTCAGTTGTGTCCAACTCTTTGCAACCCCATGGACTATAGCCCACCAGGCTTCTCTGTCCATGCAATTCTCCAGGCAGGATTAGTGAAGTGGGCTGCCATGCTCTTCTCCAGGGATCAAACCCACATCTCTTATGTCTCCTGCATTTTCAGGCATGTTCTTTACCACTAGTGTATACAAGACAATTATTGTAAGGAGTTAAAAAATTATCACTATAATGTAAAATATGATAAGGATAATTTTGTCTAGTACATTCAATGATATATTCTCAGCACCTTCAATAATATCTGATAAGATTCTCAATAAATATTCACTGAGTGAATATGTATAAAGCAATTAGAAGAACATTGGACACAATTTCACTACTGGGAGTTGATCCAAAAAATACATTCACAGTAATATAAACCAACAGAAAGATTATTAATTACAGAAATAGCAATAGCTTGTTGAAAGCAGTTGTTGATCAGTTGCTGTGATGTCCAACTCTTTGCAAACTCAAGGACTGTAGCATTCCAGGCTTCCCTGTCCTTTACTGTCTTCCCAAGTTAGACCAAATTCATGTCCATTTAATTGATGATGCTCTCTGTCCATCTCATCCTCTGTTGCCTGTTTCTCCTTCTGCCCTCAATCTTTCCCAGAATCAGGGTCTTTTCCAGTGAGTCAGCTCTTTGCATCAGGTAGTCAAAGTATTGGAACTTCAGCTGCAGCATCAGTACTTCCAATGAATATTCATGGTTGGTTTCCTTTAGGATTGACTGGTTTGATCTGCTTGCTGTCCAAGGGACTCTCAAGAGTCTTCTCCAGCACCACATTTTGAAAGCATCAGTCCTTTAGGGTTTAGCCTTCTCTGTGGAATGACTCTCACATCTGTACATGACTACTGGAAAAAACCATAGCTTTGACTAGATGGACTTTGTTGGCAAAGTGATGTCTGATTTTTAATATGCTGGCTAGTCTTGTCGTGGGTGTCCTTCCAAGGATCAAGAGTCTTTTAACTTCATGGCAGCAGTCACTGTCCGCAGTGATTTTGGAGCCCAGGAAAATAAAATCTGTCATTGTTTCCACTTTCCCACCTTCTATTTGCCTTGAAGTGATGGAGCTGAATGTCATGATGTTTGTTTCTTGAATGTTGAGTTTTAAGCCAGCTTTTTCACTGTCGTCTTTCACCCTCATCAAGTGGCTCTTTAGTTCCTCTTCACTTACCATTAGAGTGGTATCATCTGCATATCTGACACTGCTGATATTTCTCCCAGCAATCTTGATTCCAGCTTGTGATTCATGATTCATTCAGCTTTCACGTGATGTACTAAGAGTCGGACACGGCTGAGCGACTTCACTTTCACTTTTCACTTTCATGCATTGGAGAAGGAAATGGAAACCCACTCCAGTGTTCTTGCCTGGAGAATCCCAGGGATGGGGGAGCCTGATGGGCTGTTGTCTATGGGGTCGCACAGAGTCGGAAATGACTGAAGCGACTTAGCAGCAGCACTCTGCATATAAGTTAAATAAGCAGAGTGATAATATATAGACTTGTCATGCTCTTTTCCCAGTTTTGAACCAGTCATTCTATGTCCAGTTCTAACTGTTGCTTCTTGACCTGCATACAGGTTTCTCAGGAGACAGGTCAGGTGGTTTGGTACTCCCATCTCTTTAAGAATTTACCACAGTTTGTTGAAATCAGTAGCTTGTTTGAAATAGCAAAAGATTATGAAAATTTATACAACTATGCTATATGTGTACATATGTTAATGCACACATGTATATGTAAATATGCCAGATGCTCAGTCATGTCTGACTCTTTGCGACCCCAGGGACTGTAGCCCGCCAGGCTCCTCTGTCCATGGGATTTTCAAGGCAAGAATACTAGAGTGGGTTGCCATTTCCTTCTCCAATTAATACACATATGTACATACTATACAATTATCAAAAAGACTATATAAATAAATAAATTTTTCATTCATTCGGTGGAATACTATGCAATCACAAAAAAATGAGACAGTGAAACAGACAGATATGGAATGATTGCCAACATATATTGTGAAAAAGGAAAGTGTAGAGAAAAGCCAGGTGCTGTGTGTGTAGCCCTTCATCATTTGTGGAAGGATATATACACATATTTGTAAATACTTCTGTGTATGTGCTAGATACGCAAGCTGTACATGTGCAGGTACACGCACACAATCTCTGGCGGGAGTCCCAGGGATCTAGCAGCAGTGATTGCCTCTGGGGGAAGGAAACTCATTGTTTGGACTCAGGAATAGAAAGAAAATTTAAGGTAAACCCTTGTGATTTTTATTCCATGGGCAAGGCAAGACTCTCCTATTTGGAAACTAATCAAACAATTCACAATCTTTAAAAGAAGAACTGAAATTTAACCAAGAGTTGGCTGCCTAGGGGCAAGTGAGAGAGGGGGGATCTATTTTCAATCATCTAACAGAGCCACAGGCATCTTGCTCCAGAGAGCGCAGGACTGGTAAGAGCATGGCATTTTTCCTGCACAAGGGGGCGCTAAGCCCTTTACCTGGTAAATCCCCTGTGAATTGACCTCTAAAGATTGATTACAGCTCAGCCTTCCACTCCTCTGGCTTGGAAAATTAGATTGAATACCATTATTAATTTTGATGATCAGACTTGAATTCTCTGTAAGCTCACTTAGCAGGCAGACAGCTTTTAGCCTTTTATAAATAATGCCCTCCAGATGAGCTCTGCCTTCTTATGGGGATGGAGGGGTTTGAGGGTGGGACAGAAGCATCCACTGTGTCAGGACCCCTGCTGGGGAGCTGACTTGTGCATCAAGTCAGTTAATCCTCTTACCCTGTCCCTGGGTCTCAGCATCATTTTGTCCGCTTAGGTGGGAAACAGACTCTGGTGGTTAAATGACTTGCTTGCGGACATAGAAAGTGAATAAGGAGAGAGGAGGCCCATAACAGGTACTGTCAACTACACCGGGGTTAATGAGTAATCATGACTTTGTTTGAAGGGGGTAATGCACAAGAGACCTATAAAAAAACACCAAGAAGAGAGAAGATGTTGGCTTGCCAAAACTGTTCCTGATGGCTGAGAAAAAGGTGCTTTTCTTTTTTTTTTTTTTTAATTTTTAGTTTTTTATTTTTTAAATTTTAAAATCTTTAATTCTTACATGCATTCCCAAACATGACTTTTCTTAAGTTGGACATCTTCCCTCTATTCCTCACACTGTAGAGTGTCTGTGACATCTGAGAAATATGATCTGTCTCCCGGGTGAATCTGAGGGTGCCAAGGAGCTGTCCCCTCCATGCTGACTGAAAAATCACAGTGTGTTTGTGAGGAGGACCAAGCTGGGATGTTCTCTCAGCTTGTGCAGGTCACTCTTACTGAAAGGTAGGGGTGCTGTGACCCATAGAGAGGAAAAGAGAAATTCAGGTCACACAGGCTGTGCTGCAAGTTAGGGCCACACACTCAGTCTTTGGGTTTTGTTTTTCCAGTTCTTCCCAAATGTGTTATTAGCTTCAGTTGTGTCTGACTCTTTTGCAACCCCTTGGACTACAGCCCGCCAGCCTCCTCTGTCCATGGGATTCTCCAGGCAAGAATACTGGAGTGGGTTGCCATATCCTTCTCCATTTCCTTCCCAACCCAGCGATCAAACTTGGCTCTCCTGCTTTGCAGGCAGATTCTTACTTATAAAAATTTTACAAAGGCCACATTACTCTGGAATCTAATCTTGCAGACCCTGAACTCAACCCCCTTATTTATTCTGAGTTCCCTTCCTTGTGAGTCACTGTGTTCCTCACTGGTAAATCAGTCTATGAGGATGGAAGTGACCTATCAGTTTTAAAACACATAATTTTAACTCCTAGTTTTTACAAGTAGTAATTTCCAGCTTTCTGCAATGTGGATTGGAAGTGTCTGCTGGTAAAGAACCGAGTCTTCTTTTGACGACCTGTCTAGACATCTTTGTCCTGTGCCAGGGATGACAGTAGGCACTTATCCTGGCTTACCTTATTGAGTAGTGAGCTGGCATCCATTTAAGGAGCTGCAGAGAACCCAGGGAGATTGTCACATTGCTGTGTGGATTAGCAGTAGAATATCAAACATGAACCTGAGTACACTGCCTGTTGAAAAGTGGTATTGGTAGTGTGGTAGGCAGAGTTCTGGGTGGTCCCCAAGATTGCACCTCTTTGTGTACGTTCCAAGTCGAATCTCTTCCCTTTCACTGTGGGCAGGTCTGGAGAATGTTATGGATGCCCCTCCCCTGGTCACATTACCCAGCTAAGTGAAGGGATGGTACAGATGTCACTAAGTCCCTAATTAGTTTGACTATGAATTAATCAAAGAGAGATTCCCTGGATAGGCCTGAGCTAATCGAGTGAGTCCTTTCAAAGATGGCTTAGGACTTCTTTGAAGTCAGAGAGGTTGTCCTTCTGGCCTGGAGTTGTTTCAACCTGAAGGAAATAAATTCTGCCAACAATCTGAGCTTCAAGTGAGACTCCAGGCTGGCCAGTACCTTGACGACAGCCCTGCCAGAGCCTGGGCAGAGGACTCAGCAGAGCTGAGCCCAGATAGCTACCCTGTAGAAATCATGGGATCATCAACGGGTTCTAAGCTGCCAAGTTTGTAATTTGTTACACAGCCTAGAAAACAAATACAGGTCCCATGTTTGTGGAAGGAATTTAGGCCATGCCTTGTGTGGCTGACGGATTGTCCTACACCTAATTTCTTTCATTTTTCGTTTCTCTGCTTAAATGTGAATGTATTTTTTTTCATGTGATGATATTTGAGAATAAGAACATACATAACGTTAGATGCCCTTGTATGATTTTTTTCAAATCACTTAATTTCCTCATGGCTTCCTTGGTTCCCCTGTGAAACAGCAATGGCTCTGTGGCTGGCGTGGCAGTGGCCCACCAGGTGGCACTCGCCAGGACCTTGGGGGTGGTGAGGGGCTTCTGCAAACAGATGAATAATCAAGGGGCTTTATGGAATGGATAAGCAGCTATGATCGACTGGAAAGAAAATGGGATTTTCAGTCTAGAGAACTATGTTTACATTTTTATTCTACTTAAGAGCCATGTGATCTTAGGCAAATCAGTCAATTCTTCTGATTCCTGGTTTTGCTTGTTTGTTTTTTTAATCTCTAGAGTGAGGGATCATAACAGGCTGGGGGTGAGGACTAAATGAGCTACTGTGTATGACTCAGATTGTCACCTCCTGTTTGCATTTTAGTCTTGTCCAGGTCAGTTCCTCCCTTACAGACTGGAATTTTCTCACCCTCCTGATCTCTTGGATTCTTCTAGTAACACTTGGATTGCAAATGGGATTTTATTGGAAATGGGAAATTAGGTGACAAAGACAAGAGAAAAATTTCCATTTCCTTTCAGAGCAGAATGTCACCCTATTCTGTTTCAGTGAAGAATAAAGGAATTTGGATAAAATGTCAGTTTCCTTCTGAACTAAATTGGGAATTATAATGACATGCACAGTCTCCATTGAGCACATGAATATTCATAATTAAAAATGAAATTGTCCTTTTTTTCAGATTGTGAAAGTGAACAGAACTCCCCAGGGGTGGCCAAGGCCAGAAGAGCTGTTCATTTTAAGAAAAAGTCGAAGGAAATTCTAAGATTCCAAAGTGATGTATTCAAAATCGTAACAGGTGCCAGGCAAGGGTTGGTGAAACACCGTTAGACTGAGATGCCCCTTCCATGCTTTCTGGGTGACCCAGAGGATATAGGAGGTATCCCTCTGGGGAGGGAAGGAGCTTTGAAAATATGTCCTGGCTGCTTACTCCATATCCCACCCTGCCACCCTGCCTCTGGCCAACACCATAGCTCACACACACACTCATCTTGTTTTCCAGACATACTGTAGCGCTGCCTCTTCAAAATTCAATATAGTGGGTTAGGCATATATTAAGTAAGTGAAACATAGAGGGAGGGTAGGATGTGCTAGAGGAGTCAGCCTTTAGTTAGTAGTTACTATAGCCATGTTATAGACAAGCTAAGACTGAGATTGTTGTACCTGCTGTTCTTCGTGACATCTTCGATTTATTCTCCTAATTTTATGTCTATTTTTTAATTAAAGGGTCTTTTCAGGATATTTCTTTGTATATCCTGAGACCCATATTGTTCTAGAGGAAGAAACAGACAGCTTGTAGGTGTGAGGTCTGAACTATGGGGCCTTGGGCGAAGCCCTCCTTTCTGGACCCTCAGTTGTTGTTGTTTTTTTTTTAAAGACTTTTTTGAAGTGTACCATTTTTAAAGTCTTTGTTGAATTTGTTAGAGCGTTGCTTCTGTTTTATGTTTTGTTTTTTTTTTTTTGGCCACGAGGCATGTGGGGTCTTAGCTCCCCAATCAGGAATCAAACCTGCACCCCTACGCTGGAAGGCAAACCTTAACTACTGGGTCACCAGGGAAGTCCCTGGATCCTCATTCTTGCTTGGACAATCTTGTAGTTGAACTAATGGCCATTAAAGAGATCCTTGTCACTCTTCATTCTTTGGCCATGATTCCTCTCCCTTTCCTGTTCCAGTTTTCCAAATGTCATAAAGATGTTCATTCATTTCTCTGGGCCCGAGAGAAGGAATCCTTTTGGGGAGAAAAGCCAAGGCTTGTGTCTATTAGATCCCTTCACCCTAAATACTGTGCTCTGATTTCTGCTCAAATCCAGGGAAGTGATTGCTTATGCTTTGCCTTAGTAAAATGGGGAACCGCTAAGGTGACTTGTTCTAGAAGATTGAGCTTAATCAAGATATGCCTTCCTTGATTTGAAAAGGTGCTGTGTGCTGTGTTTAGTTGCTCAGTTGTGTCTGACTCTTTGCAACTCCATGGACTGTAGCCCACCAGGCTCCTCTGTCCATTGGGATTCTCCAGACAAGAATACTGGAGTGGGTAGCCTATTCCTTCTTCAGGGAATCATCTAGAACCAGGAATTGAACCGGAGTCTCCTGCATTGCAGGTGGATTCCTTACCAGCTGAGCTCCCGGAGAGGTACTGAGGTGTGATTAGCCTAGCAACTCTGCAGTACCTTCCAGAAGCCTTGGAAGCATGAGTTTCTTCTTTTCGTTCTTTTTCATCTGCTTGCCCCTTTGGAGTTAATGGTTTCTTCCTGTAACTGCCATGATCGACTTTCCTGGACGCCATCCGCATCTATCATCCCAGTGACAGTGCCTTAATTGAAATGACATCTTAGAATTATTTCTTTAAAATTCATTGTTTAATTCAGTAAATTTAGTATTAATTAACACCAACTGTGGTGGTGTTTTGGTCCCCCATTTGTCACTCTCTCAGCTCAGCACAGGAAATAATAGGTCTATTTCATTTTACAGGGCTTATTTGACTTGGAAGAGAGGAGGAAGAGAGGAGGGAGAGAATGAGGAGGGGAAAAACGAGAAGGAGAAATGTGTGTTGCTAGATGCCACTCATCCTTAGAGGAGCCTTGACAAGACTTGGGGGTACAACCATAAGTCAGGGGAACCTCAGAGAGCCATCCACTTCAAAAGGTTTCTTTTGAATATAACATTCAGGATGAATGAATGCACATGCCTCTGCATGTGTGTGTCTATGCAAATACACTTAAACTCTATTTTCCAGCCCTGTGGGAAAATGATATGTGTAGTTAATCAAATAATGTGACAAAGAATTATCATGCATCCTGTTAATACAGTCAAGCTTTGTAAGAATTAGGCTATGCTGGGAATAGGGATATTGAGTCTTAGTGGTTAAATATGGTCTTAGCCTGGGTTCCCCAGAAGATCCTGAGTTCAGGATTTAAGAGCAAGTAGCCCCATGAACAGTATGAAAAGGCAAAATGATAGGATACTGAAAGAGGAACTCCCTGGGTCGGAAGGTGCCCTATATGCTACTGGAGATCAGTGGAGAAATAACTCCAGAAAGAATGAAGGGATGGAGCCAAAGCAAAAACAACACTCAGTTGTGGATGTGACTGGTGATAGAAGCAAGGTCCAATGCTGTAAAGAGCAATATTACATAGGAACCTGGAATATTAGGTCCATGAATCAAGGCAAATTGGAAATGGTCAAACGGGAGATAGCAAGAGTGAACGTCGACATTCTGGGAATCAGCAAACTACAATGGACTGGAATGGGTGAATTTAACTCAGATGACCATTATATCTACTACTGTGGGCAGGAAACCCTTAGAAGAAATGGAGTAGCCATCATGGTCAACAAGAGAGTCCAAAATGCAGTACTTGGATGCAGTCTCAAAAACGACAGAATGATCTCTGTTCGTTTCCAAGGCAAACCGTTCAACATCACGGTAATCCAAGCCTATGCCCCAACCAGTAACGCTGAAGAAGCTGAAGTTGAACGGTTCTATGAAGACCTACAAGACCTTTTAGAACTAACACCCAAAAAAGATGTCCTTTTCATTATAGGGGACTGGAATGCAAAAGTAGGGAGTCAAGAAACACCTGGAGTAACAGGCAAATTTGGCCTTGGAATATGGAATGAAGCAGGACAAAGGCAAATAGAGTTTTGCCAAGAGAACACACTGGTCATAGCAAACACCCCCTTCCAGCAACACAGGAGGAGACTCTACACATGGACATCACCAGATGGTCAACATCAAAATCAGATTGATTATATTCTTTGCAGCCAAAGATGAGGAAGCTCTATACAGTCAGCAAAAACAAGACTGGGAGCTGACTGTGGCTCAGATCATGAACTCCTTATTGCCAAATTCAGACTTAAATAGAAGAAAGTGGAGAAAACCACTTGACCATTCAGGTATGACCCAAATAAAATCCCTTATGATTATACAGTGTAAGTGAGAAATAGATTTAAGGGACTAGATCTGATACAGTGCCTGATGAATATGGACAGAAGTTCATGACATTGTACAGGAGACAGGGATCAAGACCATCCCCATGGAAAAGAAATGCAAAAAAGCAAAATGGCTGTCTGGGGAGGGCTTACAAATAGCTGTGAAAAGAAGAGAAGCAGAAAGGAAAGGAGGAAATGAAAGATAAGCATCTGAATGCAGAGTTCAAAGAATAGCAAGGAAAGATAAGAAAGCCTTCCTCAGCAATCAATGCAAAGAAATAGAGGAAAAGAAAGAATGGGAAAGACTAGAGATCTCGTCAAGAAAATTAGAGATACCAAGGGGACATTTCATGCAAAGATGGGCTCCACAAAGGACAGAAATGGTATGGACCCAACAGAAGCAGAAGATATTAAGAAGAGGTGGCAAGACTACACAGAAGAACTGTACAAAAAAGGTCTTCACAACCCAGATAATCACGATGGTGTGATCACTCATCTAGAGCCAGACATCCTGGAATGTGAAGTCAAGTGGGCCTTAGAAAGCATCACTACAAACAAAGCTAGTGGAGGTGATAAAATTCCAGTTGAGCTATTTCAAATCCTGAAAGATGATGCTGTGAAAGTGCTGCACTCAATATGCCAGCAAATGCGGAAAACTCAGCAGTGGCCACAGGACTGGAAAAGGTCAGTTTTCATTCCAATCCCAAAGAAAGGCAATGCCAAAGAATGCTCAAACTACCGCACAATTGCACTCATCTCACATACTAGCAAAGTAATGCTAAAAATTCTCCAAGCCAAGCTTCAGCAATATGTGAACCATGAACTTCCAGATGGTCAAGCTGGTTGGAAAGATTAACCAGCTTGAATCAGCTTTTCTGGTAGAAAAGGCAGAGGAACCAGAGATCAAATTGCCAACATCCACTGGATCATGGAAAAAGCAAGAGAATTCCAGAGAAACATCTATTTCTGCTTTATTGACTATGCCAAAGCCTTTGACTGTGTGGACCACAATAAACTGTGAAAAATTCTGAAAGAGATGGGAATACCAGACCACCTGACCTGCCTCTTGAGAAATCTATATGCAGGTCAGGAAGCAACAGTTAGAACTGGACATGGAACAACAGACTGGTTCCAAATAGGAAAAGGAGTACATCAAGGCTGAATATTGTCACCTTGCTTATTTAACTTCTATGCAGAATACATCATGAGAAATGCTGGGCTGGAAGAAGCACAAGCTGAAATCAAGATTGCCGGGAGAAATGTCAATAACTTCAGATATGCAGATGACACCACCCTTATGGCAGAAAGTGAAGAGGAACTCAAAAGCCTCTTGCTGAAAGTGAAAGAGGAGAGTGAAAAAGTTGGCTTAAATCTCAACATTCAGAAAACTAAGATCACGGCATCCAACCCATCACTTGACAGGAAATAGATGGGGAAACAGTGGAAACAATGTCAGACTTCATTTTTTTGGGCTCCAAAGTCACTGCAGAAGGTGATTGCAGCCATGAAATTAAAAGACGCTTACTCCTTGGAAGGAAAGTTACGACCAACCTAGACAGCATATTGCAAAGCAGAGACATTACTTTGCCAAGAAAGGTCCATCTAGTCAAGGCTATGGTTTTTCGAGTGGTCATGTATGGATGTGAGAGTTGGACTGTGAAGAAAGCTGAGCGCGGAAGAATTGATGCTTTTGAATTGTGGTGTTGGAGAAGACTCTTGAGAGTCCCTTGGACTGCAAGGAGATCCAGCCAGCCCATTCTGAAGGAGATCAGCCCTGGGATTTCTTTGGAAGGAATAATGCTAAAGCTGAAACTCCAGTACTTTGGCTACCTCATGAGAAGAGTTGACTCACTGGAAAAGACCCTAATGCTAGGAGGGATTGGGGGCAGGAGGAGAAGGGGACAACAGAGGATGTGATGGCTGGATGGTACCACCGACTTGATGGACATGAGTTTGAGTAAAATCCAGGAGTTGATGACGGACCGGAAAGCCTGGTGTGCTGCAATTCATGGGGTCACAAAGAGTCTGACATTACTGAGTGACTGAACTGAACTGAACTGAACTGAGCAGAACTTCCCTGTTAATTTTCATTAAGTGGTTAAGACTCTGTACTCACAATGCAGGGGATATGGGTTCTATCCCTGGCCGGGGAACTAAGATCTCGCATGCCATGGGGCAACCACACTTTTGTACCACAACTACTGAACCTGCTCACTCTAGAGCCCATATGCTGCAACGAAGACCAAGCGCAGCCAAAAAACCAAAGAGAAAGTAGCTTATTTGAGACCTTATCAACAGAAAAGTCAAAGGGGAGGCATGAAAGGGAAGATAACCAAAACATAGTACGTTTTTCAGGCAGTAACCTCCTGGGCACCTGTGCTCAGCCCTGCTGGGGACTGTAGGAAGACAAGACAGAACACATCCCCGAGTTATGCCTCCCAAGGAGGAGGAAACTGGTATTTATCCTCCAGATCCTGCCTGTTATCACTGAGGGCTGTTACCAGAACACTAACCCCCTGAATCCCTAGCCTGCCCAGTTTGTGGGCCAGGAGAGAGCTTCTGGGCAGAGAGGGGCAGGTGCTTGCTTTAGGTTGCAGCAGGTATGAAATGGAAGGGTGAATGCCGAAGGGGTATGCTTGGAGCTCCAATAGTGTCTGTTATATTTAGAATGCCTTGTGTTGTCAGGCTATAAGGTTGGGCCTGGAGGTGTTCAGATCTGGGGCAGGTAGTTGTGGGGTCATGGTAACCGTGTGGGGACAAGTACTCATCAGTAATTCTCAGGCAGGCACAGTTCATCTGTGTGATCCGTGGTCTCCACAACACCCATCGCTGGCTTCCATGAGTGTTGGATGCTCCAGGCTTACAGCTGCCCCTTTCCCAGATGATGGACCATGGCTGGTGGAGCCACTTGACCAAGGGCTTATAGACATTAGGGCACAGCCCCACGACCGGTGACTCAGAGCCCTGACTGAGCACCACTCGAGAGGCTTGCTCCTTCTATCTATAACAGCAATCGTCTGTTTATACCCCAAGTGGTGCTGATGCTGTCTGTGCTTTTTGGCCTCAGTGTTTGCCACCCATGAGAATGTCTCTCTGAAATACTATATAACAGGTTCACAGGCCCTGAGAAGACCACCAGATACCAGCAGAGCAGGTGGGTGAATGGAGTTTATATGGCTGTATTTGGGCCCAGCGTGCATACTATTAATACATCCTAAGGGATTTCCTGGTGGCTCAGATGGTAGAGAATCTGCCTGCAATGCAAGAGACTGGAGTTCAATCCCTGGATCAGGAAGATACCCTGCAGAAGGGAATGGCAGCCCACTCCAGTATTCTTGCCTGGATAATTCCATGGACAGAGGAGCCTGGTGGGCTACAGTTCATAGGGTCACAAAAAGTCAGACACAACTGAGCCAATAACACTTTCATTTCACTTTCAAGCCAGGGACAGAAGGAAATGCCCATATTTTTACATGAGGAAGATCTATTATCCCCATTTTAGAGGTAAGGGTACTAAGCCCATTTCTTTTATTAACTTCCATGAGCTCATATAACTTGTCAGTTGGTAGATTTGGGATTTGAATCAGGCCTTTCTAGACACAGGCCCATGTCTTCTCTTACCACAGCACACTGTTGCTCAAAGAGAACTTCATGTGTGACTGGAAACGGGGGGCAGGGAAACTTGGTAATGCTCTGCGGTTGGCAGACCTGACTCACATATGCCAGTGGAGGGTCCCTGTGACTCCTTGCTCATGGAGGCTGATCACCTTGATTCTCATGGTGAGTTCGGTCCAGCCTCTTATTCATAATTTAGAAATGCCTCCTAGCATCTTGGGGCTGGGATAATGCATGCTGTTAATCATCAATGTAATATCAAGAAAGATTCCTTCATCAGAAGTCCTGTTGAACTCACGTTATCAGACAAGAAACATGGTCTCCATGTGAGGCTTCTCTGTTTTAGAAACAGGAGGGCTCAAAAACCACGGGGTCTACAGATGGTTTCAGGAAGTGCCTGTGTCTTCTCTAGGCTTTTTACCCGACTTTCATTTAAATTCTACAAACATTTGCTGAGCACCCACCACGTGCCAGACACCACACGAGGCCCTGGGGAGACTATAGAGATAAAGATGTCTCGCCTTCTTTCTTGTAGAGAAGCTTAGCAAATAAGCAAGTATTACATGCGGCAGAAAGAATCGAGGGCTAATTAGTCATTCCTGCACCCAGCTGTGGGAACCCAGAAGGGCAAGTGGTTAATTCTGACTGCAGGGGATTTGGAAGTGACATTGAAGGATGAGCACAATGCTGATAGACAAGAAGAAGGGCTCGATCTGACCTATTTACTGCTGCAGCAGCAACAGAAAAGAGGAAGCAGCCATTCTTAAACAATTTTCTGACAGGAGAACTACACGTATACGTTAGCATGTATAGCTCTTCTTTTTGTGGAGAAAAGATTCACTGAGATGCAAGGGAAAGAAATATCTCATGCCTGGTAGGACTTCAGCCAGACTAATTATTAGGTTTATCTTCAGTTTCCCCATGACTTAGTCTTAAGGGACTGGCCTCCCACCTGCACGGCACAAAGCCATGACAGAGTGATTTTACTAATATTTCTGATCACCTGCATAACTTATTATGTGGCAATTATCTGGACCAAGTATGTCCTGTTCCAGTGTGGTTCTTAGGCAGCTGACATAGACGGCTGACATTTGATTATTTCAGTTTAACAGACCCAGGCTGTGTTTATGTTGAGTGGAGAAATAAAAACTGATTTACAAAAAACTGTCACTCTGTGCTTCTGCTGGTTCATTCGAAAGGGATTTGGTAGGATTCTGTTTGTGAGCAGGAAGGGAAGAGAACACTATTGCCCCAGTTTTCATGGCAGAGAGTAATGGGAAGTGACAGCCTAGAGGCAGGCTGGAAAGATGACAGCAGAGAGAGCTCCTGGGTAAATGAGAAGGAGAGTGATATTTATTGAACACCTGCTATGTTCTGGGCACCATTCTAAGCATGTTTTATGTATGGTTTCATTAATTCCGGAAAGATAAAATGGAATTGTACTTGTAAAAGTGCTTTCTCACATGCTCTACAAAATTAGGCATAATTAGTATTTTCCCCTATTGTAGAGCTTCCTAAGATTCATTTGAGACCATTCCCTGCTTTCCATTATCAGAAGTAAATTTATGTCGAAGCACTAGCAGGTTTTCTCTCACTCAGCACTCTTAAGTAGGAAAAGGTGATGGGAGAAGTAGGCGGGTTGGTGCATGGGATTGTGGGATTGTGTTCTGGAAGGGGTCTTTTTTAGGTTCTTGTTTTCAGTTCCTTCTTTGCCTCTGACCTTGTGAGCTGCTGGCCTGGCCTCAACATGCTCTCAGAGGTGAGCAGTCACTTTTCCTCGGCCATGTGGTCTCATCCAGGGCTGGAGAGAGACCAGTGGTGGGGATTAGTCCGGTCCCTCTAGTTTTGGGAAATGGACTCCTGGTATCCTGTTCTTGTTTCATTCTGTTCCACATTCTTTTTGTTGCATATGAAGGCTATACCCTCTTCATTGTGGAAAAGTTGTGCTCAGATGTGATTTCTAATTTCATTTATATGTGCCAGTCCATTAGACATTGGACCTCAGTGCAGCATTTAAACAGAAATGGTCTGCTGGTTGAGAGTTGGTCAGTGGAAATGGACCACCTGTTCTACAGCTTGCAGGGGCTGACACAGGTTTCTTCCCTGGAACAGAAACAGTCAGGGTTCTCCAAGGGATCTTCCCGAACCAGGGATTGGACCCAGTTCTTGGGCATTGTAGGCAGGTTCTTTACCATCTGGGCCAACAGAGAAGCCTGATCAGGATTCTACTAGGGAGCAAATGGCTGATATGGTACTATTTAAACTCCTAGGATTGGAATGTACCTCAGAGCCAGTCTCTCTCTTACCATATTCATCCCTCAAAGAAAAGTGAAAGAAGGCCTGACTAGGATTGTACTTTGTATAAAGAAAGCGCAAGCAGAGAAGCTGGAAGAACCAGAGGCACATCTCACTTTCCTTGACTTCTGTTTTGCATCAGCATCTCTCACTATGTATTTTGAAGTCTTTAGTGGTTTTCACCATTTAGAGCCAAGTCTTAGTTCCTAAGTGTAGCCTTAAGATGCTTCACCAGATGCCCCTACCAAACCCTCCAGTCTTATCTCTCATTAATCCCCTTTGGGTAAACCCTACAATGTAGCCAAGTTGTATTTATGTCTCTTCTCTTCCAAATTTTTGTCTTAACATTTTCACTGCCTATGATACCTTCTTTTTCTTGGTGTATCCAAGTCCAGTTCCTCCTTTTCATTTCCTCTCAACTGGGATCCTATCCTTCCAGGAAGCCTTTTCAGCTCCTTCCTTTCTTGCCTCCAGGCATCCCCTTTCTTTCTGAAATATGTCAGTCTCAGAACCCTGCAGCCAAAGCACTTCACCTTCATTTTGGCAGGCTTTACACTATGTGATATTTAATTCTTATTCAGGTATGTATCATCAAATTTTATAGATAACATTTTTACTACTCACCCATCTTTCAAGACAAGTCTCAGCAAAGCTTTTTGTGGTCTTGCCTTACTTGATATTAGTTAGATCTCAGGATTATTTGAGACCCTGTGTGATAACACATAATCTCATGGCTGAGTCATGGTGCAGAAAAAGAGACCAGACACACGGAGTCAGGCCTGGGTCTGAGTCCTACTTCTGCTATTTTCCATTTCAGTGATGTTGTGCCAGCTATTTAACCTTTTAGAAACTCAGTTTCTGCTCTTCCAAGAAAACAACCACACTTAGTATGGTTGGTTATTACAGTAGCTTTGAATTGTGCCCCTCCCCCCAAATGTGTCCATATGCTAAGCATGGGAACATGGGAATGGGGTTTTATTTGGAAACAGATTTTCCAGATGTGGTTGAGGTAAGAGTTCTGAGGAAAGGAGCTCATCTTGGATGTTTTGGGTGTGCCCTAAATCCAATGACAGGTATTCATGTAAGAAACACATAAGGGCAGTCCTAAGATGGTGGAGGAATAGGACAGGGAGACCACTTTCTCCCTCACACATTCATCAAAAGATCTTTTGAATGCTGTACACATTCCACAAAACAACTTCTGAACACTGGCAGAGTACATCAGGCACCCAGAAAGGCAGCCCATTCTCTTTGAAAGGAGATGTTTTATCATTGGTGCTGCATGGATGGCAAAGTCTTAAAGCTACTGTAAGAATAAGACTGAAAGCCAGAGGCAGGAGGCTTAAATCCAGAACTTCAGAACTCCAGAAAACTCCTGACTCCAGGGAACATTAATTGACAAGAGCTCATTCAAAAGTCTCTGTACCTACAAAGAAACCAAGATCCACCCAAGAGTCAGCAAGTTACAGAGCAAGACATACCAAGCTAATTCTCCAACAACACAGGAACATAACCCTGAGCGTTAAAATACAGGTGGCCAAAAGTCACACCAAACACATAGACACCTCAAAACTCACTACTGGACACTGCATTGCACACCAGAGAGAGGAGATTCACCTTCACCTACCAGAACACCGACACATGCTTCCCTAACTAGGAAACTTTGACAAGACACTCGTCCAACCCCACCCACAGGGAGGAACCTCCACAAGAGGAACTACAAACTACCAGCATACAGAAAGGGCACCCCAAACACAGCAATCTAAACAAGATGAAAAAGCAGAGAAATATTCAGCAGGTAAAGAAACATGATAAATGGCCACCATACCAAACAAAACAGGAAGAGATAGGGAGTCTACCTGAAAAAGAATTCTGAATAATGATAGCAAAAATAATCCAAAATCTTGAAAACAAAATGGAGTTACAGATGTATAGTCTGGAGACAAGGATCAAGAAGATGCAAGAAATGTTTAACAAGGACCTAGAAGAAATAAAAAAGAATCAATAAATAATGAATAATGCAATAACTGAGATCAAAAACACTCTGGAGGGAATCAACAATAGAATAACTGAGGCAGAAGATAGGATAAGTGAGGTAGAAGATAGAATGGTGGAAATAAATGAAACAGGAAAAGAGAAAAAGGAATTAAAAGAAATGAGGACAACTTCAGAGACCTCTGGGACAATGTCAAACACCCCAACATTTGAGTCATAGGAGTACCAGAAGGAGAAGACAAAAAGAAAGGCCATGGGAAAATACTTGAGAAGATAATAGTTGAAAACTTCCCTAAAATGGGAAGGAAATAGCCACCCAAGTCCAACAAACCCAGAGAGTCCCAAACAGGATAAACCCAAGGTGAAACACCCCAAGACACATATTAATCAAATTAATGAAGATCAAACACAAAGAACAAATATTAAAAGCAGCGGGGGGAAAACAACAAATAACACACAAGGGGATTCCCATAAGGATAATAGCTGAACTTTCAATAGAAACTCTTCAGGCCAGAAGGAAATGGCAGGACATACTTAAAGTGATGAAAGAAAATAACCTACAGCCCAGAATACTGTACCCAGCAAGGATCTCATTCAAATATGGAGAAGTCAAAAGCTTTACAGACAAGCAAGAGCTCAGAGAATTCGTCATCACCAAGCCAGCTCTTTAACAAATGATAAAGGATCTTCTCCAGATGGGAAACACAGAAAATGTTTATAAACTCGGACCCAAAACAACAAAGTAAATGGCAACGGGATCATACTTATCAATACTTACCTTAAGTGTAAATGGGTTGAATGCCCCAACCAAAAGACAAAAACTGATTAAATGGATACAAAAACAAGACCCCTATATATGCTGCCTACAAGAGACCCACCTCAAAACAAGAGACACAAACAGACTGAAAGTGAAGGGCTGGAAAAAGATATTTCACACAAATGGAGAAAAAGAAAGCAGGGGTAACAATGCTCATATCAGATAAAATAGACTTTGAAATAAAGGCTGTGAAAAGAGACAAAGAAGAACACTACATAATGATCAAAGGATCAATCCAAGAAGAAGATATAACAAGTATAAATATATGCATGCAACATAGGAACACTGCAATATGTAAGGCAAATGCTAACAAGTATGAAAGGTGAAATTAACAGTAACAGTAATAGTGGGACACTTTAATACCCTACTCACACCTGTGGATAGATCAACTAAACAGAAAATTAGCAAGGAAACACAAACTTTAAATAATACAATGGACCAGTTAGACCTAATTGATATCTATAGGACATTTCACCCCAAAACAATGAATTTCACCCTTTTCTCAAGTACACACAGAGCCTTCTCCAGGATAGATCACATCCTGGGGTATAAATCTAGCCTTGGTAAATTCAAAAAAATTGAAATCATTCCAAGCATCTTTTCTGATCACAATGAGGTAAGATTAGATGTCAACTACAGGAAAAGCCTTTGACTGTGTGGAGCACAATAAACTGTGGAAAATTCTGAAAGAGATGGGAATACCAGACCATCTTACCTGCCTCTTGAGAAACCTATATGCACATTAGAAAGCAACAGAACTGGACATGGAACAACAGACTGGTTCCAAATAGGAAAAGGAGTACATCAAGGCTGAATATTGTCACCCTGCTTATTTAACTTATATGCAGAGTACATCATGAGAAATGCTGGGCTAGAAGAAGCACAAGCTGGAATCAAGATTGCCGGGAGAAATATCAATAACCTCAGATATGCAGATGACACCACCCTTATGGCAGAAAGTGAAGAGGAACTAAAGAGCCTCTTGATGAAAGTGAAAGAGAAGAGCGAAAAAGTTGGCTTAAATCTCAACATTCAGAAAACTAAGATCATGGCATCTGGTCCTATCACTTCATGGGAAATAGATGAGGAAACAGTGGAAACAGTGTCAGACTTTATTTTTCTGGGTTCCAAAATCACTGCAGATGGTGATTGCAGCCATGAAATTAAAAGACGCTTACTCCTTGGAAGGAAAGTTATGACCAAGCTAGGTAGCATATTGAAAAGCAGAGACATTACTTTGCCAACAAACGTCCATTTAGTCAAGGCTATGGTTTTTCCAGTGGTCATGCATGGATGTGAGAGTTGGACTGTGAGGAAAGCTGAGCACTGAAGAATTGATGCTTTTGAACTGTGGTGTTGGAGAAGACTCTTGCGAGTCCCTTGGACTGCAAGGAGATCCAGCCAGTCCATTCTAAAGGAGATCAGTCCTGGGTATTCATTGGAGGGACTGATGCTAAAGCTGAAACTCTGATACTTTGGCTACCTCATGTGAACAGTTCACTCATTGGAAAAGACTTGGGAGGGATTGGGGGCAGGAGGAGAAGGGGATGACAGAGGATGAGACTGCTGGATGGCATCTCTGACTTGATGGACATGAGTTTGAGTGAACTCCGGGGGTTGGTGATGGACAGGGAGGCCTGGTGTGCTGCGATTCATGGGGTTGCAAAGAGTCAGATGCGACTGAGCGACTGCACCGAACAGGAAAAAAAATCTATTAAAAATACAAACATATGGAGGCTAAACAACACACTTCTGAATAACCAACAAATCACAGATGAAATGAAATAAGAAATCAAAATATGCATAGAAATGAATGAAAATGAAAACACAACAAGCCAAAACCTATGGGATTCAGTAAAAGCAGTGCTAAGGGAAAGGTTCATAGCAATACTGGAGAAGGCAATGGCAACCCACTCCAATACTCTTGCCTGGAAAATCCCATGGACAGAGGGGCCTGGTAGGCTGCAGTCCATGGGGTCGTGAAGAGTCAGACATGACTGAGCGACTCAACTTTCACTTTTCACTTTCATGCATTGCAGAAGGAAATGGCAACCCACTCCAGTGTTCTTGCCTGGAGAATTCTAGGGACAGCAGAGCCCGGTGGTCTGCCATCTATGGGGTCACACAGAGTCGGACACTACTGAAGTGACTTAGCAGCAGCAGCAGCAGCACAGCAATACAAACTACCTCAAGAAACAAGAGAAAAATTAAATAAACAACCTAACTCTACACCTAAAGCAACTAGAAAAAGAAGAGATGAAGACCCACAGGGTTAGTAGAATAAAAGGAATCTTAAAAATTAGGAAACAGAGACCATAGCAAAAATGAACAAAACTAAAACCTGTTCTTTTGAGAAGATAAATAGACAAACCATTAGCCAGACTCATCAAGAAAAAAAGGGTGAAGAGTCAAATCAATGAAATTAGAGATGAAAATGGAGAAATCACAACAGACAACACAGAAATACAAAGAATCATGAGACTACTATCAGCAAGTATATGCCAATAAAATGGACAACGTGGAAGAAATGGACAAATTCTTAGAAAAGTAACTTTCCAAAACTGAACCAGGAAGAAATAGAAAATCTTAACAGACCTATCACAAGCACAGAAATCGAAACTGTAAGCAGAAATCTGCCAACAAACAAAAGCCTAGGACTCGATGGCTTCACAGCTGAATTCTACCAAAAATTTAGAGGCAAGCTAATACCTATCCTACTCAGACTCTTCCAGAAATTTGCAGAGTAAGGTAAACTTCCAAACTCATTATATGAGGCCAGCATCACCCTAATATCAAGACTAGACAAAGATGCCACAAAAAAGAAAACTACAGGCCAATATCACTAATGAACATAGATGCAAAAATCCTTAACAAAATTCTAGCAAACAGAATCCAACAACATGTTAAAAAGATCATGCATCATGACCAAGTGGGCTTTATCCCAGGGATGCAAGGATTCGTCAACATGCGCAAATCAATCAATGTGATACACCACATTAACAAATTGAAAAATAAAAGCCATGTGATTATCTCAATAGATGTAGAGAAAGCCTTTGATAAAATTCAACGCCCATTTATGATAAAAACCGTCCATAAAGCAGGCATAGAAGGAACATACCTCAGCATAATAAAAGCCATATATGATAAACCCACAGCAGACATTATCCTCAATGGTAAAAACTGAAAGCATTTCCCCTAAAGTCAGGAACACGACAAGGGTGCCCACTTTAACTGCTACTATTCAACATAGTTTTGGAAGTTTTGGCCACAGCAATCAGAGCAGAAAAAGAAATAAAAGGAATCCAGATTGGAAAAGAAGAAGCAAAACTCTCACTGTTTGCAGATGACATGATCCTCTACATAGAAAACCCTAAAGACTCCACCCGAAAAGTACTAGAGCTAATCAGTGAATATAGTAAAGTTGCAGGATATAAAATTAACACAGAGAAATCCCTTGAATTCCTATACACTAACAATGAGAGAACAGAAAGAGAAATTAAGGAAACAATTTCATTAACCATTTCAATGAAAAGAATAAAATACTTAGGAATAAATCTACCTAAAGAAACAAAAAACCTATATATATAAAACTATAAAACACTGATGAAACAAATCAAAGATGGCACAAATAGATGGAGAAATATACCATGTTCAAGGATTGGAAGAATCAATATAATGAAAAGGCATACACTACCCAAAGCAATCTGTAGATTCAGTGCAACCCTATCAAGCTACCAACGGTATTTTCCAGAGAACTAGAACAAATAATTTCACAGTTTGTATGGAAATACAAAAAAATCTCTTATAGCCAAAGCAGTCTTGA
Source organism: Ovis canadensis (assembly GCF_042477335.2). NCBI lineage: Eukaryota > Metazoa > Chordata > Mammalia > Artiodactyla > Bovidae > Ovis > Ovis canadensis. The sequence continues at coordinate 23,234,584 of NC_091263.1, forward strand.
GAAAGAAGAATGGAACTGGAGGAATCAACCTGCCTGACTTCAGACTATACTACAAAGCCACAGTCATCAAGACAGTATGGTGCTGGCACAAAGACAGAAAAATAGATCAATAGAACAAAATAGAAAGCCCCGAGATAAATCCACACACCTATGGACCCCTTATCTTTGACAAAGGAAGCAAGAATATACAATGGAGAAAAGACATTCTCTTTAACAAGTGGTGCTGGGAAAACTGGTCAACCACTTGTAAAAGAATGAAACTAGAACACTTTCCAACACCATACACAAAAATGAACTCAAAATGGGTGAAAGATCTAAATGTAAGACCAGCAACTATAAAACTCCTAGAGGAAAACATAGGCAAAACACTCTCCAACATCAATCACAGCAGGATTCTCTATGACCCACCTCACAGAGTAATGGAAATAAAAGCAAAAATAAACAAATGGGACCTAATTAAACTTAAATGCTTTTGCACAATAAAGGAAACTATAAGCTAGGTGAAAAGACAGCCTTCAGAATGGGAAAAAATAATAGCAAACAAAGCAACTGACAAATAATTAATCTCAAAAATATACAAGCAGCTCTTGCAGCTCAGTTCCAGAAAAATAAACAACCCAATCAAAAAACAGGCCAAAGAACTAAACAGACATTTCTCCAAAGAAGACATACAGATTGCTACCAAACACATGAGAAGATGTTCAACATCACTCATTATCAGAGAAATGCAAATCAAAACCACAATGAGGTACCGTCTCACACAGGTCAGAATGGCTGCTATCAAAAAGTCTACAAACAATAAATGCTGGAGAGGGTGTGGAGAAAAGGGAACCCCCTTACACTGTTGGTGGGAATGCAAACTAGTGTAGCCACTATGGAGAACAGTGTGGAGATTTCTTAAAAAACTGGAAATAGAACTGCCATACGACCCAGCGATCCCACTGCTGGGCATACACACTGAGGAAACCAGAATTGAAAGAGACATGTGTACCCCAATGTTCATCACAGCACTGTTTACAATAGCCAGGACATGGAAGCAACCTAGATGTCCATAGGCAGATGAATGGATAAGAGAGCTGTGGTACATATAAACAATGGAATATTACCCAGCTATTAGAAAGAGTGCATTTGAATCAGTTCTAATGAGGTGGATGAAACTGGAGCCTATCATACAGAATGAATTAAGTCAGAAAGAAAAATACCAATACAGTATATTAATGCATATATATGGAATTTATAAAATGGTAATGATGACCCTATATGTGAGACAGCAAAAGAGACATTGATGTAAAGAACAAAATTTTGGACTCTGCGGAAGAAGGCGAGGGTTGGATGATTTGAGAGAATAGCATTGAATCATGTATATTATCATATGTGAAATAGATTGCCAGTCCAGGTTTGATGCATGAGACAGGGTGCTCAGGGCTGGTGTACTTGGATGACCCTGAGGGATGGGATGGGGAGGGAGATGGGAGGGGGGTTCAGGATGGGGAACGTGTACACCCATGGCTGATTCATGTCCTTGTATGGCAAAACCCACTACCATATTGTAAAGTAATTAGCCTCCAATTAAAATAATAAAAGAAAAAGAAACATGTAGAAGCATATTGGCTACAGAGGATAAGGCAATGTGTAGGTGGAGGTGGAGATGGGTGTGATGCCAGCACAAATTAGAAGCCAGCAACCACGAGAAGCTAGAATAAGCCTGGAGTGGAGTCTCCCCTAGGGCCTCCAGAGGGACTGTGTCCCTGGTGACACTTTCATTTTTAGACTTCTGGCTTCCAGAACTGTGAGAGATTAATTTCTGTTGCTAAACCACCTACTGCATGATAATTTGTTACAGTAGCTTTAGAAAATGAATATAGTCTTTATTATGCCATTTTGCTCTCTGTCTACTTTATGAAACTTTGAGTTCTTTTCAAAGGCAAGGATGTACCTCATCCCCTCCCCTCACCCAGACCACCTACTCCTGGGGCTGGCTCAGTGTCTCTAGTAATAATATTTGGTTGACATGTTGTACCGACCACATTTTATGACTCACCCTAAAATAGAACCTGTGGAACTGAGATTGTTGTCACTAAAAAGATAGGAAACCTTTAAAAAAGGAAAAAATTAGAGAAAGATTTAGAGCAAGAAAATTCCTATACTTTTAAGAATTTATGCTCCAAAGTGTTTTTCCTTTATCCATTTATTATCAGTCTCAAAGATCTGGGACAGTCTTAATGTATAATTTAGATCAGAGGCAATGGGATTTCTTTCATTTTCCTTTAGTCATCAATTAACATTTATCAGGCCCTTACTCTCTTCAGAGGCTGGTGCAGCATCAGACACTCTTGGTATCCACTTCTGAGTTTCTTGACTGACTATCAACCTCTAACTCCTATGACTCACACAGAGAGTATCCACTCTGTTCTGGGGAGACTGCTTCCCCCCTCTATTGGAATAGGGCTTTGTCCATAGTGTTGAATAGTCACACACATACTATACTGCTATTTTGTATAGCGGGCTTCCCTGGTGGCTCAGAGGTTAAAGCGTCTGCCTGCATCTGCCTGCAATGCAGGAGACCTGGGTTCGATTCCTGGGTCTGGAAGATCCCCTGGAGAAGGAAATGGCAACCCACTCCAGTATTCTTGCCTGGAGAATCCAATGGGCAGAGGAGCCTGGTGGGCGGCAGTCCACAGGGTCGCAAACAGTCAGACACGACTGAGCGACTTCACTTTCACTTTCATACAAAATAGTTACAGTGCAGTGACTGCACAAGATATACACCCGCAGCAGCAGGCAAGTAGGTCATCACAGTAAGATGTTTATGGAATATAAAGAAGGATTTCTAGAACTCTTCAAATATCTCATTCAGTCCTGTTTCCTCCAAATAGTTATAGATCCAGTCCTCTGTCCAAGCACTCTAATAGGTGCCAGAGAAAATGGATCCTGTGATGGAAGTTGCTTCTGTCTAATGCGGGAGACAAGCACCCACTTATAATAGATAAAGAGTCATGTTAAAATAGGTGGATTTGGGTTACCAAGAATAATGGGGTCATATCCATAGAAACATGAAAGAATTTGAATGTGTTTTGTTTCCATTTGTTTGTTCCTGTTTTTACTCCCTCATTCCTTCATTCAGCATCAGTCACCTGGGACAGTAGTCAGTTCCCAGCCCTTATGGGGCATTGAGTCGTGGTAGCCAGAGGTCCTTTTCTCATGGAGTTCTTTCTGTCGTACTTGGATATTTGATATTGATGATATCTCATTTCATTACAGTTCTAAGGTTCTAGATTTCCAAGATGTAAAGTGAAAGGAACAGAGAATAGGCCAAAGGAAGGAAAGGGAATTCTATTAAGAAGTGCTCAATTCTCTTTATGTGATCTCATCTAATTTCCCCAGAAGTCTATGGAGCCTGGTGGAATTTTCTGATTTTACCAGTAAGGTAGAAGATATTAATAAAAATTCAATAGCTTCCTCAAGGTCGCATAGCTAGCAAATGGAAGAGTTGAGAGCCTAACAATTCTAGCTACATTCAAAACCTGAAGATACTCTGAATTATCCCCCATAGAATCAGACATTGTATGTACTGCTACATATGAGGCTAGGGTACAGTAAGGCTCTTCTCACACCTCAATTACTAAACACTTGGTGTGCAGGGTAATGTCTTTGTGAGTTGTGACATACTAAGGCCACTATAGATGCTGTCCAATAACTTAAATGCCCATAAACACTGGCAATCAGGAGCTTGAGGATGAGGGTTGACTGTTAGCTTTTCCTTTGGCGAAGGACCTGGTATCAATCTCTAGGAGGCACTGGGCTCAGTGACAGCTGTCCTAAGTTGTAACTCTTTCTGTTTTTTACTGAAATAACTCATCATGATGTTCTATTTGTCACTTGTCAAGGAAATCAATATAGTCTAGACTTGTTACCTTGCCAAGATCTGTATTGGACGATTTATAGTCCAAAGAAAGTCTAACAAAAGAGCAGAAGGGGCAGAGCTGATGCAAGTATCTCAGTCTCCCTGTAAAACATTGAGGCTTTAGAGCCTTCTTCCAATGGTGGGGGCAAATAAGGGTGAAGCTGAGTTGTCCTTGGCAAAACAAAAGCAGGGAGGACATTCCCAAAAATAAAGGGGCTGAGAAGAGGAAAAAGGAGATCTTCTTTAAAATAGGGATGATCATTTTTGCCTGGCAATGCTGTTGTGAGTATCCGATGATTTGCTTAATATTATGTTACACATAGTGTCTGTCTAGTACAATGCCCGGAACAAAAGAGATCATGAGTGAGGAGCTTCTAGGAGCTATAGAGGAAGAGGGAGAAAACAAGTGAGTAGAAATAACATACACGGCAACAGTGCAGATATCTTTAGTGCAGGAGTGAAAAGAAGCAGGCTGTCAACATGAAGGGTAGAATTGGCATGTTTCATATCCTTTGGCCATTAGGCTGTTTCATTCATTCAAACAGTTATTAAACAGCAAACACTGTGCTAGATGCTGGAGTTGTTGCTGTTCAGTCGTTAAGTCATGTCCAGCTCATCTGCCACCCCATGGATTGTAGCCTGCCAGGCTCCTCTGTCCATGGGATTTCCCAGGCGAGAATACTGAAAATGGGTTGCCATTTCCTCCAGCAGCTCTTCCTGGACCAGGGGTTGAACCCGCGGTTTGCAGGCAGATTATTTACCACTGAGCCACCAGGGAAGCCCAGGTGCTGGGGAAATGAAAACAGATAATCAATGGTGTTGCTCTGTAGGACTGTAGAGGCCAGTCATGGAGATAGACATAGACACACATTTGTGTTGGAGGTTGGTGGATACTGTCGCAGAGGTGGGAAAGGCTCAGGGTGGGGATGCTGTTCCCTCCATGAGCACAGGGTCCACCCTGTGATCGCTTCTTGCTCAACAAAGTAACGGGCATGTGGAAAAGCCTCAATAATATCAGCTGAATAAGTCAATTTTGAGTAAAAGAGCTGGGTGCCAAAGGAAGGCCTTCTTGAGACCAAAATATTTGTGCTAAGATACTTAAAAAAATTATTGGAGTATATTTACTTTACTGTGTTGTGTTAGTTTCTGCTGTACAGCAGAGTGAACCAGTTATACGTGTATACGTATCCCCTCTTTTTTGGATTTCCTTCCCATTTAGGTCACTACAGAACACTGAGTAGAGCTCCCTGTGCTCTACAGTAGGTTCTGATCAGTTATCTATTTTATATATACTATCAATAGTGTATAGGTGTCAGTCGCAATCTCACAATTCATCCCACTTCCCCTTATCCCTCCTTGATGTCCATGTGTTTGTTCTCTATGTCTGTATCTCTATTTCTGCTTTTTAAATAAGATCACCTATACTGATCTTTTCAGACTCCACATGTGCATGGTAATAAATGATACCTGTCTTTCTCCTTCTGACTTAGTTCACTTTGTATGGTAGTGCCTGTGTCCATCCATGACACTGCCAATGACCCAATTTCATTCCTTTTTATGGCTGAATAATATTCCATGGGCATTTTGGTTGCTTCTATTTCCTGGTTACTGTAAATATCACTGCAATGAACATTGGGGTGCATATGTCTTTTTGAATTATGGTTTTCTCTAGGTATATGCCCAGGAGTAGGACTGCCATGTGAGAGAAAATGCTTAATGTCTAAAGATTAAGCATCTTCAGGGAAGATGAAGATGTGTGTGTGTGTGTGTGTGTGTGTGTGTGTGTGTGTGTGTGTGATGGGAGATGGGGAGAGGTGCCAAACCAGTGAAGAAAGTGTGTGAAAGACCCTATAGGGGTCACTTGAGGACAGAGGCATTTGCACGTGGTTGGAGCACAGGGAGCTTTGGAAAATGAGGTTGAAATGGCAGATGGTGGTGAACTAAAATATTAGCCAATTCTACTGATTCCCTCATTCCTTCACTTAAACGGTGTTTACTAAGTGCTTACCAGTGTCAAAAGCCTTAAAGATGTAATACCAAACCAGGCAAAAATCCCTCCTTTCAAGGAGCGTACATGCTCATAGTGGGGAGACAGACAGTGAAGATCATTGAGTACAATATACAGCATGTTCAATTGTAGTTAGTTATGAGTTTATGGAAAAGCTTCCCTGATAGCTCAGTTGGTAAATAATCCACCTGCCATGCTGGAGACCCTGGTTCGATTCCTGGGTCAGAAGATCTGCTGGAGAAGGGATAGGCTACCTACTCCAGTATTCTTGGGCTTCCCTTGTGGTTGAGCTGGTAAAGAATCCGCCTGCAATGCAGGAGACCTGAGTTTAATCCCTGGGTTGGGAAGATCCCCTGGAGAAGGGAAAGTCTACCCACTCCAGTATTCTGGGCTAGAGAATTCCAGTGGGATCACAAAGAGTCAGACAGGACTGAGTGACTTTCACTTTATGAAAAAACCTGAGTGAATATTCTGGCCAACCCAATAAAATGGAGAAAAGTGAATCCTGGGAGAGAGATGTTGACGACTGGGAGGAAGGTATATGGAAGCAGAGCTCATATTACCTTGCAGTCACTCATCCTACAATTCTGTTTTAGGATCTAAATTGACAAAGCCACATGATGTTCTTCCCAAGCACTCTGACTTTATTTGAATTTGTGGCTTTCATGTGAGGTCTGATGCCTGGAGTTTATAATTGCATGGGTAACTTCACAAGGTCCTCTGGAGCCTTTTAGCCCTCTTTGGCCATCCTACATGTAACATCAGAGGCAGTTTGTTTTTCTTGTTTTAAAAAATCATGGGTTTATTACTAACTGTGACTTCTAAACACTATCATCCATATTATAGAACTAGGTTTCAATATGCGCAAACCCTTCTACTAAATCTCTCATGTCAGCACCATTAAACACTGAATGTTTCTTGTCCCTTAGAAAAGAAACCAAGTAGCGTTTCTTCTGTTTCCTGCTTTAGTCACAGGGCATCCTTAGTTGTGGTCTCCTTGTAGTCTGGTGATGGGATTGGAGGTGCGGTATCTCCAAACACCCCCATGCTCCACATACCTCATGCTCTACACCCCGTGCTTGCTGTCATTGTTCTAACATGAAGTCCTTATCTGGGGAAAGAAGGGAAATAGCTGGATTATTTTTTTTAATTAATCATCTTAAATCCTTTTGGGTCAACGTAGGTATAAATAAATGAAAGAGCCTCCTAATTAGGACTGGGCTTTGTTCTGTTCTCTGATGTACTGTGAGAAGTTTCTGGTTATTGAATGAAAGCAAAAGTTGCAGATTTTAAAAAGGCAGCATATGAATCTGGTGATTTGCTCATTTTCATAGTTTCAGATAGTAATACCATGTGATATAAAATCAACTCTATATATCCTTCAAAGAGCCTTCTTCAGGTCCCCAAAAACTGCGGGGGTGGGCTCCACCGTCCCCATGTTCCTCCACAATATCCCAACAAGGATGGGACTGCCAATGCTGAGGCTTTGGGATTCTTTACTTACCCCCACCTCCTGCCTGTCTGTTATTCTTGTCTTCTCTATTTTCAACCCCTTCCTTACTGGTTCTCTTCCCTCAGTTTGCGAACATGCTCAAGGTTATCCTATGGCAACAAAAGGCAATAAAAGAAAAGAAACTGTTCGGCCACCATGTCCTACTGCTGTCCTAGCTTTCTCCTCCCTTTCACAGTGTTACCTCTTGAAAGAGTTGCCTGTGTGCCCTCCTGTCCCTCCCTTTTCTTTCTTCTTTGCTTCCTATCACATCACAATCTTGTTTGGCAGCCTTCTTCCATGACACACTCTGTGGCGATTGCTCCTGTTGCGATGCCTGTGACCTCTCTGTTTCTTAAAGTAATCATCATTTCATTTCTTGGTCGTATCCCCAGTGACTGTGACTTCCTCTCCTTCTTCTTCCCTGGTTTCACTTTCCTTCTACCTGCTCTTTAACGCCCCTTGATTTCAATTACTACCTTTAATTGTTATGCCCGTAACGATTAGATCCATACTTAGAGCCCACATTTGTCTCTAGATCCATGTCTCTAGATCTGGTCATCTCTACAGCAGTCTCGGCTTCATTCAGTAACCACGTGGCTATGTTTATACTGGAATGTTTGCCCTTATATTGACAGTCTCCACTTCCAACTTATCCAACGCAGCACACAGTCTGGGCTGTACAAATCTCCAACCCAGCCCCCTGTCTCCTCCAGATTCCAGATGTCTTCTTTTACAAGGTGACCAAGGTGTTCTTGGGATGAAGTCCCTGGATTGTTATGCTCCATACTGATCCTGTGGCTCCCCATGGCAGGGACTGTCTAACTTTACATCAAATCCATTTTTTTTTTTTTAATTTGGGCAACATATTTGGACTGCATTTACCCACCTGCTTGCAGTGACTGGAATGGAATATAACGGTTGGAATGTGATATAAGTTTTCAGACTAGATTGGTGAGCACCTCCTTGGAGATTTTCCATTTCTTCTCTTTGTTGGCCAGTGGCTGAATGGGGAAGACTCAGACCCTAAAGGAGGGTGGAGATAAAATAACTGCATCTTGCAGAGCCTGTCCTTTTATCCTGACTTTAACTGAACTTTTCAGGGTGAGAAATCAGCATATTGTAGTAAGCCACCAAAATGTGGGGGTTTGCATATTATAGAAGCGGTTGCTGCTCATTCACTAAGTGTCTTACTCTCTGCAATCCCATGGACTGCAGCACGCCAGACTTCACTGTCCTTCACTATCTCCTGGAGTTTGCTCAAATTCATGTCCATTGAGTCTGTGATGCCATCCAGCCATCTCATCCTCTGTCCTCCCCTTCTCCTCCTGCCTTCAATCTTTCCCAGCATCAGGGTCTTTTCCAATGAGTCAGTTCTTCACATCAGGTGGCTAAAGTATTGGAACTTCAACTTCAGCATCAGTTCTTCCAATGAATATTCAGGATTGAAAAGTATTGGAACTTCAACTTCAGCATCAGTCCTTCCAATGAATATTCAGGATTGATTTCCTTTAGGATTGACTGACGTGATCTCCCTTACTGTCCAGGAGACTCTCAAGAGTCTTCTCCATCATCACAATTTGAAAGCATCGGTTCTTCAGTGCTCAGCCTTCTTTATGATCCAAGTCTTTAGCTTATCTTAAATAACATACCTCTTTTTCCTAACAGTTAACAATATGTAGCACTTAATATGCTCAGTAAATTCACTTTTATTAATTAATTTCATACTCTCACAAACTATATAAAATATGTTTGTATTATTAATGCTTTTTTGAAAATGAGGAAATGGAGGCCAGAGAATTTGAGCCACTTGATTATGAGTTGGTCATTGGAAAAACTGGGATTTAGATCCACACAGTCTGCTCCCAGAGTACTGCCCTTGACCCCTACACAGAGGTTCAAAAGAGATATGTAGATGGAAGAATAGTGGCTCCCCACAACCTGTGAACCTGTTACTTTACATGACCAAAGGGACTCTTGATTTGATTGAAATAAGGCTCTGGAGATGGGGAAATGGCACTAGATTATCTGGGTGGACTCTTCATAAGGCCCTCCCAGTGCAAGGGATCCAAGTTCAATCCCTGGTCAGGGATCTAGATCCCACATGCTGCAGCTAAAGAGCCACATGCCACAATGAAGACTGAAGATCCCACAGCCAAACACATAAATGTTTTCTTTTAAAAAAGTGGAAGAAGGACATGGAGGAGAAGATCAGAATGATGCTGTCTGGGAAGGACCCACTCCACTGTCCTGGCTTTGAAGATGGGAGCTGAAGGTCATGGCAGCCCCAAGAACTGGAAGGACAAGGAGGCAGGTAGTCCCTGGAGCCTCCAGGAGATGTGCAACCCTGGTGACATCTTGATTGTAGTCCACGGAAGCCACTGACCCTCTGCTGACCTACACAACTGTAAAGTAATACAGCTTGTTGTTTTAAGTTTGTGCTAATTTGTTACAACAGCAACAGGAAACCAGGATAACAGAGGAAAATCTTCTCTCACTGGGGATGGCATTCAAATTTCTTGCAAGTTTCTGAAAAAGCAAGCTTGGAGTTATGATAATCCTACTCAATTAGGAGACTATCAATACCTACTGTGCCCCGTTTCTTTTATTTCGTTTTCAGTTTAAGGCAGCGGAAGTATTTTTTCCTTTTAATTATTCATAAAATTTACACGTTAGGAATGAATAATCATGAACACTCTATTTTGGTTAAAAACCTTCACATAGTGATTTTATCCTAAATAAATACACAGACTCCATAATCTTTATTTTTAACATTCTTGGTTGAACTACTAATACAAATGTCTGTACAACCAATTGTTTATCTTCTATTAGGAGTCTTATGATATTTCATAAATAAGTAGATATAAGATGGCCCCACACCATGTTTTTTATGGTTCTGAGAAGCTCAAGCAGCTAAAACTTGAATCCATGTGGAAAGTATCCCCCAGACTTAAATACAAAGGTCAGAACGATCTTCCTTACTCCATCACCAGCAAATTCCCCCCTCCTTTACCTCTTCACACATCACCAAGTATCATACCTTTTTTTTTTTTAATGGACATTTTTGTAAATTCTTTTGGACATTCTCAGTAATGTTTCATGACATTGTTTTCTTTGTGACTATGTCAAAATACAGCTTTGAGACATGAAAGAAAAACATTTATCATGATGAGAAAGATGAAGGAAGCTGCCAAGATTGTATGTTTGGTTCCAGCTGGAGCTGAGATTCAAACCCAGGCAGTCAGGCTCCAGCACCTGCACCCGACCACTGCATGGCCCTGCCTTGTGACTGTCACTCTGGCAGCTAAGATAGATACTTGTTCCATATGTCTTCCTGTGATCAGAGAACATCATTTTTAGGGAACATATTTTTCAGCCCAGGAAGGTGAGGCCCATATGGGCAAAATCACTTATCCAAGGCCACATGACTATAGTCTAACGGCGTAGAACCTAATTCTTCCTATTGCACTAAAGTCAGTCTATTGGAATCTTTTAGGGAAAGCATCAAGTCAGACAGCACTTATTCTACAGCTGGATTCATCTTTTGGTGCAAAACCAAGATGAGACCAAAATCCCAGAGGTACTTGCTCAACCGTGCACCTCACAGGGCATATTCCTATGGTTCTCCCCTGTAGCTGCAATTCTGGAAACTGGAATACTGCTTATGAACCTTGTAAGTGCTTTAGAATCTTAGGAAAATCAGTGGTTCATTGTTTCATTTATTCGTTCTTCAGTGAAAATGCATTTAAGTACCTAGGCACCAAGGCCACAGCAGGGAATGACACAGTGACGCCCCCCCAAAGCAGCCTCTAAATAAAATATTTTCTCAGCCTGTCACAGCGGCAGAGGCTCAAGTTTGGAGACAGACTTTCCTCAGCTCTGTTGCTTGTTAGCTGTGTGAACTTGGGCATGTTATTAAAAAATCTCTCCGAGAGCTCTCAGAGCCTCTGACTCCTTTCAAAATGAGAATAAAGATATCTAATTGAATTGTCGTGAGACTTAAATGAAATGTGACATCCAAAGAACGTAGCCTCAAACTGGATTTCAATAAGTGGTAAATAGGTGTATTGAAACCTGGGTATACGTTCTGTTACAGGGGATATACAAAGTGCTGGAGAGACCTGGAGGCAGAGAGATTCTGCCTGGCCCAAGAGTTAGAGAAAACATGACCTCCAGAATCAATGAGCATTAGTATTTCTCTATGACTCTTTTAAGATCCAATGGTTCTAAGCCCATTTTTGCCAACTCTCAGAAACATGGGCTTTGTGCTCGAGTTACGTTTTGTAGTTAGGAAGGGATGTATGGGGGGAAGTCCAGGGACTCATGAAAAATCACAGCCTCTGTGCTTCTGTCCCTCCCATGCTCTGCAGCAGTGTGGAAGCACCTCTGTTCCAAGCTCCTGCCTCATGCTTACACCATGGACTCCAACAACAGACTCCATTATTCCCGCATCTCTTTTGGGGGGCATAATCTCATTTCATCCTCACCACAACCCTGAAAAGTAGAGATCATACTAGCCTTTATAAATGGCGAAAGGTAAGTGGCTCACTTGTTTGAACTCAGGGCTATAGACTATCCAAGAAGTGACAAAAGAAAATGCAACCCTGTTTCTTCAGTTGATTTTTGCGGTCCCTCGGGGCAGCTTTGGGTGTGTACCTGGAGTCGAGGTTGACGTTCTTTGACAAGAGTCCCTCTTCTTTGCAAGAACAGCAGGGGCTGCCAAGATGGCGTCTGGCCCCATGCAGCATCAGTGACGGTGAAATTTCATCTTCTCCTACTCTACTGTCTCTGCTCGACACGGCCTGGCCACGAAGCCCGAGTTTCCGGAGCTTATGTGAGCAGTGGTGTGTTCCTGAGCTCATAGTGTGAAGGTCTCTGGGGTCTGTGCAGGAACTGTCACTTCTCAGGCATCCTGCATGCTCTTCAGCTAAGCATGAAATAGCCTGCAGACAAAATACACTTTCATATTCATGGGTCATCTCACAGCTAACATACACAGCTGTTTTTTTTTTTTTTTTTTTTTTTACTACCCTCTGGCAATAGGATTTACCAAAAAAAAAAAAAAAAGACTATGATGAGGTGTATTGTCAGTAATTCAGAATGCAATGAAAAAGACACACGATGCACATTTTACATTATTTTTTTTTACATTATTTGCATTCTACAGTGGTTCATTGAGTGCTTACTGTGTGCCAGGCTCTCAGAGTGTATGAATGTGAAGGAGATACCATTGTTGCCTTGAAATCTCAAGTCTATATGTCAGTAGGCAGAAAAGAAATTACAGTGTACCATTTTTGATTTTCAAAAACAGGCAGATGTTTTATGTTATTCAATGTGCTCCATGGAAGAGGCAAGGTAGGGAAGCAACAACAGCTCTGTACCTCAGGGCATCCAGAAGTAACAAGTCCTTCCCGTCCTCCAGGAGCTTTATGTGAATCACTGGAGGGAGAAGTTGGAGTTATTCCCATTCTGAAGTGACTCAACAAACTGAGATTTATTTATTTATTTAATTTCTTACGGGTCTGAATTTATTTTATTTATTTATTTATTTATTTTTGAGATTTAGAAAGAGCAAATATGGGACTTCTCTTGTGGTCCAATAATTGGGAATCCACCTTGCAATGCAGAGGACGTGGGCTTGACCCCTGGTTGCAGATCTAGGCTCCCACGAGCCATGGGGCAAGTAAGCCCAAGTGTGGCAAGTCCTGAACCTGAGTGCTCTGGAGCCAGGAGGCCTAGCTCTCCTTAGCCTACTCGGGTGCATGCGCCGTTACTTGAGAGACCTTTCACCCCAGCAAGGATCCTGCCTGCTGGAACTAAGTCCAGGCACAGCCAAATAAATAAATAAATATTTAAAAAAAAGAAAAAGAAAAAAGAAAGAACAGAAACAGCAAGTATGCCATCAGTGTCAGGGCCAGAGTTCCATGCAGGTCTGACTCCAAAGCGTTGGTCTCTTGGCTTTATTTGATTTCCAATCTCATGACATGTAAAATGAGAGGAAGGACATGCTTTCTCCTTCCATCATTTTGCAGTTACTCTGAACTCTTATGACATGACCTTAGTTTTTTAAATTTTTAAAATTTTATTCAAGTATAATTGATTTACAATGTCATGTTAATTCCACTTTGTACTGCAAAGTGATTCAGTTATGCATATATATCTATATTTATTGTTTTCCAGATTGTTTTCCCTTATAGGTTATTAAAGAATATTGAGTAGAGTTCCCTGTACTCTACAGTAGGTCCTTGTTGATTATCTGTCCTATATTTAGTGGCGTCTGTCTGTTAATCCCAACCGTAATTTATCCCTCCCCTGCTTCCCCTGTAACCGTGTTTGTTCTCTCTGTCTCTGAGTCTGTTTCTGTTTTGTAATGTGACACTAGTTTAAATAGCACATATAAATCCTCAAAAATCTGTATGCTATTAAAGCACAAGAAGAGTACACTTTGGGGGCAAAATGTGTATTTCGCTTGTGGAAAAGAGGCCTAGGTAGAGGTTAATTTTATTTTTGGTTGGTTAGAAGAGGGATAATTCACAGTACCAACTAGGGGTAAAATAATTCAGAGGCCTCACAATATAGAGGAAGATTGCTAACAATAGCAAACGGATGGATCGATTGTGAATCCATTTCAGAGAGCTTGCTTGTGGAGAATATTGATATTTAACTCAGTCATTCCTCCCATGAAATAAACAGACACCTCATCTCTCTGCAAGAAAAACCACACACAGGAGCTGGGGGTAATGTTTCTAAACAATTAATTGGATGATTATCAAGGCTTAATGGATTGGCTTAGCATATTCACACAAAATCATCAAGAGATTTGGGCTAGCCATTTCCTTGTAGCTATCATCAGAATATATGACCGGATGTAGAAGTTCTAAATTATTGTTACCTTTTACAGAATTCTGTGCACATCATTTACATTATAAATCAGGCCTATTTGAAAGCCATTGATTGGATCTCTGGTTTTGTTTCAAACAGCAGATATGGTAGACATTGGGGCATACTCAGTTTCCTAAGGAAAATAGTAGAGTTATTTAAATTATAAATGAAAACATCAAAACTGTTGGATTATCATATGCATGCAAAATGTTTATCATGCAAGAGTTTATGCCAGAGCTATGAGAAAGACCCTACAATACACATGTCAGAGCAACCTAGCCACCGGGAAAATACAGCTATTTTCTTCATGGGGAAGGAAGGAAGGGTTGGGCGGGGGGGATATCATTATGTCTGACTTTCCCTCAGGAATAGTCTGTCCTAGATATGGACCAAAAAAAATTGCCAAATGAAATTTTTCTTTCTGTGTGTGTGTGTGCTGTGTGCTCAGTTATGTCCAACTCTTTGTGACCCCATGGATTGTAGCCTACCAGGCTCCTCTGTCTATGGAATTTCCCAGGCTAGAGTACTAGATAGGGTAGCCATTCCCTTCTCCAAGGGATCTCCCCAACCAAGGGATTGAACCCGTGTCTCTTGTGTCTCCTGCTTTGGCAGGAAGATTCTTTACCACTGAGACACCTGGAAAGTTATGGGAAGCTACAAACTTCTCTATGGGGGAGATTATAATTCAGTGGGAGTTTATTGATTACTCAGTATGTATGGGTATTTCACACACATTCCCTCTTTCAGGCATGCCCTTGAACTGGGAGGTCCCACCTGTAGGCAGAGGCAATAGTTGCTCAAGTTCATGGGGCATACATACATCAGGTCATATCACAATTTTGATGCACAGTGGCATAATCGGAACTGGAGTCTTTTGATTTTAATCTCTTTTCCTTCACGTTTGAAAGGGTGATGCAAACTAATGGAAGGAAGCCGTGAGGTTTTCTCTTGTGAAAATAAAAAAAATGGGAAACTCATTTTCTTTCAAGGTTAGAGTTTGCGATGTGGGCACTTTCCTTTGTAGTCTCCAAATGCAGGGCCTCAACTATCCAAATGTACATGTCAGCAGGAAGTTCTACTTACCTCTTTCAAAGGCTCTTACCATGTAAGATGTAAGTGTAAGGATGATGCAGCTAACCCTGCTGGTCTGGCATTTAGACACAGACTGTGTGGCCAGTGCTAGTACTGGGGATAGGTTGGGGGAAGTCCAAAGCAGCAGACCTCTTAGATACAGACCAACACCTTGTTCTCAGCATGGGGCTTAGTCCAGAGAGAACCACACCCAGGACTTACATAAAATCAAAGGGTACAGCCCTTTTAGGGCTTCCCTTGTAGTTCAGTTGGTAAAGAATCTGCCTGCCATGCAGGAAACCTGGGTTCGATTCCTGGGTTGGGAAGATCCTCTGGAGAAGGAAATGGCAACCCACTCCGCTTTCTTGCCTGGAGAATCCCATGGACAGAGGAGCCTGGCAGGGTCTCAAGAGTCAGGCACGACTTAGCAACTGAACCACCACCACCAGCCCTTTTAATCCCCTTTCCTGGGTTTTTAGGGATGTATTCTGAGTGTGATAGCGTGTCCTCAAACAGGAGGCTCACACTGTTGCCAGTTTTCAGTGTATGTTCCCACCTCCGTGGAGGGGTCCTTTGATGGAGATTGGTCTCACTTCTTTTATGTTACCCTTTCATTTGAAGGTTACAGCTCATTTAAATCATACTCACAGGCACATTACCCCCAAATATAGGTCAGAACGTGTTCCAATGTCTGCTCCATTCTGTATCTTTTCTTACGCTGATTGACTTGGTGAAGGAACGAGATCATTGATCTTTCAGCTTTCCTGGTAGTAGGTAATTATGTTGATCTTTCAAGGAATCAAGATAGTTTGACATAAGAGAAAGGGGATATAAACAAAATAGAAATTGAATAAACACTCTGTGATATAAACCTTGAAGCAGAACTATATATTATTTCATGATTGTTTTGTGTTAATAATACCAATTTATTAGTCTGTCCACTAATCTACCTAGACTTATAAAGTTCTAGAATCAAAGACAGCAAAATAGTAATAGATACCTCTAGGGCACACCTGTGGTATTTATTCTCCACTAACGGAACCAGAACTCCCCAGACATGGTTGATTCTTGGTTCAGAGAGAAAATATAGTAAATGAAGCTTACCATTTTGTTGTAATAGAAAGCTAGAAATGATCAACCAATCTTAGTTCTTCCATTGTCTATTCTGAGTTAATTTTTACATGTGTTATAAAGTAGGGGAATGACAATTTTTTAAAAAAAAATTTTTTAATTTTAAAGTCTTTAATTCTTACATGCATTCCCAAACATGATCCCCCCTCCCGCCTCCCTCCCCACAACATCTCTCTGGGTCATCCCCATGCACCAGCCCCAAGCATGCTGCACCCTACGTCAGACATGGACTGGCGATTCAGTTCTTACATGATAGTATACATGTTAGAATTCCCATTCTCCCAAATCATCCCACCCTCTCCCTCTCCCTCTGAGTCCAAAAGTTCGTTATACACATCTGTGTCTTTATTCCTGTCTTGCATACAGGGTCGTCATTGCCATCTTCCTAAATTCCATATATATGTGTTAGTATACTGTATTGGTGTTTTTCTTTCTGGCTTACTTCACTCTGTATAATTGGCTCCAGTTTCATCCATCTCATCAGAACTGATTCAAATGAATTCTTTTTAACGGCTGAGTAATACTCCATTGTGTATATGTACCACAGCTTTCTTATCCATTCATCTGCTGATGGACATCTAGGTTGTTTCCGTGTCCTGGCTATTATAAACAGTGCTGCGATGAACATTGGGGTACATGTGTCTCTTTCAATTCTGGTTTCCTCGGTGTGTATGCCCAGCAGTGGGATTGCTGGGTCATAAGGTAGTTCTATTTGCAATTTTTTAAGGAATCTCCACACTGTTCTCCATAGTGGCTGTACTAGTTTGCATTCCCACCAACAGTGTAGGAGGGTTCCCTTTTCTCCACACCCTCTCCAGCATTTATTGCTTGCAGATTTTTGGATCGCAGCCATTCTGAGTGGTGTGAAGTGGTACCTCATTGTGGTTTTGATTTGCATTTCTCTAATAATGAGTGATGTTGAGCATCTTTTCATGTGTTTGTTAGCCATCCGTATGTCTTCTTTGGAGAAATGTCTATTTAGTTCTTTGGCCCATTTTTTGATTGGGTCGTTTATTTTTCTGGAGTTGAGCTGCAGAAGTTGCTTGTATATTTTTGAGATTAGTTGTTTGTCAGTTGCTTCATTTGCTATTATTTTCTCCCATTCAGAAGGCTGTCTTTTCACCTTGCTTATAGTTTCCTTTGTTGTGCAGAAGCTTTTAATTTTAATTAGATCCCATTTGTTTATTTTTGCTTTTATTTCCAGAATTCTGGGAGGTGGATCATAGAGGATCCTGCTGTGATTTACTTCTGAGAGTGTTTTGCCTATATTCTCCTCTAGGAGTTTTATAGTTTCTGATCTTACATTTAGATCTTTAATCCATTTTGAGTTTGTTTTTGTGTACAGTGTTAGAAAGTGATCTAGTTTCATTCTTTTACAAGTGGTTGACCAGTTTTCCCAGCACCACTTGTTAAAGAGATTGTCTTTACTCCATTGTATATTCTTGCCTCCTTTGTCAAAGACAATTTTTTTTTTTTGGCATAAGGATATCTAATTGTTGTAGCACTGTTTGTTTAAAAAGCATTTTACCACATTGAATTATCTTTGAAAATTAGTTGGTTGTTAATGTCAAAGTTTATTTCTGACTCTCAGTTCTGTTCAATTAGTCTGTATGTCTATCCTTATATCAGTACCACACAGTTTTGGTATTTTTTTTTTGCCATTTTATTTTTTTAATTGAAGGATAATTGCTTTACAGAACTTTGTAGTTTTCTGTCAAACATCGACAAGAATCAACCATAGGTACGTACACCCATGTCCCCTCCCTCCTGAAACTCCATCCCATCTCTTTCTCCATCCCACCCTTCTAGATTGTACAGAGCCCTTGTTTGAGTTCCCTGAGTCATACAGCAAATTCCCATTGGCTATCTATCTTACATATGGTATTGTAAGTTTCCATGTTACTCTCTTCATACATCTTACCCTCTCTCTCTCTTCCTCTCCCCCCATGTCCATAGGTCTGTTCTCTGTGTCTGCCTCTGCTTTGCTGCCCTGAAAATAAATTCATCAGTACCATCTCTCTAGATGCCACATACATGTGTCAGTATACGATATTTATATTTCTCTTTCTGACTTACTTCACTCTGTATAATAGGCTCTAGGTTCATCCACCTCAATAGAACTGACTCAAATGAGTTCCTCTTTATGGCTGGGTAATATTCCATTGTGTATATGTACCACAACTTCTTTATCCATTCATCTGTCCATGGATATCTAGGTTGCTGCTATGTTCTAGCTATTGTAAACAGTGCTGCTATGAACATTGAGGTACACGTGTCTTTTTCAATTTTGGTTTCCTCAGGGTATATATGTACTATTGGGATTGGTGGGTCATCTAGTGGTTTTATTCCTGGTTTTTGTAAGAAATCTCCACATCTTACATGGTGGCTGTATCAATTCACATTCCCGCCAGCAGTGCAAGAGTGTTTCCTTTTCTCCATGCCCTCGCCAGCATTTATTTTTTGTAGACTTTTTGATGATGGCTATTCTGACTGGTGTGAGGTGGTATCTCATTGTACTTTTGATTTGCATCTCTAATAATGAATGATGTCGAGCATCTTTTCATGTGTTTTTAGCCATCTGTATGTCTTCTTTGAGGAGATGTTTGTTTAGGTCTTTTTCCCAATTCTTGATTGTATTGATAAGTTTTGAAATCAGAAAGTGTGAGTCCTACAGCTTGTTTTTCTTTACCAATACTGTTTTGTTATTCTGCTTTTCCATATGAAATATCCATATGCACTATTTGAACCAATTTATTACATTATTTAAAACATTATAAGTTATATTATACACATACTTACTGACTTTGAATTCACCTAAATTGACTTTTAAATAAAAAAAGAAAAGAGAAAGAAGAGAGATTCCCTCCACTACATTTAGTGCCACCGTGTGCTGAGTGCTGAGATGAGAGACAAGGACTTGAGAACCTAGCCGCTGTTCTCAAAGTTTGAGCATTTTGCCAAGATAGGTGTCTCTAATGTTTAAGGTTGTATGATATATTTTCAGGATTAATTCTGAAGTTGTAAAAATTGTACAACTTATTTTAGAACCTAACTGGTATTATCTAGCAACTCTTCCATACACTTCTTAAGGATAAAGAGTGTATCATTAATGCCATATATAGTTTCTGATAGTATTTTAGAGAGCTGTGGGTACCTGATTAGTCTTCTGCTTCTGCTCTACTGCTATTTATACAAGGTTAGTGCTCTGAAATCAGTCCAGGTTGCTGGAGCCCACTGTTCCATAGAGATATCTTAACTGGCCAAGAAGAGTCTCAGTTGAAGTCCATGAAGTCAACAAAAGAAATAATGAGAAAAAGAGTGGATTAAATTGTCAGTTATGCCAGTGGGAATCCTCAGGACAATACTAGAAACATAGGAAGGGGTAGGTGTTTGTTCTCTGACAGCCTAGGGGTTGGTTTCATAGATAGCTAATTTAACGCATATTCCAGGACACATAATTTTGCTCCAAGCCATGAAGGCACCTGGAATTATATTATTTCTTAGTAAAAGCACAAAGTAGATTTTAAAATAATTTTTTGAAACTTTTTTATAGTATAACTGATTTTCTTAAAGATTTTTAAAAATATGGGCCATTTTAAAAGTCTTTATTGAATTTGTTAGAATATTGCTTCTGTTTTGTGTTTTGTTTTTTTGTCTGGGAGGCTTGTGGGTTCTTAGGTCCCTGACCAGGGATTGAATCTGCATCCCCTGCATTGAAAGGTGAAGTCTCAACCACTGGACCTCCAGGGAAGAATGCCATGGCTGATTTTTATCTGAAGACAGATACAGTGGTGTATCTGCCCCTTCTCAACTGTAGCCTTAGGCTTGTTGCCCATGCTTGGAATCCTGAAATTGTAACTTTAGAATGATCTTGGACAAACCTCCTCAACATTAAAAATCTCTTGCAAGATGGCATCCAGCCTGTGCTTGGCTACTTTTGTTAATGAGGAACTCATTAACTACCCAAACCATACATTTCACTTTTGAAGGGCTTGAAACAATGAGCGAAAATATACCTCAATGCAACTTTAAATCACTGGATTATTTCTACCCTCTAGACACATCTTCCAGATATTTAAGATAGCCATCATCTTCTTCCAGGGTCTCACTTTTATCCTAACTAAATGTCACTATTTTATCCAAGCATTTGTTAAATTTTTTGAAACAAAGGAACACCCTAGTCACACAATTAATGATGCTAAAATTTTTTTATCTAGGAAGGAAGAGTCAGATCTTCAGACAAATTCAAGCAAGTCATCCTCATTCCTTGTTCATGCATTGCACAAGTGCCTTATTGATTTCATTTTCTGATGTGCCAAAATATAATCCGCTCACTTAAACTGCACGGAATGGGAAGAACTGATTGTGCACCCACATTTGCAAAACCAGGAAGAGGGAATCCTGGCTTCTGGAACTTCAGTCCTCACAGGGAGCAGAAAGCTATACTTTCAACTTAAACTATGTTTCCAAATGTGGGGTAATTCCTCCAGTCCCACCCAAACCTTGGACAGAAAAGTGATGGATCTCAGAGATACACAATCCTGCACTTATCATCTAGGTAGGTTAGAAGAAAGGCTGGGCCCATAAACTCTATTCTTCATTAACCACTTCTTTTGTTATGTTTCAGCCCATTTAACCTTCTAGTGTGTATGAACCTTGTCGTCAAATGATTGCAAGAACTAAAGCAACATAACAATTATAGAGCTAAATCTTGGCAAAGCAGCTCAAGAGCTCAGCAATTCCATTAAAATTTTAAAGGAGATAATCCTCTGGAAAGTGTTCCTATTAATTAAACAAAGGTGAAAGAAAACAGGTTTTACATTCATTCTATGCAAGATGGTGGGCCATGGTCTGAATGCAAAGGAGCTGTGTGTCACAGGTCAATGAATCACTTCCTCAAGCACTCGAAGGGTGATGATTTCAGGTCATTTGTCTGCAGAGCAATGGGGGCTGATTTTTGTTTGGTATTTCCCAGAGAAAAGAGATTTTCAGGTCAGAAAATGTTTCCAAAAGTCCCTAGGGATTGAACTCATACAGATCCACAATGGAGCTCAGGAGACAAGAGGCCAAGCGTCATTTGGTATTGAGCTCAGTATCAATGGGTTAGAAACTGGAAACTTGTCTGGTGGAGTAGATCAATGGCCGCAGCAAAATGAGAGACTTAGGGTCTCCTACTCCCTTCCCCCACTACATCTATCCCATCTGAGAATATGACTGCTGTGCATTTGACTTGGGCATGTATAGAGTAATTGAGGGTATATACAATGGCGGGATCTGGCTACCTGGCTTCCTATAAATAGCTGAAAACAGAATGCATTTGCCAAGGTGCACCAGGCACAGATCAGATCCTGCGTGGACCTCAGAGAGGGGCAAAGCAGAGCTCCCAGGTAACAGTGGATCAGAGACTTGCGATAGTGAAGTTTGGGGTTATCTGTGCTGGAAGGAACAAAGATGATAGAGTCCTGCACAGGCAGATTGTCTCTCCTCTAGTGCTCTTCTGAGTTGAGTTGGGGGTGGGAGGGGAGGGGGTGGGGCATGTGGATTTCCAGTATAAGGTCGATGAACACAAATCTGAAAAGCAATTTTGGAACTTAAATTAGTTATATCAACTATATTGAGAGTTAAGTTTTCTGTTTCTGGATTTGCTGGTCAAGTAGGGCTTAACTAGGTCTGTCAAACCAATGCATTTTTAAAATTTTCATTATATATATATATATATATATATATATATATATACTTTATTGAAATACAGTTGACTTGCAGTGTTTCAGGGGCACAGCAAGATGATTCAGTTATACATGTACACATATATTATTTTTGAGATTATTTTCCATTATAGGTTATTATAAGATATTGACTATAGTTCCCTTTGCTATACTTTAAACATTTGTTGCTTGTTGCATATCCATTTTTTTAAAATTAGAAGTCTAGCAATCTATTCATACTAAGTCACACAAGTGGAAACAAAATGTCATAAATTTTTTGGTTAGGTGAAAATTCATGAGGTTTCTAAAATATGTATATTATATACACTATATATATGTATATCAAGCTTTTCTACTATGCTTGATAAAGGCTTGAGAAAGAACATCAAGAGAAAAGAAGATATGGAGAAATTGGAAAACATAAACTAAATGAAATGGGAGCACTGAATATGAAATCGAAAAAGTGAAACAAATTAGCTAAAAGTAAAAGATCATCATAATAGTTCAGCTGTTTTTAAACATAGCTGCTTATTAGAAACATATCTGGAGCTCTGGAGAAAAAGCAATACTTGGGCATTTGTATTTTTCAAAAAATTCCAAGATAATTCTGATATGCATCTGTTTTAAAAAATGATTAGAGGTTTTTCTATTAAATGGTAGTTTTGGTGATATAGACTTATTTTTCTGTTAACTGATTATGATACAGTGGTATTAAGTGAGTAATAGTTACAGTTGGGAAGATACCCTTGAGAAGGGAATGGCAATCCATTCCAGTATTCTTGCCTGGAGAATTCTGTGGACAGAGGAGCTTGGTGGGCCACAGTCCATGGGCTTGCAGAGTCAGACAAGAGTGAGCGACTAACACTTTCACTTTCAATCACTATAGTAAAAGATGTTTATCAGTTTCCACAATCAACAGCCAGAGGGGAGGCGGGGATGATAATTACAATTGCAAGCCATAATGGGAACATGATTAAACTAACAATATAAAATAATTACATATAATTTAGAGGGGTCAAGCAGAGTGAAGTGGTAAGTAAAAGTGCATTCATGCACATGTTTTCATCCACCCAGCTAGTCTGTCTTTTGGTTGGTGCATTTAATGCATTTATATTTAAGGTGATTATCGATATGCATGACCCTATTACCGTTTTCTTAACTGTTTTGGGTTTATTTTGTGTAGGTCTTTTCCTTCTTTTGTGGTTCCTGCCTAGGGAAGTTCCTTTAGCACTTGTTTTAAAGCTGGTTTGATGGTGTTAAATTCTCTTAACTTTTGCTTGTCTGGAAAGCTTTTGATTTCTCCAATAAATCTGAATGAGAGTCTTGCTGGGTAAAGTATTCTTGGTTGTAGTTTTTTTCCCTTTCATCACATTAAATATATCATGCCATTCCCTTCTGGGTTGTAGAGTTTCTGTTGGGAAATCAGCTGATAACCTGATGGGAGTTCCCTTGTATGTTTTTGTCATTTTTCCCTTGTTGCTTTTAATATTTTGTCTCTGCCTTTAATTTTTTGTCAGTTTGATTTCTGTGTGTCTTGGTGTGTTCCTCCTTGGGTTTATCCTGCCTGGGACTCTCTGGGCTTCCTGGATTTGACTGAATATTTCCTTTTCCATGTTCAGGAAGTTTTCATCTGTTATCTCTGCAAATATTTTCTCAGGTCCTTTCTCTCTTTCTTTTCCTCCTAGGACCCCTATAATATGAATGTTCGTGTGTTTAAAGTTGTCTCTTTGGAGAAGGAAATGGCAACCCACTCCAGTATTCTTGCCTGGAAAATTCCATGGACAGAGGAGTCTGGCAGGCTATGGTCCATGGGATCCCAAAGAGACATGGCTGAGCATCTGAGCATCAGTGGTCTCTTAGGCTGTCATCATTTTCTCTTCATTCTTTTTTTGTATATTCTGTTCTGCAACAGTGATTTCCACCATTCTGTCCTCCAGGCCATTTATCCATTCTTTCCCCTTAGTTATTCTGCTATTGATTCCTTCTAGTGTATTATTCATCTCTGTTTGTTTGTTCTTTAGTTCTTTGGTAAATATTTCTTGCATCTTCTCCATTATTTCCCCAAGATTCTGGATCATCTTCACTATCATTATTCTGAATTCTTTTTCTGGAAGGTTGCCCATCTCCACTTCATGTAATTGTTTTTCTAGGGTTTTAGCTTGTCCCTTCATCTGTGACATTTTGCTTCTTCATCCTGATTAACTTTCTGTAATATGGTTTTGTTCTAGCTACTGTAGTATTGTGGCTCTTCTTGCTTCTTCTGTCTACACTCTGTTGGAGGAGGTTAAGAGTCTTGTGTAAGCTTCCTGATGAGAGGAACTGGTGGTGGGGAAAACTGGGTCTTGGGCAGGGCCTTGCTCAGTAAAGCTTGAATCCAGTTATCTGCTGATAGGTAGGGTTGCTGCTCCCTCCATTTTAGTTTTTTTGGCTTGAGGTGACCCAGCACTGGGCTGCAGGGTTAATGGTGAGCTCAAAGAGGGCTTACACCAAGGTGGACCTTTCAGGACCAGCTGCTGCCAGTGCCCTGGTCTCTGTGGGGACCCCTTCCTGACCCCCGCCTCCACAGGAGACCCTCCAACACTAGCAGGTCACTTTGGTTCAGTCTCCTGTGGGGTCACTGCTCCTTTCTTCTGGGTTTTTGCGTGCACACGATTTTGTTTGTGTCCTTCAAGACTGGAGTCTCCATTTCCCCCAGTCCTGTGGAAATCCTATAATCAAATCCTGCTGGCTTCAAGGTCAGATCCTCTGGGGATTCCCAGTCCCTTTGTCAGATCCCCAGGCTGGGAAGCCTGACATGGGGTTCAGAATCTTCACAACAGTGAAGAGAACTACTTTGGTATTATTGTTCTCCAGTTTGTAGGTAACCCACCTGGCAGGCATGGGATTTGATTTTATTGTGATTGAGGCTTTCCTACCTACCATCTCACTGTGGCTTCTTCTTTGTCTTTGGAGATGGGATATCTTATTTTGTTGGTTCCTGCATCATCCTGTTCTTGATCATCCAGAAGGTAGTTGCAATTTTGGTGCTCTTGCAGGAGGAGGTGAGCATACATCCTTTTTTCCCACAATCTTGAACCAGAATAACTCCAAAACTGGTACATTTTAGAGCATCTTGAAATTGTAGAAATATTTCAAGAAACAAAACTTCAGAAGAGAAATGGTCTATTTCTCTATTTACCACTGGTGTCTAGAGAGAGGAAATGTGTGTTCTACCAGTTGTAAGATCAACAATAGATGACCAAATGAAGAGGAACGGTTAATAAAAGAGAAAAATTGATGGAAATTGTTTCAGTTTAGGCTCCCTAAAAATAGCCTGAAGTGAGGTTTCTTATAAAATAGGTTTATTGAGGTAGCGATTTCAGGTGAAACTTATAAGCAAACGAGGGAAACAGGATGTGGCCAGGAGGAAGCTGGGCAAAGATGCAGGTAGGACTGATGTGTAGCCCATCACAGAGCTGGTTCACATGGAAGCAAGGATCCTGGCTTTGTGTTCCTCTGCATTACCCGTCATTAACTGGTAAGACATAAAAGCTTTGGGAGAAAGTTCTGTACTTGCATGGTCACAGGGAGGGAAGGCAGAATGGTGTTTTGGAAAATAAGTGTGTAATGGAGAGAAGAGAATTCTAGATTGAACTGACATGAAGAGAGAGACAACTACCTGCCGATTGCTTTCTGCTGCCATTACTACAGTTTAGGGGAGGGAAAATTGAGGCTGGGGCAAGTTGCATAATATTGGTAAAGAATCCGCCTGCAATGCAGGAGACCCCAGGTGGATTCCTGGGTTGGGAAGATCCACTGGAGAAGGGAAAGGCTCCCCACTCCAGTATTCTGGCCTGGAGAATCCAGGGACTGTGTAGTCCATGGGGTCGCAAAGAGTCGGACATGACTGAGTGACTTGCAGTTTCACTTCACTTTCATACTCAAAAGAGTGGTGGAGTCAGAAAGTGATGCTGGGTGCTTGCCCTGACCCTTCCCACTCCCTCTTCCCCAGGCTCCCTGCTCTCTGCCCCATCAAAGGAACAGTAAGAACACCTGAGCAGTTAGAGGGCTACCTGTGTGAATTAAAGGTAAAGGATCTATAGGGAGAAGGGAGAACTAAGGACAGCTGGCAGAAATGAGTGCAGAGTTGAAAGAGGCTGCAGGAGAGGGGCTGTGTGTGCCAAGGAGGCCTCTAACAGAGGTGGAACTCACTTCTGAACTTCTGAATTATCATGTTGATATTTGTACTTTTGTAAACAAAGAGATTTGTGTAACCTAAACTCTGGAAGATTGACCAGAATCCTCAAGCCCATTCTTCTTTAAAAAGAAAGAAACAATAACAGTAAAAATATAAAATATGGCCTAGCAAATTATTTTGTGTGTGGCTGACTTAGAGATATCCTTTAATCCTCATAGTTACTCTGCAGACTGATACTATGCCTCCACTGAGAGCCACCCTCAAAGCTCTGTCTTTGACGTTCTTGAGCTCTCAAATGCAGAGTAAATGATTCTCCATGTGGCCCAGGGAGATGTGCCTGAGAGAAGTGCTTTCCTCATGGACTATCTAAAACTAGACCCTTCACCTTTCCAGCAGTGCATTCTATACAAGAGAAATTCCCTGTGACACTCGTTAGTGTTCTGGTGGGGCAGGAGAGGGACAAGATAATCATGTGGTTCAGTAAGTTTGGGAGAAAAATAATTAAACAAATTTAGCTGGTTTCTCTGACATGGTTATTAAATGGGATTTAATTGCACATCCAGATGTGCTGTATGCATGAATATCCAGCAGAGAAACCTGGAGTTCAGGGTTTCCCAAATATACTTGCAAACAGAACTGTTTTGTAAAGATTTTTGATAAGGTTAATATTCTGCTAAACCAGCACCCTGAGACCTCTCTTCAGAGTTGACTGCTATGCTCCTTGCTGTTGGATTTAGAATTCTGATACTCTATTAAGTGAACATTTCACTGGGTAAGGGCAGCACCTTCAGCTGTTATTATTCATGTATGCCATTACACAAATATATTGAATTGAGTCCTTGAGAGGAAGTTTTGTTCAGGGTAGTAGGCAGCCCAAGGGCCAAGGGATGGGAGATCCTATGACGGCCAGTGAAGAAGACTGCATATGCCTGTTCTCATTGCTCATGGCTCTGAGAACAGGAAAACAACAACAACAACAACAAAAAAAAAACCAACAAAAAAAACCTTTAAGTTGCAAGCATCTCAATTCCATTTTTCAACATGATGAAAAATCACAAAACATTGAATCGACACTCTTTCCTTCAGCTTTAAAAATCAAATGAAAACAAAGACATTAGAGTGGGTCATCAGATTAGTTCTCTGTTTCAGTCTCTGCCCTGTGGTATTAGGAGGTGGGTTGATTCCATACATTTGAATGAAGCAGAAGATCTTACTGTTTACTATCAGGCAGCAGGGAAACCCAAACACTGTTTCCAGGGAAAAGATCTAATGGCTGAAATCAAATGATGGGATTGCAAAGCAATGACTGGTTGCTAATATTCCTGGGAAGCATTATGGGATAGAGAGTGGTCTATATAGTGGGAAGATTCAAGCACAAAAGGCCTTCTGCAAAAAGTAGGTTATAGAAACTCTATGTAAAATCTCTTGCTATCTGGAGTACATATGCATAGCAAAGCCTTTCTAATATATATTTAATGTACAGATGAGAAAGATGCCTTCATTCAGGCTGTATGTGAGATGCCCAGTGAGGGGAGGGTGAGCCCCTGTGCATTCCTTTGTTGTCAGTATTGTGCAACGCTATATGGATTCTTAGCCAGTGCTTAGTTTCAACTAAACCAACACTCATGAAATAGACAACTGACTTTACAAGATTTCTACAAAGAAAAGTGTGGATTATAGAAGATTCTTATTTCAGAGATTTTTTTCCTTTCATAGCCCCTTTTATTTTGTTCAGTCACTCAGTCATGTTCAACTATTTGAGACCCCATGGACGGAGGCATGCCAGGCTTTCCTGTCCTTCACCATCTCCCAGAGCTTGCTTAAACTCATGTCCATTTAATCAGTGATGCCATCTAACCATCTCATTCTCTGCTGTATCATTCTCTTCCTGCCTTCAATCTTTCCAAGTATCAGGGTCTTTTCTAATATCAGCTCTTCACATCAGGTGGCCAAAGTATTGGAGCTTCAGTTTTAGCATCAGTCCTTCTAATGAATATTCAGGATTGATTTCCAATTTTCAATTTTCAATTGAAATCAATTGACTGGTTTGATCTCCTTGCAGTCCAAGGGACTTGAGTCTTTTCCAACACCACAGTTCAAAAGCATTAATTCTTTGATGCTCAGCCTCTGTAAGTTCCAACTCTCATCCATACATGACTACTGTATACCCCTCATCCACTTATTTTTCAACTGGAAATTTGAACTTCTTAATCTATTCATCTATTTATTTCCTCCCCACCCTCCTCCCCTCTAGCAACCACCTGTTTGCTCTCTGGATCTATAACCCTGTTTCTGTTTTGTTATGTTTAACAAAACATTTGCTTTGTTTTTAGGTTCCACATACAAGTGAAATCATGGTGTTTGTTTTACTCTGTCTGACTTATTTTACTTAGCACATTACCCTCTAGATACAACCATCAATGGCACTATGTCATTTCTTTTTTATGGCTGAGTAATATGGTGTTGTATCCAAATACCACATCTTCTTTATTCGTTCAACTGTTGATAGGCATTTAGTTTGCTTCCATGTAAATAATGCTGCAATGAACATCGTGGTGCACGCATTTTTTCTAGTGAGTGTTTTCATTTTCTTTGGATGAATGCCAAAGAAGTAGACTTGCTGGATCATATGGTAGTTCTATTTTTAATTTTTTGAGGACCCTCCATACTGTTATCCATAGTGTCTGCATCAACTTACATTCCCGCCAACAGTGCATGTGCTGTGCTGCACTTAGTCGCTCAGTTGTGTCCGACTCTTTGTGACACCATGGACTGCAGCCCACCAAGCTCCTCTGTCCACGGGGGTTATCCAGGTAAGAATACTGGAGTGGGTTGCCATGCCCTCCTTCAAGGGATCTTCCCAACCCAGGGATCGACCCCAGGTTTCCCGTATTGCAGATGGATTCTTTACCATCTGAGCCACGAGGGAAGCCCAACAGTGTATGAGGATTCCTTTTTCCCTACATCCTTGCCAACACTTGTGTTCTTTCTGATCATAGCCATATAGGTGTGAGGTTCTACTTCATTATAGTTTTGATTTACATTCATGGGGTCGCAAAGAGTTGGACGTGACTGAACTGAACTGAACTGATGATTGATGATGTTGAGCATCTTTTCATGTGTCTAATGATCATCTGTATGTTTCTTGGAAAAATGTTCATTCAGAAGCTCTGCCCATGTTTTAAATCTGTTGTTTGTTTGTTTTTGTATTGAGTTGTATGAGTTCCTTATACATTTTGAATATTAACCCCTTATTGGATATATCATTTGCAATTATTTTCTTTCATTCTGCAGGTGGCCTTTTCATTTTGTTGATATTAACAGTTTCCCTTGCTGTGCAAAGCTTTCCAGTTTGATGTAGTCCCACTATTTTATTTTTGGTTTTGTTACTCTTGACTGAGGAGACATATCCAAAAAAAAAATACTTTTAAGACCATTGTCAGAGAGCATACTGCCTATGTTTTCTCTTAGAAGTTTTGTGGTTTCAGGTCTTAAATTTAAGTCTTTAATTCATTTTGAGTTTATTTTTGTGCATGATGTGAGAGAGTAGTTCAGTCTGATTATTTTGCCCTATTTTCTCAAAACCATTTATTGAAGAGACTGTTTTTTCCCCATTGTGTATTCTTGCCTCCTTTGTTGGAGACTAATTGCTCTTGTGAGGGTGGGTTTATTTCTGGCCTCTCTATTTCAACATTGATCTCTGTGTCAGGTTTTGTGCCAGTATTATACTGTTTAGATTACAGTACCTTTGTAGTATAGTTTGAAATCAGGGAGTGTAATACCTCCAGCTTCATTCTTCTTTTTCAAGATTGTTTTAGCTATTTGGGATCGTTTGTTTCCACACACATTTTAGAATTATTTATTGTAGTTCTGTGAAGAATGCTACTGGCATTTTGACAGTAATTTTATTGAATCTGTAGCTTGCCTTTGATCATATAGTCATTTTAACAATATTAATTCTTCCAACTCATGAACATGGTATACATTTTGGTCTAATTTCTTTCATCAATGTCTTATAATTTTCTGAGAATAGGTCTTTTACTTCCTAAGGTAGATTTATTCTTTCATATTTTATTCTTTTTGATGTGATGGTAAAGATTAGATTGTAAAGATTAGATTAAAGAGGATTCTAACCATGTAAGCAGAGTAAACAAGGACAAAATGACAAGATGATATGGCTTTTACTCATACTCTTTCACCAATATTATATATTGAAAAAATCTATTTGTATTCTAAAAATGTCCTAAAAATAATTGGAATTTCATATATTAAGTGTGGAAATTATTTATTAGAAATGTTTTGACCTAAAACAAATAGACTGCCAATTTTTCTCCAGCAGAAGTAGGTTTACTTGGGATCAACCAAGAATTGCACTTCAGGGTCTGCAACAGGCAAACCACCTTGCAAGTCTTCTGCAAAATTGAAAAGAACTCTTTTAGAGAGGGAAAAAGGAAGTTGGGAGGGCTATAGTAAACAGAAGCCATGGTTTTTTTTTATTGGCTGATTTGTGACAGTGTCTCATTGGCTGAGTGTTTGCTAGGAAAGAAAAAGACATCTTTCTTCTTCCTTTTGGGCTCTTTACTGGTTGTCAGGCATGAGAGCTTCTGGTCTCCCAACTCTATTTAGTTGAGGCTTCTGTTTAATACTTTTTTACTGGGTAAACACTCTGAAAAAATTCAAAATTACTGGTAGAGCAGAGAAATCATTTGTTTTAGAGTTAGATATGTGTTTGTACCAGACCCTGTATCTTTGTTAGATGGATGAGCAGAACAAGTTACAGAGCATTGTTGGAACTCAGTTTTCTCATCTGTAAAATAGGGACAGTAGTCTCAGAGATTAAAGGAGATAGTTTTAAGGCATCTAGCTTCATTTGTTGCCTAATTTGCATGCAAAGAATGTATTAGCTTTCGAAATTTTCCTGTTTAGTCAGTCCTGTTTTGAATTTTATAATAGGTTTGTTTCTCTAATCCAGTATTAGGAAGGTGATTTTAAAATAAATCCCAGAAAGGTATTTG
The DNA here is from genome assembly GCF_042477335.2 of Ovis canadensis. Classification (NCBI taxonomy): domain Eukaryota; kingdom Metazoa; phylum Chordata; class Mammalia; order Artiodactyla; family Bovidae; genus Ovis; species Ovis canadensis. The sequence continues at coordinate 23,265,966 of NC_091263.1, forward strand.
TAATTTTCTTTAATTTTTTCTTATTTCATTTGAAACCAGAATGGAGGCTGGCAGTTATCATGAAATGTATCTTTCATACTGGAGTTAGGCATAGAGAAAAGGATTTTTGTCCTTGAAGCTATTTGTAGTTGCTAGTAGACAGTTGGGCTTCCCTTGTGGCTCAGCTGGTAAAGAATCCGCCTGCAATGCGGAAGGCCTGGTTTTGATCCCTGGGTTGGGAAGATCTCCTGGAGAAGGGAAAGGCTACCCCCTCCAGTATTCTGGCCTGGAGAATTCCATAGACTCTACAGTCCATGGGGTCACAAGAAGCTGGACACAAATGAGTGACTTTCACTTTCACTTTTCACTTTCAGTAGACAGTTGCTATCCCTGCCGCATTGTTATTGGTACTAATATATGCATAACATTTACAGAATGTTAGAAACCTGTAGAAATACATTGTTTAAAAAATTGGGTCTGTGGTCACTGCTTTTTATGTGATTTATTTATTTCTGATATATATTTGGTTTTCTTCCAAGAGTTCCTGGTTCACAGGTCCCTAAACTCTGGGAATTTCCTGTGATAAGAGTGGTAAATATTTTATTTGTTATGTTAATTAGCAACTTTGGGAAAGCGTTTAGGTAACCAGTGGACGTGGCACTGTTACTAGAAACAAGCAAGTGATTAGAGGGATGCAACTCTCAGTCCTCCCATGGCCTCTGAGGAAGGAGTGGTGCTGGAGGTTGAGTTAAATCACTAATGGCCAGTGTTTTAATCAGTTGTGCCTATGTATTGGAGCCTGCATAAAAAGCAATTACAGAGAGCCCTCAACCTGGTGAATATGTGGAGGTGCTGGGAGAGTGTGTCACCTGGAGTGGACATGGAAATTCTGCACCACTACCCCATGCCCTGCTGCCCTGGACATCTCTTCCATCCTACTGTTCCTAAGTTATATTCCTTTTTAATAAACTGGCAATCTAGTAAGTAAAATATTTCTCTGAGTTCTGTGAGCCTAGGAAATTAATCAAACCCTAGGAGGGGGTCTTGGAAACATCTGATTGATAGCCAGTTGATCAGAAAGAAGAGCAGCTGACAACCTGCTCTTGTGACTGGCTGTGTTTTGACCCTTAAATCTAGCATGGGTCATTGGCTGCTCCTGTGTAGGTAGGGAGGGAAGGGAGATTTGTGGCTTCCCTGGCCAGGTGTCCCCTATCAGCCAGGGAGAACTTTCCAGAGAAAGGAGGTGCTGTGAACCTACCCACCATGAGGTGGGTGAATTAGCACTTTTTGGAAAATGCCACAAGTCTTATGGCGTGTGCCAGCAACACCATACTATGTCAGATGTTCTGCTGCCAGTGGCAAGCATTCTATTGATAGCCCAGTGCAGCGCTGTCCATTAGAAATGTAAAATGGACCATGTATGTAATTTAAAATTTTCTAATGGGTTCCTTAAAAAAAGTCAAGCATCAGGATTTCCTGAGTGGTCTATTGGTTAAGCTTTCACCTTCCACTACAGGGGGTGTAGGCTTGATCCCTGGTCTGGGAGCTAGGATCCCACATGCCTCTTGGCCAAAAAACCAAAACATAAAACAGAAACAATATTTGTAACAAATTCACTAAAGACGTTAAAAATGGTCCACATTAAAAAAAAATCTTATGAAAGTTAAGTGAAACAAAACAGGTAAAGTTAGGGTTAATAATATATTTCATTTTACCTCAATATATCCAAACATTGCCATGTTGACATGTAATGGATATAAAATTATTTATGCTATTTTGTATTCTTATTTTTGTAGTAGGCCTTTGAAATCTGAGGTGATTTTTCATGTGGATAGTGGCTACCATATTGGACAGCACTGGACCTCAGAGTCTAAATGGGTGGTTGACTTCAAAGGCACCACCTTGTTGTCAGATCCTAATCAAACAACAAAACTTGCTTATGTCTTTTCTGTATGGCATACGCTTGAGGAAGTAGCAAGAAGACATGAGTGTATCTTTTAGGAGAAGTGGGGAAATAGTGGACTTTGTAGTAAGTAGACTTGGATTTAAATTCTCTTTCTTCCACTTTAATGATCTTGGCTAATGTATTTAACCCCCATTTATCTGAATTTGTTTCCTCAAATGTGGTTGAGGATTAAAGACTTGCCTAGACCACAAGAGGCATCAGTAAGCCGGTGGTTGGTGTAACCTCACTGTGGTGGCTGAGTGTGACCTGACATGGAGAAGATACAGATGCCCATTGTCTCCGTCTTCTGCATCTCCCCCGCATCTCCCCTCTCTCTTCTCCCCTTCTTATTGCATTCTCAACCTTTTCACTTTCTTTCCTACAGTACATCTTTTCATTCACAAGTTTGAGTGAAACATTCTTGAAAGGATTGTTTTGAGGCTAGTTTCCTTAAAAGCAAAGATTCCAAAGATTAAAGCTACCTTAGAGGTCCTATTCAAGTCTCAGTTATCTTTAGCATGAAGACACTGGCTTGAATGTTTCTTCCCTTCCTTCCTCCCTCTCTTCCTTCCTTCCTTCTTCCCTTCATCTTCTAGTTCCTCTTCGTAAGCTCACAGTTCTCACACTGAAATTCTTCTTGGGTTTGGGGATTTGTTATTTTTGTTTATCAAAACCCTTAAATTCATAGGTTAACCAAAAATAAGTTCAGCTCTGCTTAAGCTTTTTCCCAAAATAAGCCTTGTAAGCATTGGGAAAAAAACAACTAAACAGAAAAGATCAGTCCTATGACTAATGCAGTAGGAAGATTTTTCTTTTTCCTGTAGTGTGTCCCACATTGTCACTACTTAACAGATGGCATTGTGATTGTGTAATTGCTATAATGAATATTATTAATAATGCAAGTGCCTATGATCTCAGCCTTCTTTCCGTTACCAGCATTGAAAGGGTCCAGTGAAATGTTTCCAGTTGAGTTCACAGACTTCTTTTTAAATTGGTTTAACCACCACATGACTAAACACCCTTGGGAAGAGTAGCAGCCGAAGCTCTGAGTGGTGTACAACCAGTAGCTGTCCTACATAAACAGAAGCCTTTATGTACTTTGCAAATGTGCCCACAGTTCACAGATCCTCTAAAATATTCTCTCGATAGCCCAGAGAAGTGCTATCTCATAGAAATGTAATGTGAACCACATATGTAATTAAAATTTTTTTAGTAGCCACATTAAAAAGCACAAAGAAACAGGCAAAATTAATTTAAATAGTATATTTGATTTAACACAATAAAAACAGCTTTTCTCAATACATCTCTAGCCATCTATAATCACCCTGTTTCCTTATGAACAAAAGGAAAACCTCATGTTGAATGAATCACAAAAGTCCAGTCCCATGGCACTTGATAGACAGCGTCTCAAGCTCTGAACACAAGATGATCACAGGCAGATTTGGCCTATGCTAATTAAAGTAGTCAGGTTCAGATAGGTCTCAGATCTGGAATTTGTATAGGAGGGCAGAAAGTCATGCTTGGACAAGGAAAGAGCTACTTAATGATCATACTTAAAGGTGATTCACTTACTTTTCCAATAACCTAGTGACATATATCCTAAGTCACTTAAGAAATGTGATAAAATGTCACAAATTTATGTCACCACACATAGTGTTTAGACCCTAAGATTGGTCTGTACAGAACTGTGACTCTGTATTGTTATTGATAATAGAATTACAGCAAACTGTTTGGGCTAGAACAGGAGGTTGGTATCAACATTTTGACAGCTCTGTTTTATTCAAGTCACTGATCTTCTGGAGAGCCTATGGATCCTCACACTGATTCATTAGTAGAATCAGAAAATATTGATGTGATCCATTAAAATACAGTATAAGATAGGATAGCCCAGAGTTGCCCTCTATGAGTCTTACACCAGAGAATGACAGATACAAGTCAAGGGATGAATGCAGGGGACAAATTATTGGTGTATTCACCATCTTAATGTTTGCATTACTGTAAAATAAAACGTTAAGCTTGCCAATGTAGTAAATGAATTATTTTACTTAATAGATAAACTTCCTTAAGTACTAGTGAAAATGTTAAGGAAATTAAATAATAGGTTAAACTTGAGAAGGAAAAAATTAATGACCACATGGCCAGTTGTAAAACACAGCTATTAAGGTGGAACCAAGAAAATATGAGAGATGAGCAAAATTGCAGACCAGTAAATGTGGTGGGCATTTTTTTGTGTTTTGGCCATTCATTATTCACTTTTTTTTTTTTTTTTTGCAGTATCACTCTGATTTCCTTAGGGGAAATATTTCTTCCTCCATGGCATATGATCTGTGGGGATTATCAGTCTAGGGTTGTTGCACTGCTCTTCTCTAGGTAAAAAGACCCATGGCCCAAGCCATGATGATTGGGCTCTTTCATCCTGGTTCTCTGAATCCTGAGTAAAAAGATTCAATGGTAGAAAAATCAGTTGGAACAGATTAATTCTAGCAGCATGCCCTGAGGAGACCATCCATCATTTTCTGCTTCCTAGAGCTTCATTCTTGCACCTTTATAATCCTACTTTTCTAAGTTCTCCACTGATTAAGATTGTAAAGTCCCTTTCCAATTAATGCCTTTTTTGTGTAAGTTATCTAGAGTTATTTTATTAGCCTGTTATCACAGGAGGAAGGCCAAGTTTGACCTACCACTTATTTTTTTCTAAATGAACATTTATTAGAAAGCATCAATGTTCATTCATTAAAATATTGCCTACAATTGCTTTAATGATACAACTGCAGAGTTGAGTCGTTGTGACAGAAACCATATGACCCTTAAGCCTAAAATATTTCTTATTTGGTCTTTTAAGAAAAAGTTTGCTGACTTTAAGCTTATCAAATATCTTAGATTGAGTCCTTTTGCAGGCAGTCTCTAAGACAAGGACTTTATTGTAAGTAGCTTATTTATGAGGTGATTCTGAAAAGAGAAGTGAGGAAGTGAGATAGGAGAGGGAAGGAAGCAATAGAGTTTCCCTTTGTGGATGATGAGCTCAGCTCCAGTGGAGGACATGAGGAGACAGTGTAGAATATACTGCATTTCCCCATCTGTAGGTTGAGGAAGCCAGAGTGCTTGCATACCTGTAACCTACTTACAGGGGCAGTGACTCTTCTGTACTTCTGGTCTGCCTGGTACCTAGCAACATGAACTCCAACAGATAAGGAAAAATATCTGAGTTGCCGTTTAATTTTGTTGATAGTTTCTTTTGCTACTCAGGAGCTTTTGGTTTAATGTAGTCTTTATTAATTTTTGCTTTATGGCTTGTGCTTTGAGTGTCATATCCAAGAAATTGTAGCCATGACCAGTGTTAAGGAGGTTTCTCTGTGTTTTCTTCTAGGAGTTTTTAGCTTCAGGTCTTACATTTAAGTCTTTAATCCATTGTGAGTTGATTTTTGCAAGTGGAAATAGCATTCCCATTTTTTTATTCTGCACGTATCTATCCTGTTTTCCCATTGCAATTTATTGACTCCCTTGTCAAATATTAACTGAACCATAGGTTTGAGGGTCTATTTCTGGGCTTTCCATTCTGTTTCATTGGTCTATATGACCGCTTCCATGCCAATATTGTACTGTTGGATTAATGTAGCTTTGTAGTATAGTTTGAAGTCAATAAGTGTGATGCCTCCAGCTTTGTTCTTTCTCAGGATTGCTCTGGTTATTTGAAACTTCACTTAGTGTTACGTGAAAACTATACTGAAGATGGAGATAAGACTCTGAGCAGAAGACAAGGTCAAAAGTTTCTGAAACTTTCCCAGTAGGGCATGGACTGCACAGTATTTTTTTGCTTTTTTTTTTTTTTTTGGAAATTGGTAGAGGGAAAGAGGCAGATTTGACAGATGTCCAATAGGAAGACTCAACAGAACTTAATGTGTGTAGTGGCCAGGCTGGAGGAGGGAAATCCATCTCAGGCTTCCTGGCCCAGAAGTTGTTCACCAAGCTGGGAGTATAAGAATGGGTGCCACTTTGGTAATGCTCAGTGTGGCACAGGAATCCTGTGCATTCCTCAAAGCTCTTTCTTTTTCTACATGGGCACAGCAAGACCATTTCTCATTTTCTCCTGCATTGGGAAGGATTATGGTACTAATTTATGTCAGTGGAATTCTGTTAAAAGTGAAATATGCCACTTCCAGATATGACTCTCCCAAGTATGGCCTTCCACGCAGTTTGCAGTTTGTCTTCTTCGTCAGCTTGCCAGATGCATCAGATTCAGCAGAAGACTTTGAGCCCAGGGCATAGTAAAGCCACCAAATGGAAGGACTTTAATCCTTAAATGAGCAGAGACTGCTCTTCTTACCAGCCCTGCATTGGACTATTGGACTGTGACATGAGTGAGGAAAAAAGAAACAACAAACTTCATAATCTTAAGCTATTAAGGTTTGTAGGTTATTTGCTTTAGCAGTTAGCAGAACATGACTAATAAGCTTGGATGAGGGATTCATGGAAGAACCAAGCAGCTGTAAAGTGTGGTTCTGGAGGTAAGACCCAAAGGTCATGAAATAAGAATGGGGATCAACAGCTGTCTTTCCTCTTCCCGCCTCCCACCACTGGCAGCTCAGGTCTGCACCTCTGCTTGAATTACTTTTCTTGGAGAATTATACAACTTTCTTCTTCATCACTCAGGTCAGAGACCTGACTGTGCTTCTGTACTTCTCCCTTGTCATCCACATTCATGGCGATGGATTGTGCCAGTTTCTACTTTGCCTGTCTTTTCATTTCCATGCTCCTTCACCCACCAGTTCTTATCTTGTCCTATGTGTATGAGGCTATTTTGCAGTATCACTTGCTTTGCTAGATGCCTGTAGTACATCCTCAGGAGTGGTGACAACCAGAAATGTCTCCAGATAATGCTTGGCATCTTCTGGGGGAAAAAAATTGCTCCCTCAGTTGAGACTTCAAGGACTTAGAACTCTTAAGGACTTAAGACTTATCTGGAGGATGAGAATGGAAGATTTTCATTTTTGATGGCATTCAATAGAATTCTCAGGCTCTAGAAGGAAACACCTTTCAGCAACAAAATAAAAGACAAAGTTAGCACATTTGACCATGCAAACATCATTGGAGTAAGAGTATTCTTTTTGTAGCTCTCATGGAAATTATTTCCTTGGAGATAAAACTCATTAGGATCCCTGGATTCAGTTTTGTCAAAAATATTTCTCCTCTATACACATGCAATTCACATACTCACTCAGAGTTGCTGGCAATCTCAGCTATAGGAAGCCCAGAAACTCCAATACTGGAATAATTACCTAGTTCAGACAAGGACAGTGGTGGCTGAGGCCTGAAATAGGATCTGTGGTCTCACAAGGTTTGCCTACATGCCTAATGCAAGTTGTCCTAGGTCTATTATGCCTCTGAGAAATCTTATTTTCTTGTGTTTCTGTTGACTGGTGTGGAGGTGATTACATTTAGACAAAGAAAGAAGCCACAACTCTATGGAGTGAATTAACCCTGAGTCCAAGGCTCAGTCTAGAGAAGTAATCCTACCCACCTTACTTCACCCAGGCTGCCCTCTAATTGTGTTGCCTGTGCTTACAATTTCCTCATTTAATTGAAGCTTGAGTCAGTTATTTGAGGTGATCCTGTAAGGAAGTATTCCCAGGTCGAGCTGAAAGGGATCATTGATTGAACTGGACAAAGTAACTTCTGGAATAGAATCCCAGCAAGTTGAGGGTTCTAACTATCTTATGTTTTAAAAATGAGAAACATAGCTGTTGGTTGTCAGGCTCATGAGTTGAGCACATGGGCCATGCCTTAAATGATGCCCTCACTAGGTGATGCAGGAGGTAGCCTCCGCCTAGACCTGCAACAGCGTCTTCTGGCATCACCCTCCACCTTAGACATATCAGATTCCTTATATACCTTGGAGTACACTGAACTATTTTTGTCCTGTGCCTTTTCTCTTGTGTGTTGTGGTTGTCTTTCCAGGGCACACTTCTCCCCTGTCTGCCTGGTGAGTTCCACTGATTATTAAGGAAACTTCCTGTGCTTCCTTCTTACTGAAGCACCACTGAGGATCCTATGTGATTACTTCCTTCCATAATTTCTCATGGGCTTCCTAAGTAAGCTCAAATGGTAAAGAATCTGCCTACGATGACAGAGACCTAGGTCTGATCCCTGGGTTGGGAAGATCCCCTGGAGAAGGGCATGGCAACCCACTCCAGTATTCTTGCCTGGAGAATACCATGGGCAGAGGAGCCTGGCAGGTCATAGTCCATGGGGTCGCAAAGAGTCAGACATGACGGAATGACTAACACATATACACACACACATACACACACACACACACACACACACACACACACACAAAGTTTCTCATGTCACACAATCTGGAAACTCACTGTCTTGGGATTGCTAATTATCTGTCTTTTTCCCAACACCAAATGAAGCTCTGAAGATGGACTTTGTTCCCCTTGATACTTCTGTCTAGCATTGTATCCTCATGTGGTGCATTCACAGTGATAAACTATATTTCTCCAGAGAGGGCAGTAGCAAAGACCAGGCAAGAGTGTTTATGCCCATTTTGAATTATAAAGAAGAATGTTGTAGCCTATACCTGTACCAATCCATCCATCATGCAGTGCAATTTTTGGCCCATTAAACTAGTAATTTCCACCTGTTGAGCTTCAAAACCAAACCAGTTCTACCACTGACCTCATCTAGCAGGTTAAATTTGCCCCTGGGGCTCCGTCGGTAACTCCACCTGTGCAGAGTTGCTGGGGAACATTGAAGTACATAGAAAAAATGAGACATGGGCTTATACCTACTTGAAAAGAATGTTTAAGGAGAGATTTTTATTTCGTCACTTTCTTTTGCTATGAGAATCTTTCTGAGGCTGGCTGGTGAAAAAGGCATGCCACACTGATGGCTGTGCTTGCATGGGCTCGAGTATGACTCTGTTCATACCCGCCCAAGGTCCCCTTGACTCATTCTGGTAGCTGTTTTCCTCCCCCAGACTCAGGAGGACTTCTTCCAGTTGTGAAGGAAAACTCATGCTAACAAATGCTACCCTGGGCCAGCAACCTTTAACCAGGAATCATCTGTGACTAGGACATGAACCAGGACGTGTGCAAAAGCCTGCACAGAAATGTGTCAGGGAGGATGGGACAGAGAGCTGACCAATCAGGAACGCAGTTGCAGTGGGATGTTGCTCCATGGATCTGGAGTGTTTTCAGGCATGGATTTTCTGGAACAGGTGGAGGGGGAGAAAAGGGTCAGAAGGACCACATACCCCTCCCCACTGGCTGCTCCATCCATGGCCAGCCCGAGTGTTCCCAGCACATGCCTTGGTTCTTTGTTGTAAACAAACTCTAAATCATCTGCTACTCAAGGCAGGAAGAGCAAAAAAAAAAAAAAAAAATCAAACCCAATTCCGTGTGCACTATTGTTGCAAAGTTTACCTCTCTGAGCTCACAGGTAGGTTTCAGCTTTGTTGGACTGAATGCTTATATGAATAGTCTGTGTGTATGTGTATGCACACGTGTGCAGGTCTCTCAAAGTGAATAACCTTTTAAATCCAAAATTAGGTATAGAAATAAATATTTCCTTTTACTGGGAAAGTAAGTCATACAGATGATAGCATTAAAATGCTGAAAAACACCACAAACACATAAAACCCAGAAAATATCAATTTTACTGACTACCCACCAATTTTTATTTTTAATAATTTTAACTGCAATCACATATTTATATATGCATATCTTTAAGATAATTTTATAAAATATACAAAATTATTCTGAAATTAAGGCATAAATAGATACAAATAAGTACATTAAATTTTTTGCCACATTTTACTGAGATCCATAATTAGGTTATCAAATAACTTTTATATCTCTTGGCATATGGTTAGAGATGTGTAGGCAGTTTGTCATTGGAACACTGTTTCTTCAGGTAGACTTGTGGTTTCAGAGACCTTCTTGTGTGCCTGTTTGTCTGAGATCAGCAGACTTTGTTTGATGTATAAATATGCTAACATCTGGATTAATTCATTGGGATATATACAACGTGCTATATCCATTGTTGTACTGCTTTAGGTTTGTACATACATACCAAGGGATCTGGTTTGCTATATTTAATTTTGCATAAAGAACACATTTGTAATTGTTGAAGATACATTAGCAAGTATGGAGCAGGCGATGGCACCCTACTCCAGTACTCTTGCCTGGAAAATCCCATGGACGGAGGAGCCTGGTAGGCTGCAGTCCATGGGGTCACTAAGAGTAGGGTACGACTGAGTGACTTCATGTTCACTTTTCACTGTCATGCATTGGAGAAGGAAATGGCAACCCACTCCAGTGTTCTTGCCTGGAGAATCCCAGGGATGGGGGTGCCTGGCGGGCTGCCGTCTATGGGGTCCCACAGAGTCGGACATGACTGAAGCGACTTGGCAGCAGCAGCAGCAGCAGCAGCAGCAGCAGCAGCAGCAGCAGCAGCAGCAGCAGCAGCAGCAGCAGCAGCAGCAGCAAGTATATCCCTAGCAGGAGAACATTTTCATTTTGACATGGGTTTGATTAGAATGAAATCTTTTGCTTACAAATTTGCATGTCCATTAACTGGAAGAAGTTTCCACTGACTAGTTTCTGACTCAGCACATTTTAAACCAGTTTTTTGTTTTTTTGTTTTTTTTTTGTTTTTTTTTTTCTCCATTGCCTACATACTTCTGATGCCCAGAGCTTTGAGACATGAGAGTATTACATTTCCATCTTGAGCCCCATGTCTTGATTTCAGGTGGTTCAACACAGCAAAAGTATTGCTGGAAATTCTTCCCACTTTCTTACAGCAATAACTTTACATGCAAGGGACTGAGAGCCACATAAATTGTGTCCTACTGAACCCAAACAAACTGTATGCCTTTCCTTACTGGATTTAAAAATAAAGATAACCACCTTAAGGTCCCTCTGCCTGAGAGAGCAGAGACCGAAGTTTTAAACAATTGTGTGTGTGGGGGGGTGGTTATCATTATTATATATTTATGTACTTATTTAAATTGCTTTTTACTGGATTATAGTTGATTGACAGTGTTGTGTTAGTTTAAGGTATACAACAAAGTGAATCAGTTAGGCACATACGTATTTCTACTTCTTTAGGTTCTTTTCCTATATAGGTCACTACAGTAGCGTTGAGTTCCCTGTAGTCTACAGTAGGTCCTTATCAGCTATCTGTTTTATAAATAGCAGTGTATATATGTCAATTCCAGTCTCCCAATTTATCTGTCCCTTCCTTTCCCCATTGGTAACCATAGTGTGTTTTCTACATCTGTGACTCTATTTCTACTTTGTAAATAAGTTCATTTGTACCATTTTTTTAGACTCCGCCTAGGAGCGATATCATATGATATTTGTCTTTGTCTGACTTAACTTCCCCTAGTAGGATAATCTCTAAGTCCAGCCATGTTGCTGCAAGTGGCATTATTTCATTCTTTATGGCTGAGTAACCTTTCATTGTGTATGGGTACCACGTTGTCTTTATTCAGCACTTGTGGTTTAACCACGTTCTGCAAATTTTGCAAAAGCTTAAGATCTTGTGAGCAAATTTCTATAGGTCCTCCTTGGGCCTTGAAAGAGCCCTGTGCAAGTGAAGATTTCTGAAATTTAAGTTTCATTACCATCATTATAGACCTTCCCTGGTTTTAGCTAAAAGTCTATGGATTATCTGATTTGCTGGTTATAGCTTTGGGCAAGTTTTCATTCATTCATTCATTTTTTGCATTAACTTTTTCATTCATATTTCAATCATTGGTTGTCTAAGATTTATATACTATTATAGTATATTGCCCACTGTGTGTTGGGACAGAGACAGATAGTCAAAGGCCTTAAACCGAAGTCCAGAATCTCAGTCCCCTTCTCCAGGTCCTATCTCCATGGTTACTTTCGTTAGACACAAAAACAGTATTTGCTGTTTTCTCTCTGGTTTGACAACTGATTTCAAAGAGGGGCACAAGGTGCAGGCTACTGTCCAACTCTCCTCGCTGTAGGGTCCAGAGAGCTTTCACTTAGTCGTTTTTCCTGCTGGTGCTTCCTGTTGAACCAGCCCATCTTTCTCCTCCAACCACCAAGAGAATCAGAAATTCTGATATCCTGGGCTGACACAAATACATTGCTTGAAAGAGAAGTAGAACCCTGCATACTTTGAGGATCTCCAAGTAAGAATTCTTAATCCCAAATGGTACTTCTAACCCTCTACTTCATGTCATGGGTGTGTGAGTCTTCCCATGAAAGATTCACTCTATACTTGAAGGCCTAGCATCTCACAAACAGAAGTTTTTTTGTTTGTTTGTTTGTTTTTTAAAAATCTCTTCTCCTGTGATCTTAGGCCAGTTCCTTATCTCAGTGAACTGCAGGCTCTGCATCTGTAAACCTGGGTATAATGAGGGGAAAATTACAGTTCATTTGTGGGATGCTTGGCAAGCAGGAAGTTGTGAACAGAGGTAATTTCCTTTCCATTAGAAACTGAGTGTTTGGGGCAGGTGTATTTTGGAAGAAGATGCAAAACAAGCTTCCTCATTGCACTGCTGTGTCTTCACGCAAGGGCATAGAAGCTGCATGTAGAAACCCCCATCTAGCTGGTTTCTCAGCATGTGACGAATCTTTTAATGACTCTGTTTATTTAAAATATATTACTGGATTGCCCAAAGGTATATATTGTACACACACACACACACACACACACACACACACATATTTGCTGGAAATTAAAAATTATTTGAAGAAATGAAAACTTGGGCAAATTAATAAAATTCTTTAGTTCATGTCCTTGCTCTTGGCATCAGTACAGCCACCTGAGATTGTCCACATCTTAGAAGCATAGAAAGGGCATATAGCCATGTCCCATTTTATATATATATATATATATATTTGCAGTATACCCAGCCACCTATCATGCTGATAGTAGAGCAGATAATATTTGGCCCATATTGTACCAAAGGGAGGGATATTAATTTTCATTTGGATTGAATCTGAAAACTGCAATGCTTACCCTGAGTGACATCTCATTTTTCCTGATAATGATGTTGATATGTCTCTGGAATACCCATATGTTCAGCATTTGCTGCTACAAACTTGTTCTTCATTAATTATGGGTCTAGAGAAGCTGCCAAAAGTTAAGCTCTATGGAAGATATAAATCTGGGCTCAGAAGTGGGTGAAATTCATATGTGGAGGGAGGAACAGACTCAAAGAGGTGAAGTTTGTACAACAAGAAGTAGTGGTGTTTGGAAATTAACCCTATTGGTCTGATCCTAAAGTTTATTCGGAATTCCCACGACACCCATATGGCTTCCAGTCCCAGAAAAACTGGTGAAGAGAGACAGGTTTCCTGGACTTTGCATGAAGAGAAACATGAATTTTGAAAGTTGCTACTTCACAATCAAAAGTGTGATTTCAGCTGCTCTAGAGTTTTGCATGGTCATGAAGCATGCATTTGCTTTTTAAAAAATTCATAGATACCCCGTATTTGCATTTCTGTCTGAATTGCCTAACATGTAGAGAAGGGAAAACAGGAAGGATTTAGGTGATGCCTGTTCAGAGACATTACACTACCTTTCTTTTTAAGTATCATGCACATTATCTTAGTGGTTGGCACACATTTTTTTTGTTGGCACACATAGTAAGTATTTTATGTCAGAGTTCTTTTCACAGTGCTCTGACATAGATGAAAATCCCTTGAAATCTTTTAACCCCCAAGAACGTCTAAGCTTAACTCCCCCTCCATTTCTTCCTCTTCCTTCTTTTTCTCTTTCCTGATAGTGGTTAAGAGCATTGGCTTTAGAGTTAAAGGCTGAATTCAGCCTTTTTTACCTGAACTGTACTTCAGGTGCAGTTCTAATTTTTCCCCCTAAACCAGGGGTCTTTGCCTCCTCATGGAGGGTTACAGGGTTACCCTGTTTCCAAGAATTACAGGGTTACTGCAATTCTTTCCCAAAGGGTAAATTTTCTCAATATCATTTCTGACATACATGCTTATGGCCCATCTGTGCATAATGTCATATGGCTAAGTGCTCATTCATGGGTAGAAACCCCTGGAGGCTATATCTTGTAGGGCCCTGACACAATGATCTGCATAGAAGGTGCTTGGATGTTATCACTCAAACCTCTTTTGATTTATGAGCCAGGCCTTCTGATCATCCTCTGACCATACATGCTGTCACCCTGGTTCAGTAAGGCTGCAGAAACAAACACACGGAAGATTACTCTATCTCTTTAAGACTGAGGACAGAATTCCTTAGGAGTTTTGCTTGGTGGTGGTGTGTTAAGTGGTACAGTGAACAGGCCTGAAATGACAGTGCCAATAAACCTCGAGTCCTGGTAGACAGGAGTGCTTGTGAAAAATTCCCCATGAGCTTCCCAGGGGAAGACTTCAAGCTACTGGTCCTCTCAGGACCAGCCATGTCTCATCTCCATCAATGACACATGAAGACAGAAGGGCAAGCAGACGGGAATATTCACACACAAATAAGGGCACTGGGGAAGTTGGCAAGCTCATCCTTCCCCTCCTGCAGCTCCTGCTTCTGTCTTTAACACATCGATTGGATCAAGCTCGAGTCTTTCTTTGATTCTCCTGACACCCTGCTTACTATTGTTTATTTAGCTTATGATTCTTCTGCCCCCAAGGCAAATCTTCATACCGCATGAATCAATAGGCTACAGGGACCTTAATTAAAGCTTCAGGATAAAATTGATACTGGAAACTAAATTCCTTCAGTGTCTGGAAGGAAAGGAAATGCTGTTTCTCTTAGAGACTTTTTCATTGTCTCACACTGTAACTTCTAAAATTTGTTGAAACATTTTGCAACCCATGGTAGATTTCTGAGACACATATCAGAGAGATGGATAGACATGTGAAGAAAGGGGAAGTCCTTTGACAAGGCTTTTGGATATGTAAGTGTCTCATTAGAGAATCAATATCTGGTGTATTGAAGTGAAGTGAAGTGAAAGTCGCTTAGTCATGTCCAACTCTTTGGGACCCCTTGGACTCTATAGTCCATGGAATTCTCCAGGCCAGAATACTGGAGTGGGTAGCCTTTCCCTTCTCCAGGGGATCTTCCCAACCCAGGGATTGAATCCAGGTCTCCCGCATTGCAGGCAGATTCTTTATCAGCTGAGCCGCTGCTGCTGCTAAGTCGCTTCAGTCGTGTCCGACTCTGTGCAACACCATAGACGGCAGCCCACCAGGCTCCCGCATCCCTGGGATCCTCCAGGCAAGAACACTGGAGTGGGTTGCCATTTCCTTCTCCAATGCATGAAAGCGAAAAGTGAAAGTGTAGTCGCTCAGTCGTGTCCGACTCTTAGCGACCCCATGGACTGCAGCCCCAGACCAGAGTACTGGAGTGGGTCGCCAGTGCCTTCTCCGATCTGGTGTACTGGGGAGTGATAAAAAAGACAGTGATTATTTGTACTGCAAAAGGAACATGAATCTGGATTTTAGGTCCTGTGTCCAGTACCTAAAGACAGAGTTGCAGAGGCATTTAGGAACATAGTATAAAAAGGTTTTGATATCACTAATTAACTCTCTCTTGTGGTTTTAAAGTAAGTCCTTTGAATGAGCCCTTTATCCTTTGTCCGGATAATGGGAGCTGTCCGCAATCATGGTACTGAAATAGATACCAGGAAAAGCATTGAGCCATCAAGCTCCTGAGGCTCTTAGCTGATGATCAAAGACGTGAGAGCAGCTAGGGAAGCTGCAAGAGCTACTGGCAGAAATTGCAGTTAGCAGTTGTCATTACTGAGTATAGTGGACTTAAATCTTTCCATTCAGTACCTCTATATCAAGCAAATTATTTAGATCATATGAATCATTATTTGCCCATTATTAAATGTGGTCAATATGGGTATCAAATGAATTTGTATGTGAGAATTCCTAGCACAGTGTTTGTAATGTGTTCCATTTTTATGAGTCACGAGTTCCCTCCCCAGATCTTCTGCTGTCTGATCCTGATATTCCCAGGAGCTGTTGCTTTTGCTGATGCTGATGAAGAATCAACCTTGATTTTGACTATAGAAGAATGTCCAGTTCTTTCTGCCATTTTCATATACCTGTGGTATTCAGCATCATAGGGGGAAGGTACTATTCATGGATGTTCTTTAGACATAATATACAGAGTAGGAGAGAATAACGGTATTACTCCATGAACCTGATAATATTTTTATTCTAGGCTCCAAAGATTGGGAACTAGAGATATCAGAAGGGAAATGATAAAATCAGGAGACACACAAGAAGGAGAGTAGGAATTTATGTATCAGAAGCTGAGGGGTTTTTTTGCACCTTGAAGTCTTTCTTTCTTTTAGGTTTATTTAAATATTTAAGTTTGCAATCAAGTTATTGGAGAAAAGAGAATGTAAAAATGCTCTATGGAGAATATTTTAAATCCAGATGTACACCCAAGTCCTTGGGGGTATCAACTAGGATCACATTGAAAGATTTTGACCTCTGTTCTATGTTGTATAGGACAGTTGATATACCATTCTGAAAAGGCAAAATTAACATTATTTGTGAAAGAATACATAGTCTCTTGGCCTGAGTTTCAAATTTCAAAAAAGGGAAATGTCAGGTCCTAGCAGAAATGGTTAGGGTATAAACATTCATTGCAAAATTTAAAGGCACTTAAGCTCTCATACAAATGTAAGCCTTGCACAGTGTACTGTGTTGTCTGGCCCTCGGAAGGTACAGGAGGAAAAATCCTTCATAAAGTAGGCCCCTCTATGACTGAAATCAAGCTATTGTTTGAGTTGATGTCCGACTTTTAATTTCCACTTTACCTTCGGCAGAAACAATACTTATTTCTTGTGACTTTCAAACAAAATGAATGTGCAAACATTCACAATAATGTGATGTATATGTTGTAGTTATGGACACATGCTAATTGTTTCTCTGGGGTGTGTGTGTGTGTGTGTGTGTGTGTGAAAATACAACAACATGAAATGAACACCAGACTAAAAGGCAGAATCCTGGGACGTCTAGTCCTAACTTATACCTGTTAGCTATGTGACTTTGTGTAAGATCTTTAATCTTTCTGACTTTCAGGCTTTACCTATAAAATTGCTATTAACCTATATACATATATATATATAGATATAGATATAGATATAGATATATATAAATTGACCTACAAACTGTTTATCTTGAAGGGTTAATGTAAAGATTAAAAAAGAATGGACACAAAAGACAATTCTTTACAGACTATCAGTACCATACGAAATGAAAGTAGTTTAGGCAATGGAAAGCTTCCCTGGTGGCTCAGAGATTAAAGTGTCTGCTTCCAATGCGGGAGACCCCGGTTCGATCCCTGGGTCGGGAAGATCCCCTGGAGAAGGAAATGGCAATCCACTCCAATATTCTTGCTTGGAGAATCCCATGGACGGAGAAGCCTAGTAGGTTACAGTCCACGGGGTCGCAGAGTCGGACACGACTGAGCGACTTCACCTTCCTTCCACCTTCCTTAGGTAATGGATATATTTGTGCATATAAAAAATGTAAAACCACGTTAATCTTTGAACACGATACCTGACAATGTTCCTTACGCTTCGCAGCTCAGGGAGAGCATTTCACTGACATTTTCCCATCCTCTAGTCTGGCTGTGATTCTCATATCAAGGAATACCACTAGCCATTGTCATTGAGCAGAAATTTGGGAAGAACCAAGGCTAGTGTTATTCGTAACAAACATTTACATGCGGATGCCTGCATCTCCATGCACGTATACAACCTTACCCTGAACTGCACACATGGCATCGCCTCAGTTTGTAATGGGGGCATCCAGGGAGGAGTGAAACCCCCAGATACAGTCAGGTCAAGACCGCAAGCCACTCAGAAGAGCAGGCGAATGCTCACACAGCCCCCTTCCTCCCTCTTCTGAATTTGTTCATTGGTTTGGTCCATCTGCTCTTGGCTCATGAGGGTGCCTGGTTAATGAAGCTTTAAATAAACACAAACTGGGGGGAAGTAAATGAATCACACACCAGAAGAAAGCACTGAAGTATGACCTTATTTGCTGACTTCCAAATTAAAATGAGAAAATGATGCTTCTTTCTGTTAAGGAAGAAAAATATGATTGCCAGTTAATTGGAATAGAAGATAATATAATAAATGTAGCTGCATAGGAGGATTTGTGCCTAACCGTGACCCTTTTGGGTCATAAAAAGTCATTTATGCATTCTCGAGCCTCAGTTTCCTCACCTATAAACAGGGATATAAATTCCTGCCACATAGTAGATGCCGAACAGTTTTTTTTTTCCCTCAGAATGATGTATCTTTTAATTGTAGTAAAATATGCATAACTTAAAATTCACCACTTAAGCATCCTTAACTGTCCAATTCAGTGGCTTTAAGTATATTCACACTGTTATACAATTATAACCAACATTCAACTCTGGAACTCTTTTTGTCTCCCCAAACTGAAACTCTGTACCCATTAAACAGTTACTGATTCCTTCCTTCCTCCAGCACCTGCCCACTACCAGTCCACTTTCTGTTTCTATGAATTTCACTTCATTAAGTGAAATCATATAGTATTTGTCCTTTCATAGTTGACCTTTTTTAGCTTAGCGTAATGTTTTCAAAGTTCACCCATTTGGAGCATGTGTCAGAATTTCCTTTCAATAGTCCATTGGGTGTACAACATGTTTGTCAACAGTTTTAAAAAAATGCTTAGATATAGGCTTCATGGCTGGATGACTAATCAAAAATATCTTTTGCCCTCTGTTTCATGTTCCTTAAAAAAGGGTGTTAGGCATGGACATTTCTAAGGTCCCTTCACACTTGAGTTTTTTGTGAGTGTATGAGCAGTATAGAGTTTCCAGGTCTCAGAGGTTACCAGGTCCATCATTCTCCCTTGACAGATGAGGGACAAGTTACTAGCGCATCCCTTGATTACTTTTTCCATCTTTGTCACTTGATGTTTCCTACAGTAGGGGGAGGAATGAGGTCAATGAGAAGTAGAAGACTTTGCTGGAATCCAAGGAATATGGCCTGGCTTTTTGGGGAAGCAGTGATGAGCAGCTGTTCTTGAACCATGTGAATTGTTTAAGTATTCAGCCTGTGCGTTCCATGCAGCGCTACAGGGAAAGGTTCACAGGCTTCCAGCTCCACTGACTGAGAGGAAGCCGAACTGGACAAAAAGTTATAAATCTTTTGTCTCATCAGGTACTTTCAAAAGAGTTCATGGAGTCAATAGGTGATGGGGACTTTAAAAATAAAAGGAGAAGTTGAAACTTGACTATAGCATCTGAAAGGAAAGCTGACTGTGTAGGGATCAGGACAAATATTGTCAGAATCCCAGAAATATTGTCATCTCCCAGAAAGAGTTGTTTCTGTGGAAGTCAAGTATGTTAAACGAATAGGGCACAACAGCACCTGGGAGGAAAGTTCATATGTATGCTCACATACCTCTACCCAACTGTCCTCTTCCTTCCATCTGGAAGAGATGGCTGGTATGTAAAGACACAGTGAGTGGGGATAAAGGTGGCAGTCCGCAGGCTCTGATCACTGGTGTTTGACCACGGGGTGGGGTGTCAATGCTGTGGCATGGACATCTAGAACTGAATAAAAACAGGGTCTCTTCCCTCTAGGAGGCTACTCCTTAGTGGGGAAGGACAAGGGTAGGGGACTAATTAGGATGCAAGATAAAAGGAAATAAGCAGAGGCACACACATTATGCTGTAGAAATAGAGAGAAGGGCTATGGAGAAATAAGCATCCTTTGAGCATTTGCTCTGTGCCTTGAACCATATCAGACACTTTATTTATAGCTTTCTCAGTCTTGGGCAATTCTGAAAGGGAGATAAAATAGTTCTTATTTTACTGTTGAGTTATTCAAGGCTCAGGAGTTTAAGGAAGTTTCTCAAGGTCACACAAAGGAATTTAAAGCTGGAGTTGTAAGCTTTAAAGCTTATACAACCTGTGTTCTCTACACCATTCCCCAGGGACCACACTGAAGCTAGGGTTGATCTGAGAGTTGATTTCAGTGAAGAGTGTTGCAAAAAGTGTGGATTGATTTCAGTTACAGGAGGCTAGTAGCCTTGAGTGGATTTGAGTCCCAAACTCTTTGAGATCCTAACTATCTATATCTTCCAAATGTTTGCTATCTTCCACATGATCCTGGAGGTACTGTGCAGCAGAAAGCATGTGTGGCTGGCAAAAGATAATTGATATGCTGGCTTTGGATTCGTGGACCTCCCAAAGTAGCCTGTCATCTGGTAGCCTGTCAACTTTTCAGTCAGATGGTCTGAAAAGTTTGGGAGGACAGGTGTTGGGAATCAGGTTAACACTTATTTTCTAGGATGATCTGAACTCAGTGATCTAGATAACAGCCCTCTTCTCAGTCGGCTTTGGGGGTCTGCATTGACATTCTTTCCTTATCCTTTCCTTGGTGCAAACACTGAATGTGCATGAAGGAGAATTTTTACCTTCTGTTAACACAGCAATTTAGAAATGCATCTCTTCGGCTGCTTCTTTATTCTTATTACATCCTCCCTGAAACCTCTGGTGAAACACACAGATTTGTCTTCAACCTTGAGTTTCTATTAGTTTTATTCTTTGACAACACAAATTATCTTAAATAATTATATTGGAATTGAAATTATCAATTTAAAATAATTTCAAAAACTCCCTGAAGTTAGCATAGAGCAGAGCTCTCCATCCATCCCCTTCACTTCAGTAAAAGATGTCTTCAGTTATCTACTTACTCTGGTAAAAATAATCTCGGGGTCATCCTAGACCCCGTTTCCCCCCCTCACACCCCACATTCGATCTATCAGAAAATCTTGTTGGCTTTACCTTCAAAATACATCCCTGGCTTTACCCATCTCACACTGTCTATTCTAGCACATTCCATATAAATTCAAACCACCATTATCTCTTAACAGTATTTTTACTAAAGCCTGCTAAAACTATATTGAAAAGCAATACAAGGATGTATTGCTTTCATCCTTGCCACTCTGAAATTCACTGGTTGCTAAAGAGATCTCTTAGACTTCCCACCATTTATTAGGAAAGGACTAAAAAGTTGGCTTAAAGCTCAACCTTCAGAAAACTAAGATCATGGCATCTGGTCCCATCACTTCATGGGAAATAGATGGGGAAACAGTGGAAACAGTGTCAGACTTTATTTTTTGGGGCTCCAAAATCACTGCAGATGGTGACTACAGCCATGAAATTAAAAGACGCCTACTCCTTGGAAGGAAAGTTATAACCAACCTAGATGGCATATTGAAAAGCAGAGACATTACTTTGCCAACAAAGGTCCATCTAGTCAAGGCTATGGTTTTTCCAGTAGTTGTGTATGGATGTGAGAGTTGGACTGTGAAGAAGGCTGAGCACCGAAGAATTGATGCTTTTGAACTGTGGTGTTGGAGAAGACTCTTGCGAGTCCCTTGGACTGCAAGGAGATCCAACCAGTCCATTCTAAAAGAGATCAGTCCTGGGTGTTCTTTGGAAGGAATGATGCTAAAGCTGAAACTCCAGTACTTTGGCCACCTGATGCAAAGAGTTGACTCATTGGAAAAGACTCTGATGCTGGGAGGAATTGGGGGCAGGAGGAGAAGGGGCCAACAGAGGATGAGATGGCTGGAAGGCATCAATGACTCAATGGACATGAGTCTGAGTGAACTCCGGGAGTTGGTGATGGACAGGGAGGTCTGGCATGCTGCGATTCATGGGGTCACAAAGTGTTGGACATACCTGAGCGACTGAACTGAACTGAACTGAACTGAACTGAAAAGTCTTTAACATAACAGAGCCCTGCTTGGTCTGACTTCCGACTTCTTAAACATCATGTCCTCTGTCCTTTTTATGCAACCTTTGAGCCACACTGGACTTCCTTCTGAACATCCAACACACTGAGCTTATTCTTGACCCAGGGTCTTTGCATTTTTCTTTGGAAAGCTCCTCCTCTATTTTATAATGGCTACCATTCACTCTTTGATCTTAAGTGCCTCCTCTAAAAGTTCTTCCACAACCATCCAAACTAGAATGTCTTTTTCCTGTCCTCATCACACTCCTGTTTCTTTACAGCCTCAGATTATCTTCCTTATGTATTTGTTTGCATGGTTGTTTTGTACTTCTTCTGTTAGAATGTAGATTTCTTGAGAAAAGAGACAGTAACATACTAGGTTATCACTGAATTCCCTTCCATAGGTCCAGCTTGTATATAATAGGTGGTCAGCAAACAGTCTGCTGGTAAGCTGTATGACTTTTATACCTTATATAATTTAAATATAACAGAAATCACTTTGATTAAGCATCTTGGATATGCTGGGCACTGTGCTAAGATCATGTCATTATCCTATTTAACTCTCAAAAATATATACAAGAGAGTTTTTATTACTTACACTTAATAGATTAGGTTTGTGGTGCTAAGAAAGAGTTTGCCTACCTTGTTTTAGGTATAATCTAGATACTGAAAAGGTCTAGGGTATGACCAGAGGGCTAAATACGGAGATAGGATGAAGAATATGTTCACTGGGAGACAGGAGGTCAAGAAACTGAATTTATCTCTGAAAAATAAATGGCTTACTAAGAATTATGATATGACCTATAGTGGAGCTAACAACTAAAAAGGTAGAAGAATGAGGCAAATTTCTAGGTGACTGTAGCAAGGAGGAATGGTTGCTTATAGCATGCTGGCATGAACATCTTTTTTCAGTTGAATGTAAACTTAACTCCTGTCTCTGAACTTGGTTATCCCACAGATAACTCTGTTTTATGATCTGGCAACTTACAATAGAAGTTTACGTTGCTCTGTCAACCTAATATGCCTCCCTAAGGAAAAAATAGTAGTTGTAACAAAATCTCCCATTTTGGAAAGAAAGAGGATGGAGAACAAAATCAGTGGAAAGTGGTGTGCAACAGATATGTCACGCTGGCGGAAATAGCCAGGACTCACTGCCTTGGTTATGGAATGAGATCCCTGGCCTTCCTTTCCTTTTCCCCACTTCTGTTCTCTTGCAGGTTCTTCCTCATCATTTGTTTCGTGTGGCCACATGTCGGGGGGAATTAGGAGGATTCCCCTTCTGCAGGTATTATGTCTCTGAAATTTAGGTATCTAGAGACTCCCTTCCATTTTGAGCAATACAAACTATTTTTTGGAAATGAAAAACTCTGAAAATAATGGTTGAATTTTCATTTAATTCTATTAGTTTAGCTTCAAGAGCAGCTAACCAAAGATAGAGATCCCATTCATCTGCCATCTTTGAGTCTGGAGTGGAGCTATGGTCTGCCCACTCCTCTTGCCTTCAGCTTAATGTCCTGCACCTTGGCCACTGTTTTGGAAAGACTCAAAACAAAAGGATGCGTTAGGAAGGCACTGTTCTGTTCCCAGGCTATGGAAGTTATCTGTTTTCTACAGTGGGAGTATATTTTCCTTTTCTTAGACTGCTCCTGCATACAGGATATACATGGGGAGGGCTCTGACGGGTGACCTCTCTGAGGCTCAATGCTATTCTTGTGTTCACCTCCTGTAGGCAACCCTAGACTTGGGCAGAGAATCCATCTTTTCCAATTTTACTAGCCTCCAAATTACTAGAAGCATACCTATCTTGAATGGTGTTCACCTAGCCTAAAGATTCCTCATAGAAAAGCAGTACCTACACACCCTCTCACCCCCAGCACCCTCCTGGCCCTTATTCTTTCAGAGAAGTCTGTTTCAACTCAAAACCTCACGATGTGGAGCCAACTTTTCAGGCTAGATCATGTTGTCTCACTGCCATCATCCCCTCTGAGACTGGAGTTCACGTCTCACCCCTCTCACAGCAGTGAGTCTGAACCCTAATTTAATTGTTCAAGACCTACAATCCCATAATAGCCTTCTCAGCACCTGAAAGCCCATCAGGACCTCACCAGTCTTGAGGGTCATTTTCACTCTTCTCCGTTTCTCTCTCTGGACACCTCTGTTGAGCAGAGATGAACTCTCATCCTCCACAGGACAAGTCTTGACATGACTTTCAGACGCTGCTTCTCTCTGCTGAAGTTTATAGTCTGTCTCCATCAGAGATTTCCTCCCTTACAAGTTGTATCTGCCTAGGCTGCCCCAGAGCATGACAGAGGTCCCAAGTACCCTTCCCTCTAGCCTTCCCCTTTGGTCTGTTCTGGACCTGCCCTTCAGAGCCAAGTTCATCTTTTTGGTTTTTGTTCATTTCTTTGTTTTGGTTTTTGGCCACACTGCAGGGCATCTGGGACCCAACCAGGGACTGAACCTGCCCACCTCCCACCCCCACCTGCAGTGAAAGCATGAGTGTTAACCACTGGACCACCAGGGAAATCCTTAGGTTGAAGCAAAGTTTATTTTATGAATCCTCTCTGTTCAAGGGTTGATGCTTGTTTTTCAGCATCTAATTTGATCTGACTCCATTTCTCTCTGTATATCAGGTACAAATAGATTAGGTCCAAATCCATTCCCCACAATTCTGTTTTTCATGGGGGAGTTTCTTCTTTCCCTCTGTAACCATGAAAATTTCCATGTGTTTGTGCTTTCTTATGCTGTTCCATCTCATGCCCCCATTCTTTGCCTGCCAGAATTATACTTATCCAGACCTTTCCAAAAGTTTCTTATTTTTCAGGGCCTCTTAAAAGCCCTTCTTATCTAGGGTTATTCCCATTTATGCAAGTTCCTTTCTCCTTTAACCTTGGATTATTTCCCATTTTCGCATCTGATTTCTATGATAAAGAATATTATTTTAAGTAGAATTGGATTTAAAAAGTCTGTATTTTAAAAAATTCTTCATGGATCCAAGAGTTACCATTCTATTTGTGCACCCTTCTCTTTGCCAGATAAAAAGAAGCTTAATCTTTCTACCATTCCTGCAAATAGTATTCAGAACCACTTAAATCTGATCCTCAGTTTTTATGCACATTATCTAATATGTATTAATCTCATGCCCAGGTACCTAAGTATTTCCTTTCTTTGGTAGCTCCCCAATAAAAAAATATTCTAACCAAATATTTAGCTGGAAAAATGAAATTAGGGAAGAAAGCTGGACAAGGAAATCTATTGCATCATTACTTAAAATAGCTCGTGAGACTGAGCTTACTCAGATAGAAGCAGGATCCTTTCTTTGCCACAAATGCAAGAAGACACACTGACAGTGCCATACTTATTTCCCCCTTATTTCTGTTTTTTATATATCAGCAGAATTCCAAAAGTCACACATAGGAAGCAACCCCCAGAGTGGAGTTTGATTTCAGCAAACCCTCGTGAAGACCTTACTGGTTCCAGATCAATACAGCAGTAAAATACCAGCAGGAAGTATATTAGTGGTATATTTAGAAGCCTTACTGAAGCTGGATAATGAGATCTTGAACTTATACCTGCCCCCTTAGTTTTACTAGGAAAGCAACATTGCAGCCTTGCTTGTAATTAGGTGTAATTGTCTCCTTGTGAAAAAATATCAGAGTAATGTAACTAGTGACCTGCTTTTGTTTTTGATAATTCAATTGGCTACCATGCTCGTGTAGTGAGTCTGGCCGGGGTAGGGCTGAAAAGTTGATGCTATTAGTTTCTTGAACGCCTAACTTCAAGTTTCTAGGGATCTCAGGCTTATTTGCTCTTTTAGTTATATAACAACACCTGCACTGCAAGTACTGGCAGCGTAAGCACAAAGAAATTGCAAGGAGATTTTTCTTCTTCAGAAAAAATGTATATCTGGTTTATGGCTTAGCAGGATCCAGCAGAGATGAGTGAGTCTAGTGGAGCTCAAGCAATCATTCTTTGACTGGGTGAACTCCACCTAGCATGGCAGTAACAGATGCTGATGCTGAAGAAGTGGTAGAACATTCTAGCAATGGACTGCATGCAAAAATAAGCTAATAGCCAGCCTTGAAATGGTCATATACTTAGGTATAATAGTAACTAATGCATGGACACTGCAGGTCACAGGAGCAGGTTCTAGGACTAGAAGCCAAGAGACCTCAAATTCTATCTGAGCTCTGACCCTTCCAAGTTCCTAAAGAAATTTTTTAACCTCTCTGAGCCTCAAATTTTTCACTATTAATAAAGGGGTATGTAATTCTTAATGGAATTAAATAACTTGCTGACTATACAGCTAGGTGTGCAAATGCAAGTAAGCATTATTAATCAATGAACTTCTACACCCAGTGGAGTTATGCCAGGGCAGACAGCATAAAGGAGTACTTTCTCTTAGGGTGACCCAGTTCATACTGTGTGGACTTAGGAATATTTTTCAAACCCTTCACCCTGAAACATGGCTCCAAAAGGACATTTCAAACTTTTATAAAATAGATCTTATAACAGCTCTGTCATTAATCAGCTGATTAATGCTGAAGGAGAATTCAAATGTGGAAGGGAGAAGAAAAAAGCTCATGTTTAGTGATAAGAATTCTAGGCACAGGGCTAGATGTTTTGCATATATTATCTTATATAATCCTTATAACTACCCAAAGAGTAATGTTAAAAATCTTCTTTAATCTCTTTGTGAATCAGAGAGATAAATCACTTTGCCCAAAGCCACACAGCTAAAACGGGACATAGGTATTAATTTTCCCAGTTCTGTTGGATTTAAAACATTTTCTTTTCTTTTCACTAAACTACACTGCCATTACCTTCAAGAAACTTAGTATCTTACAAATAGTCAAGTATATATCATAAATATTTAGTCAATAATAATGGGCAAGAATAATTCTATGTTAAATGGTAAATTGTCTATAATATATATTATCATTATCAGTGATAAGAGAAAAATGAGACAGAATCAAAGCTTATATCAACAAGATGAAGAAATATTTGATTTCAGTGTGGGCCAACTGTGTCTCTAACAGATTGTTTTGGAAACATGTAGGTACAGAAATTATTTTATTAGGCAGGATGTTGCCAGACATAGCCAAGTTACCAAAGGATACCAAGAAAGCATAAAGTATCTATCTACATTTTAAAGGTTTCCAATACAAAATCTGATTTAACTTAATGACCAACTCAGCAATTACACAGACCAAGTCGAGTGCTTCCAAACAAAATTTCAGTTTAAGAACTGAGCTGTGCATTGATTCTTGCTAATATACCCTAGGCTTTCTTTGTTTTAATCAAAACACAATGGGAGAGAGGATTGGGCTCTGAGTCAGCATAGTGATGTAACCTGTTGCTTGGATTTTGCTCACCCTAGGACAAAGTCGTGAGAAAGAAAAACAATGTTGCCAGCATCATACAGAAGCTGGATGATAAATTAGGGAGAGACTGAATATGTATAAATGATCTCCTATCTTCTTTATGGCAAAACTAATTCAAATCAGTCAAGCACAGAGTTACGTCTGAAAATAATGGCTTTAAATAGAGTATTCAATCTGTATGCCACTGTCAAAAATAATATTACTTGGAAAAGATAATACATAATGTAAACATAATAATAATCTATATTCCCAAATTAAATAATGAAACTTGGGAAGCTAGGAGAAGCAGTTAGGAAAGAAATTGTGTGTTAAATTCTTCTTTTTGCATGGGTGAGTTCAATAGCTACCAGTTGATTCTTCATACAGTTATTAGAGAATTGTAGGTTCAGTTACATTTTATAAACCTTAAAGGTAGTGAGGTGCTGAAGCTTGTACTGGCTTTTGAGAGCCAATTGTGTGTATCTCTTCCCACAATGACATTGTGCTGGTGGCTTAAAGTTGGCCACAGTGTTAATATTTATACCAATAAACTGACAGGTGCTACAAGTCAGGGAGCCTATTTTAATTCCTGAGAGCCTGTTAGTGCGCTGCTACTTAAAGAGTACCATTAGGAGCAGCCTACCTTCCTAATCTCTGGACAAAATAATTAGAACTGCACAAGCCTATGGCAAAAGGTGTAAACCAATGAAAAAATGAGGACACTTGAGAACAGAGAATAATAGGATAATAGAAGCAGCAAACCATATTAATACAACATGAGTAGAAATTAGGAGAGGGAGCATTCCAGGCGGAGAAGATGGCATCCAAAAAGATCTGGAGGCAGAGATAGAGCTGGGTTGGAGACCCTGAAAGCAGCCTGGCACTGAGAGGGGTGAGAATTTGGACAGAGACTGATTGGGTGAGTGGCCAGGTGAGAGATGGTCTTTTATGTCACATTGAGGAATTCGGACTTCTTTTTAAGGGTGAATGGAGGTCCCCGAATGCTTCCGGTAAGAGAGAAATGATCAGACTTGGGTCGAATGATGCTTTTCTTGCCTAGTGGTTGGAAAATAGAATGAAGGCAGATGTGAAAGAGTGGAGGGAAGGAGCGCCCAGTAGGAGGCTGTCGTGTTCTGGAGGAGGCATGGTGAGGCAGGCTGGGGTCTGGGATCCTTTACTGCAGTGCTTGCACCTGGACAAATGTCTCCTGGGCAACAGAATACAAAGAGGCCATAAGGGACTAGAGATAACTACACACGTGTGCAGTGGGGACAGTAATGAACAGCCCACTCCAGTACTCTTGCCTGGGAGATCCCATGGGCAGAGGAGCCTGGCGGGCTGCAGACCACAGGGTCCCAAAGCATCGGACATGACTGAGCAACAACAAACAACAGCAGCAAGGTACGAAGAGGCCACAGACCAACTTCTATATCTGCAGTGCTGGAAGCAAAAGCAGGGTCCTGCACAGGATACCTGCTCACAGCAGCCCCGAGGGGGTGGGCAGACCTAGCACTAAGCTATTCCTCCTGTCCCACCCGCAGACCCACCACTGTTGTTACCCCTTTTAAGGATCCAAGAAGGTCCTCTTGAGGAGCAAGCAAGAACACCTAATTCTTTTTTTCACACCCTTGCGCTGCAACACAAGCCTTGCCTGACAGTCTCATCTGACCCCTTACTGCTTTCTGTTGATTGAAGACAGACCAGGAACCCAGGACACGAACAGTGGTGGTCAGCTGAAGAGGAGGGTAGATTTTTGCAGCTGATTTGGTGATCTTACATGGGCTATCATGGCACAGAGGAGTTGGAAATGATGCCAAGGTTCAGGTTTGGCAAGTGGGTGATGATGATTAAAAAAAAAAAAGAGAGAGAGAGAGCAGTGAATTGCAACAGGCTTCAGATATGTTGAATATGACCTATCTGTGATATACCAGTGGATATGTCCAGAAAAGAGTAGACTATTGTGGGTCTCAAACTCAATTGGGAGAATCTGGATGGGATCTAGCAATCTGACAATCATTAGCAGAGAGATGGTATGTAGATTTGGACCAGAGAAAGATTTGGAAGCCATCAGTGTAGAGTATATGGAGAGTTTTGAGTCAAATGAGATTTTGACCAAAACTGTAGAGTGTGGATAGAATACATGTAGGACAGAATCCTGAGGAACACCAACATTCAAAGGTTAGGTAGAGGGAAGGACTCCTTCAAAAAGGTCTTAGTACACTTAACACCAAGGAAAGTCCACGGCTCAGGGTAGGCACGCCATTAAGTATCTGGTATTAGGTTGACTATACATCACAACAAACTGGAAAATTCTTAAAGAGATGGGAATACCAGACCACCTTACCTGCCTCCTAAGAAACATCTATGCAGGTCAAAAAACAAGTTAGAACCGGACATGTAACAATGGGCTGGTTCCAAATTGGGAAAGGAGTACATCATGGCTGTATATTGTCACCCTGCTTATTTAACATCATGTGAGTACATCATGTGAAATGCTGGGCTGGATGAAGCACAAGCTGGAATCAAGATTGCTGGGAGAAATGTCAGTAACCTCAGATATGCAGATAATACCACAACTAAAGAGCCCCTTGATGAAGGTGAAAGAGGAGAATGAAAAAGCTGACTTAAAACTCAACATTCAGAAAATGAAGATCATGACATCTGGTCCCATCACTTCATGGGAAATAGATGGGGAAACAACGGAAACAGTGACAGACTTTATTTTCTTGGACTCCCAAATCACTACGGATGGTGACTGAAGCCATGAAATTAAAAGATGCTTGCTCTTTGGAAGGAAAGCTATGATAAATCTATACAGTGCCTTAAAAAGCAGAGACATTACTTAGCCAACAAAGGTCCATATATTCAAAGCTATGCTTTTTCCAGTAGTCAGGTATGAATGTGAGAGCTGGACAATAAAGAAGGCTGAGTGTTGAAGAGTTGATGCTTTCAAACTGTGGTGTTGGAGAAGACTCTTCACAGTCCCTTGGACAGCAAGGTGATCAAACCAGTTACTCCTAAAGGAAATCAACCCTGAATATTCATTAGAAAGACTGATGCTGAAGTTCCAATATTTTGACCACTGGATGTGAAGAGCTGACTCATTGGAAAAGACCCTGATGCTGGAAAGGTTGAAGGCAGGAGAAGGGGATGACAGGGAAAGCTGGATGGCATCACCGACTCAATGGACATGAGTGAGCAAGCTCCAGGACATGGTGAAGGACAGGGAGGCCTGGCGTGCTGTAGTCCATGGGGTTGGAAAGAGGTGGACATGACTGAAAAACTGAACAACACAATTAGGTTGGTGCAAAAGTAATTTCGGTTTTGCATTGTTGAACTTTGCTCTTTGATATTGGAATACATTCTTAAATAAATGTGGTGATGTGATACATGACTTTAGTGCATTTCTTGCTTTATGTTTTTTGCTAGTGAGTTATTCCTTGCTGCTTGTTTTACATGTATTTTAGACTATGGAAATAATGTTAGACAAAAAGCAAATTTGAGTGATCTTCTTATTTGAGTTCAAAATAGGTCATAAAGCAGTGGAGATAACTCACAAGATCAACAATGCATTGGCCCAGAAACTGCTAATGAACATTCAGTGCAGTGGTGGTTCAAGAAGTTTTGTAATGGAGACGAGAGCCTTAAAGGTGAGGAGCGCGTTGGCCGGCCATTGGAAGTTCACAATGACCAGTTGAGAGCAATCGTCAAAGCTGGTCCTCTTACAACTACATGAGAAGTTGCCCCCAAAATCAATGTTAACCATTCAACAGTCACTTGGCATTTGAATCAAATTAAAAAGGTGAAAAAGCTTGATAAGTGGGTACCTTGTGAGCCAACCACAAATCAAAAAAATCATCATTTTAATGCATCATTTTCTCTTATGCTATGAAATAACCACAAGCTGTTTCTTGATTGTGGTTTGAATTGTGACATGGGATGAAAAGTGGGTTTTAGGCTACAACCAGCAGTGACCAGCTCAGTGGTTGGACCAAGGGGAAGCTTGAAAACACTTCCCAAAGCCAAAGTTGAATCAAAACAAGAGTCATGGTCACTGGTGGCCTGCTGCCAGTCTGTCCACTAACGCTTTCTGAGTCCCAGGGAGACCATTACACTCTGAGAAGCATGCTCAGCAAATGAGATGCGCCGAAAACTGCAGCGCCCACAGCTGGCATTGGTCAACAGAAAGGGCCCAGTTCTTTTCCATGACAACGCCCAGTGTTGGCACAACCAACACTTCAAAAGTTGAGTGAATTGGGCAAAGTTTTGCTCCATCTACCATATCCATCTGACCTCTCACCAACAGACTATCACTTCTTCAAGCATCTTGGCAACATTTTGAAAGGAAAATGCTTCCACAACCAGGAGAAGACAGAAAATGCTTTCCAAGAGTTCACTGAATCCTGAAGCATGGATTTTTATGCTGCAGGAATAAACAAACATTTCTCATTGATAAATAATTACTGGGTCTGAAGCTGTAATTAATTTTGCGCCAAGCTAATAAATGAATGGGTAAAGAAGGAAGAATGGGGGAAAGAAATTAGAAAACAAAAAAGGAGATTCAGAATAGCTGCATCACATTAAGCTGAAATTTCAGGGCCCCACACTTCATACGCCTCTTCTAAGAATCTATAATTAAACTTTTACTCAAAATTGAGTACATCAAAGAATATATATAAGAAAGAATGTATATATGTATATAACTGAATCACTTTGCTGTACAGCAGAAATTAACACAATATTGCATTTCAACTATACTTCAATTAAAAACAAACAAAACATCACTTAGGTTTAAAGAACAACGACAACAAAATTAAGTACTTTTAAACATTTCCTAAGAAGGGTTCACAAAATAGCAAAAACCTCAGGTCCTTCTAGACCTGGTTCCAACTCTGCGTGGAATTCAAGGGGAAAAAATAAATAAAATGTATAAATGATAGATGTTTTCAGAATATAGTCTCATGAATCTTCATGCACTGAGTTATTGAGCTTCAACAACCTAAAGTGTAATCTCTAGGAAATAGAGAAGAAACTGACAAAAACCCCATGGTGGGAGGAGAGTTCAGTAATTAGACCAGGACTAATAAAATGCAGGGAAGCATAAGTAGGAAAGCTATAGAGGATCTGAATAACATAATTAATAAGGTTGATCTAATAAAAATGTAATTAATCTAATAGAAGCATAATCCCAATAAACATCATAATTGGGAACAGTTCAAACTCTTCACTTTGACTGCAAGGCAAAAACAACTTGAATTAGTTTGGAAACAAAAATAATTAAAACTATTATGTCAAAAAAAATTTAAATTCCTTCAAATAATTTTCACTGCAAAGGTAATAAAAGTGGGTATTTTAGTACATGTAACCATAATAATAAAAAATAACAATAGTTGTAATAGTCATGATACTATGCATTAAAAGCCATGAAAAACAGCTAGAAGCTGCCATTAGGAAACAAGAATAAATGAAAACAAATGCACAAGCATCTTTATCAAAAAGTTAGCAAAAAGAAGACCAAATAATTTTGAGAAAAGCATGAGTAAGGAAATAATCAAATTAAAACACAGAAATTGGTTTCTTAAAAAATAGGAAAACAGCAGAATTAGTAAGTAAACCTTAGAGCTTATTTGGAAAACCGAGTGAAACAAAGTAGGTAACCCCAAGCTTACCTAATCAAGTAAATAAAGAGAGAAGTATACATACATAGACTTAGAAATTACCATCAA
The DNA here is from genome assembly GCF_042477335.2 of Ovis canadensis. NCBI lineage: Eukaryota > Metazoa > Chordata > Mammalia > Artiodactyla > Bovidae > Ovis > Ovis canadensis. Next base: position 23,298,726 of record NC_091263.1, read on the forward strand.
TACAGAAGAGATTATGAGAATGCCATAGGAATATTTTACAAAACTCTCTTGAAATAAATTTGAATAGCTAGATGAAATGGATAATTTTCTAGGAAAATACAACTTACTAAAATTAAACCTGAAATATGTGGAAGACTCTGTATGGGCCAACATACAAGATATTGAGAAAGTTTTAAAGACTTCTTTCTCCCTCAAAACAGTGCCAGGCACAGATGGTTTCCTGGGTGAATTCTTTCAACCTTCAAGGAACAGAAACTTCAATACTGTTTAAATTGTTCCCAAGCAGAGAGGAAAAAGGAAAGTTTCCAAATTATTTTCCAAAGCCAACACAACATTCATTCCAAGACCTTAGAATGGGAGCACAAGGAAAAAAACAACTTGAGACAGATTATGAGCGGAAGAATCGAAGTTCCACAGGCATGGAAGGGTCCTGAGTCATTTCGGTTCAGTTTCTTCCAAAGGCTAGGGGAATTGCCCACATGTAATCACCATTGACATGTTCTTCTATCCAAGCATTCTTGCCTGGAGACACCTGTGAACAGAGGAACCTGGAGGGCTGCTGTCCATAGGGTTGCAAAGCGTTGGAGACAACTGAATACAGCACCCAGCACAGCACATAGATATTTATTTTAATTACTTTATTACTAAATAGAATTTAATTTTTAAAGACTTTCCATGATAACAGCAACAATAGTAAACTAGTAGAGTTCATTTAGTATTCATTTGTTGCTAGGCCCTATGTTGAGCTCCTTACCAAGAGTCATTTTATTTGAATAATGCCATTTGCAGCAACATGGATGGGCCTGGAGATGATCATACTAAGTGACATGTCAGACAGAGAAAGCCAAACGCCATATGATAGCACTCAGGTGAAATATTAAGAGAAATAACAAATGAACTTATTTACAAAACAGAAGTAAACTCAGACACAGAAAAAAAACTTGTGGTTACCCAAGGGGAAAGGTCTCAAGGGGAGAGAGATAAATTAGAAGGTTGGGATAAACATACTCACACTAATATATATGAAATAGATGATCAATGAGAACCTACTGTAGAGCGCAGGGAACTTGACTCAATATTTTGTCATAACCTATAAGGAAAAATAATCTGAGAAAAGATATATGTATATATGTATAACTTAATCACTTTGCTGTACACTTGAAACATTGTAAATCAACAATACTTCACTTTTTAACACTATTTCATTTCATCAAAAAAAAATACCAGGTGAGAGCTATGGTTTATATAATATGCATTTATATAATATAAATGCTGATATATTATTTATATATTTATATACATTTATATATACAGTATAAATATATTCCTCCCTTAAATATAAGGAATCTGAGCCATAGCAGGTATATTTCATAACTAGAGAGTGGTGGTGCAAGATTTTAGACCAAGGCAGTCTGTCTCTAGAGACTCTTCTCATGTTTGGAATGAATTTCAGTTTGTAAAATCCCCATCATTTGGCGCCCTGAAGGGAGTCCTGTGCTGTGCAGATCCCACGTTCTGGAGAAAGCCCTTTTCCATAGGATCTAGGGGTGCTGATATCCACGGCATTCATTAAACAACGACTGTGTGTTGTTCTTGGGCCTGAAGGTGCTTTCTTGTGCCATTGATGGATGGGACAACTGAAGTAGCAGGCAGACCTTTGGTGGCATGTACCATGTGTCTTCAGATCATGTCTGCGACTTTCCAGAGAGTCTCCAAGAGTGTCGTGTGTTCATGACAGGCTGCAGTCCCTGCTGCAGATGGGAATGAAGTGACGGAAGAGTATGGTGGGTTCAGGAAGCAAAGGAAGTGGCCTGGACGGCTGTCTGCTCCCAGGCCATGCTCAGCTGGAGGAAGGCAGCCTCATGCTCCGTGTGCTTCTCTCTCTTCCCAAGCAGGGCCCCTACTTCGGTCTTTGCCTTCCTGCTCTCTCCCGTCTGTTCTATGGATTTAGCAGAGAGGGGTACCCTTCCCTTTGAGTGTTTCAGCCTTCATATCTCTGTGGGCACATACGCAATGTGTTTGTGATGTTTGCCAAGGACCTGGGTTACAGCAGTGTTCTGGTAGCTCTCATTCCGGTCTGGAGCCCCTATCAGTTAGAGTAAGAACAAGTTAACAGCAGCAGGAGATGGATGCAGGGAAAGAGGTGGGATAGAAGATTGGTATGCATTTCTTCTTTCCACAGTTTTAAAATCACAGAGTTTTTCATAGTGACCTGTGTTTTACCAGGACTAATTATTCACTTAGTGCTTCCATGCTCTGACTCCGTGCTTTCACACGGAGGCAGTATCAATTGGGACTTAAAAAAAAAAAAAATTTGGAAAACTCATTTTCCAATTCTAATTTCAGGAAAAAAATTGAAAAAAAAATTATGGCTGGATGCTCTCAAGAGTCACCATGTAGGGGGAGTTATAAGGTAGAAAATTATCTCTTACCGAGGAAATTTTCTTTTCAAACCTCCTCAGTATGAGCCCTAATAGGCACAGCCAGAAGAGATGGGCCACATTGCTAATACGGCTTGAATGAACTATTGGAGGTGGTGTGTGTGTTGTCTTTATTTTAACCAAAACCATATTCTACTTGGAAATAATGGAGCTGAGAGTAGGAAAAGGGTGATGCCAAAGTGACAGGAGGAAAGAATCCAAGAGAAAAAAACTAAATTACCCTCAGCAAGAGAAGAAATAAAAAATGGCAGGGATTACTTATTGGTGGCGTCTCAAAGGCCTCATGAAAAGTAACTCTTTGATTTACCTTCCTTGTTTCCTGTAGTGGCTGCCAGACAAAATTAAAAGTGGGCCCATGAAACTACGGAGATTGAGACAGATGTAAAGCTTGCTTTAGAGGCTCCACTCTTAAGTGTCTTTCCCCTGAATTGTTGCCAGCTATGGAGGGGAAGAGAAGGGGAAGAGGCAGGGCTGGCTGGAAATACCTGCAGACGGTCTCAAGACAGCATCGTGCTCTGTGCATGCTGGTGGCTGCCCTCCTGCAGCTGAGCTCTGCCCCAGCTCTGGACCCTCCTTCTGGTCAGGCTCAGGCCAATGCTCAGATATCATGGATTGCTAGAGCAGGACATTTGAGGGAATTCTGTCAGTTAACTCTCTCCAGAAGTATCATTCAGTATTTCCCAGCCTTTTTGACGAGGCTTCGGTTGGACATAGTTTTGGGGGTGGGAAGAGGAAATAAAAATCTCTCCTCTCTGCCTCAGCCCAGCTCTTCCATGATGCTGTTACATACTGATCCATATGCAATGAATGTTTATTGCACACCTACTGTAACCATCAGATCTTAATACAGTGATGTTGAGAAATAAGCGCAGATCACAGTAGCAGAGCAGAATAAGTGTCTGCTGTGTCTGGAGGACAGTTCAGTGACTGCTGATCTTGGCTGGGCTCACTCATGAGTCTTCAGGTTAGCTGGCTGACTCTTGACTGTTGGCTGATCTAGAATGGCACCAGCTGGGCCAGCTGGGTTGACTTGACTCTCCTCCATGTGTCTTTCATCCTGCACCGGTCTAGCCTGGCTATGTTTGTTCATCATTTTGGTAGAGCTCAAGAGGGCAGGCAGAAACACACAGAGCCTCTTTAGAAGTAGGCCTAGAACCAGAACACTGGCGCTTCTGTCACCTTTTTTGCGGCCAGTGGGAGACACAGACTAGTCCACATTCAAAGGAGAGGAGAGGAAAGCAGACTTTCTGTTTTACTGAGAAGAACTGCAAAGTCACATGGAATCTAACAAGGGCACAGGAAAGGAGTAAAAAGTTAGCATCGTCATTGCAATTCACCACACTTACTATATGCCAGTTCTGTGTACATGTTTGTAGAAACCCAAAGTTTCTTTAAGCTTAAGCCTCCTTTTCTACCATGTGATACACATGAATCTCTTCCTTTCACAGTCCTGGACTTGTCGCTGTGTATGCCATTCTCCAGAGTTTCTTGGCCCCATGGCTCTGTGTAGAAAGAGGCAGTGTATATAGGAAGTATGCATTTGTGTGTTAGTTGCTCAGGCATATCTGACTCTTTGTGACCCCATGGACTGTAGCCCATCAGGCTCCTTTGTCCATGGAATTCTCCAGGCCAGAATTCTGGATTGGTTTGCCATTTCCTTCTCCTGGGGCTCTTCCCGAACCAGGGATTGAACCCAAGTCTCCTGCATTGCATTCCTTATACATATAGGAAGTATAAGTTTTTTCATTAAACCTTGTTACCTGACTGCAAGCTGCACAGCATCAAAGCCCAGAGAGTGATGATGCTGTTGGTGCCTCACTCAGATCCCAGTCCCCAGATATGGTGAGTGTGGACTACTAGTGGCTTGTGGCAGGCCTCTTCTCCAGAGGATCTTAGCCAAGCCAAGGCCGCCTTGCTTCAAGAGGTAGGCACGTACATGCACCTCCCACTTCAGCAGACTTTAGCCAAGGCTGGATGGGTGAAATGAGAATATAAAAGACTGCCCTCTTTCCTGGAGGGGAAGCCAACTCTGTCATGTAAGTGGATATCCAGAATTCCCTATGGGATCAGCCTGAGTTTAGCCTTTGGCTGAAACTACATCCTTGATCCTCATCTTCTCCTGCTGACCTCACTCGTGACCTCTTGAGAATACACCATCAATAAATCATGTACAACTAAACTGTTGCAGGCTCTGCTTCTAGCCCCAGCTAAGATAGCCCTGCGACAGAAACATAGTGAAAGTGGGGAAGGCATTCTCTTCTTCATCAAAGACCCTGGCTGGAGGTGGGTCCAGTGTAATAGGTGGAGTTTCTAGCTGAGGGGCAGCAGCACCTTCAGGCCATGGAAGGATGGCTGGCTGAGCAGTGGTGAGGCCAGAAATGTTAAAAATCATTAACCTTCCCTGTGAAGGGCACCCCAAAGACTTTCAGACATTACTGCCTGAGACTTGGAGAAAAGACAGGGGGAAGAAGGCTATGTGTAAGTAGGAGAAGAAAGAAACCAGCAACATTGGGATTATTTATTTATTTGGCTGCTCCAAGTCTTAGTTGCAACATGTGGGATCCAGTTCCCTGACCAGGGATCCAACCCAGGCCCCCTTCACTGGGAGCTCAGAGTCTTAGCTACTGGACCACCAGGGAAGTTCCTACATTGGGATTATTAATGTTGATGTAAGCCCATCTGGACCAAAGATCTAATCCAGTAAGACCCCATGAAACTTGGGTGATGTTTGCATCCTAGTAAGTCCAGGAATTTTGTGTGTGTGTGTGTGTGTGTGTACAACTGCTGTACCAAAATATGTTTCTCTCTGTGGGATGTAATGATGAAGACATATTGTAGGACCTATTGTTTCAAAAGAGCTACTGCCTACCTCCATGTCTCCACTGGAGCCTCAGTAACCTTGGTGAAATTGAGATCTACTGTTAATGAGCATATAAACGTTCATATTCCCCATCAAGCTCCTCACCGGCATCCTGCCTCAGGCTTTGCCCTCTAATCCAGGGGTGTCCAACCTCCGGGTCACAGATCCAATCTACTGTCAGATCAGTGGCAGTGTTAGGTTAGAATTAAGGGGCACAAGAAGTGTAATGAGCTTGAATCATCCTGAAATCACCCCTCCACCCCTGTTCTTGGAAAAATTGTCTTCCGCAAAGCCTGATGCCAAAATGTTTGGGGACCGCTGTTCTAAACCATTCTCCACATGATGGTCAGATTAACTCTGTAAAAGTTAATTATCTTGTTACTGCTCTGATTAAATTCTTCCCTCCCCTATGATGACAAGTTAAAATTCAGACTACCTAGCATGCCATGTTCTGTGCTTAGTCACTCAGTCATGTCTGACTCTTTGCAACCCCATGGATAATAGCCCACCAGGCTCCTCTGCCCATGGGGATTCTCCAGGCAAGAATATTGGAGTGGGTTGCCATGCCCTCCTACAGGAGATCTTCCCAACCCAGGGATTGAATCCAGCTCTCCCCACATTGCAGGCGGATTCTTTACCATCTGAGCCACTGGGGAAGCCCAAGAATATTGGAGAGGGTAGCCTATCCCTTCTCCAGGAAATCTTCCAGATCCAGGAATCGAACCAGGGTCTCTTGCATTGCAGGCGGATTCTTTACCAGCTGAACTACCAGGGAAGCACTAGCATGACATAAAAGGCATCCTTTGGTATGGTCTCCAATGCCTTTCCAGCATGGCTCTTTCTCTGCTTTGTGCTGGGTCTGGCTGAGCTATAGGCTGTTTGCTGAGCAAGCCAGGAGTCTTGCCTGATGGTCCTGAACGCATGACTTTTTGCCACTTGGTGTGTGCTATTTTATATTCTGTCACTGGTAAACTTCTAATCATCTTTCATGATTCACCTTCATCCTCACCTCTTTGTGGAGTGAATCTTGACCATATTAATATCATTTCTACCTCAGGATATATTACATACTGATTGTATTCCTTCTGAGCAACCAGAACACTTTGAACCTACATCTATCATAGAAATTGTTTGATGGATGAATGAATTAGAATGCATAACTTTTTGAGAAAACCTGCTAAACTCTGAAATTACAGCAAACAAACAAACAAAAAATATACAAAGTGGTTCAAAGGTAGTGAGCAAAACAGAATTTCTATGAACTTGAGGTCACATTCACTTTTTTATTCAAGTCCACTTAGTATAACTCCTTGATGTTACTTACAAAGTCTGAATTGCAGAATTTGGGACTGTTTTCTTGCATTTTGATAATAAGAACACCATAAGGGTAGACAAGGTGTCATATCAAATCGAGCTCAAAGGAATAAGCCAGGCCCCTTTTGTTTGTTACTGTATATATTTTGTTCTGTTCTGTTTCCAATTTAGGTCAAATGTCTTTAGAACAACTCATATGTATTAAAAAGAAAAGTTAAAGACATTTTCATAAGAGATAAGATGTGGGATGCTTTAGTGGGATTTTTTTTTAGGTTCTAGCATGGTTTGTGGTGGAGGAGGAGTAGGGGAGGGGAAGGGGAAAGCTCTTGTGAGATGCAGCCTATTTCCATCAATGCTGTATTATAATCCTCAAGTGGATCCGAAGCTTGGGTGTCTTAAAGCAAAGGATACTGCCCGTGTGTGTCCTCCTTGATATCCAGTATCTAATCATCAAGTTGGATCATTACCAAAGAAACACAAAACCTTACTAATAAGTAGAGAAAGGAGAAGGACCACAAATGAATCACATGGGGAACTTGATACAAATTCCTAAGCTTCACCCCTCAGAAAATTCTGATTGAGATTGTTGTTCATTCACTACATTGTGTCCAACTCTTTGTGACCCCATGGACTGCCGCACACCGGGCTTCCCTGTCCTCTACTATCTCCTGGAGTTTGCTCAAACTCATGTCCATTGAGTCAGTGATGTCATCTAACCATCTCATCCTCTGTCACCCCCTTCTTCTCTTGGCCTCAATCTTTCCCAGCAGCAGGGTCTTTTCCAATGAGTTAGTTCTTTGCATCAGGTGGCCAGAGTATTGGAGCTTCAGCTTCAGCATCAGTCCTTCCACTGAATATTCAGGGCTTATTTCCTTTAGGATTGACTGGTTGGAATTCCTTGCTGTCCAAGAGACTCTCAAGAGTCTTCTCCAACACCACAGTCCGAAAGCATCAATTCTTTGGCACTCAGCCTTCTTTATGGTCCAACTCTCAGATCTGTACATGACTGCTTGAAAGACCATAGTGTGGTCAAAAAATCTGCTTTTTACATAAATGCTGCAGATGATTCTCTTACAGGGGAATGTTTACTACACTTTGACCACTCATGACTCTATTCCCTGATCACAAAAGCTATTTTTGTCCTGAGGACAAAAATAATATAAAATATCTTTGTTACATAAGAGCTGGTCAGGTGCATGGTCTATAATTTTAGTCTCGCTCTTTAGATCTTCTCCTCACTTGTCCTTCTCTGACTTGGTTATACTCAACTCACTTGGAAAAACCACAGCCTTGGTCAAACTCAATTCTGTAGTCACTTCACAACTGAAATCATGGAACAGAATGTGGCAGAGAAAGACGGACTGACAACCATGCTGACTGATCTCCCTTCTGGCTCTGATGATGACCGTGGCTGTCACTGAGCTAAGACCCCCCCTGAGAACAGTTCAGGATGATGGATAGCGTAAATGAAAGGGACTGATACCTAGTATGGTTTGAAAGCATTTGACTGCAACCAACCCAGGCAGGACTTGGGGGACTACACTCACTGAGAGAGAGGAAGAAGATGAGATGAGGTTCTCACTCACTGTAGCTTTTTTTTTTTTTTTTAACTAAACATTTTCCAATTTGCTATGGGGAGAAACAGAGCCCAGGAAAAAAAAGAGGCAGCATATGTTGGAGCTCAGAGCTTTTGACATTGTGGGAACTTGAACGGCAAAATCCCAGGGAGAAGTTTGTTTCTCTTCTCAAAAAATCCCCTTGACATGGAGGTATGCTTCTTGGAACTTCCTTCAAGAGAGAACTTGATGAGGAGTTTGTTTGGTTTACAACTTTCAGGGGCAGCACCGTTGGGACTTTCCTTGCCTTTCAAGCCAAAGTTTTGTTCTTCCTATGCACAGCCCAGGCAGTGACTCAGCACGCTGGGCTCCTAAGGCTTCACACCACAGGCTTCCTGGATGGCAGTCATTTTATCACATCCCTCGAGTGGGCTTGCTGTAACCTTCTAAGAGCTGTGCTGTAGTCCAAGGCTCTTACTACCCAATCCTTTTTCTTCCCCAATCTTTCATAGACCTCAGACTTGCAGCATGAGCTGAGAGTTCTTTCTACTTCTACTAACTCTCCCCTTTGTATTTCATAGTTTCACTTTATTTTTTAAGTGTTTATCTATTTATGTGCTTGGATCTTTATTTGGCTATATTGGTCTTAGTTGGGGCACACAGGATCTTCGACTTCACTGTGGCAGGTGAACTCTGAGCTGCACCATGCAGGATCTAGCTCCCCAACCAGGGACTGAGCCCAGACCCCCTGAACTGGGAGTGCAGAGTCTTAGCCACTGGACCACCAGGGAAGTCATCATAGTTCCGCTTTAAATTCTCTTTTTGTATCTGTTTTCTAGAAGCTCAGTTGGCATGTTCCCCCAGCTACCACCTCAATTTTTTGCTCCTTTTAAGCAAAACTTCCTCAAGCCGTTGTTAAGCTTACTTTCTATAATTCCTCTTCTCATTGGCTTTTAACTCACTTCTATCACATCTTAACAACCCCACCCCTACCACTTGACACACACATGCACATATTCACATACTCCTCAGAAAGTTCTCTTATCAATATCACTAGTGACCATTTCCACATCCCTAAAGCCAAGGCTCAGTCTCAGCCCTCCCTGGCCTGTTACAGTACATCACTCCTGCCTTGATGGTACACGTTTTTCACTTGTTTTACAAGGCACAGCTCTCTCTCCCCCGCCCCCCTCCTTTTTTTATTCACACATCTTAGTCACAGTACTTTCTAAGTCTTCACTGTGATTCTCCCTCTTAGGTTCACAGTGCCCCAGAGCTCAAGCCTTGGACAGCCTTTCTTCTCTACCTAATGATATTGCCTAGGTACTATCCTGAGTCCAATGCATTTAAACGCTGTTTAAATCCTGACTACCTTCAAACAAAGTATAAGTCCGCTTTCTCTCCCCTCCCCTCCTGCCCTCGAACTCTGTCTGATCTCTCACTTCCTCAGCTCTCCTGCTTGCAGTTTATGATGATGGCATCCTTCAGTCTGCTCCGGCTCCTTGAAACCACTTCCTCTGTCACTCTGCATCCAGTCCTGTTGGCACTAGCTTCAGAATATCTAGAATGGGATGAGTCTTCCCCTCCCCGACTATCAGTTTGCTGACCATTTCTCCTTGGATAATCACATCCGCAGAGTCCTAGGTTCTCCTCTTGCCCCTGTCTATGGTCTCTTCCCAACACAACAGCCACAACTTTTAAAGTATAAATTAAATCATGTTACTTCTCTTCTCAGATTTTCCCAGTGGTGCCCAGATGCTCTCAGAGTTGAAGTCAGAGTCCCTGCAAAGACCGCTGCCTTTCCCTCACCTCCTGCCCCTTCTCTGACCTCCTCCCCTGTCAGTCTCTCTCAGCCACACCAGCTTCCTTGCCTTTTTTCTGGATGCACCAGGCGCACTTCAGCCCCAGGACTTTTCCTTACCTGCTCCCCCTGACGCCATTGCTTTCCCTTGAGAACAATCCTGAACATCCTCTTCAATTGTGCTGCCTAATGCTCCTCCCCAGTCTTTTCTCATAACACTTACCCCTGTTTAGCCTGCTATAAAATTATCTCATTCATTGTGTTCACTCTTTATTATCTGCTTATTGTGTATTGGTATGTATTGTGTATCCATGAATCAGATGGAATGACTTTTCTAGACATTCCACTGAAAAATCTGAAAACAAGTTCCCCAGGTGAAATAATGCACAAAATGGTTCAAGTGCAGGGAGGAGGAAGCGGCATGAGAGCCAAGGTGTCTGGCCCTCTTGTTCTCTTCTGTGCCTAGTGTACAGCGTCCGGGTTACAGCAGACGCTATGTGAGTACTAAGGCGGCCTAAGAGTCGATGAACATTCAAGGAAGTCCGACCAACGACTGTGCCCAAATGCTGAGGTCCTGATCTTGTTTATTCCCTTTAGCTTCCAAGCACCCTGTTGAACCTCCTCCAAAGGCTGTATCTGTTTTTTTTTTCCTAAAGCTTTTTAAAGTACAGTTTCTGGGCATGTTCCCATCTGGCACTAAAACTACCTGAAGCTTCTCAATTGAGTTATATCAGATTTTTAGCCATAAGTATGCAAGAAATAATAACTTCCCCCTATTCCTGCCAGATACATGAAGCTTGCCAAGAGTAAAGATGTCACAAATGACAGGGAAGTAGATAGATGCCTTTCTTCCATTGTTGAAATTTCACATCTTTTGAAATTCAGGGGAGTGTAGCACAGTTTTGAAGGAATGTGTGTTATTTTTTAAAAAACACAATTTAAAATTTTTTTTGTTTTAAAAATTTAAAAAATTTAATTTATTTAAAATAATTTATTTTAAATTTATTTAAAAACTTTATGTTATTGGAGTAGAGTTGATTTACTATGTTACATTATTTTCTGCTGTATAGCAAAGTCATGCAGTTATACCTATATATACATTCTTTTCCATATTGGTTTATCACAGGATATTGAATATAGTTCCCTGTGCTATGAAGTACCACCTTGTTTTTTTTTTTAATCCATTCTATATATAATAGTTTGCAACCATTCTATATATAATCTCAACCTCCCAATCTATCCTGTCCCTTCCTCCCACTTGATAATCCCAAGTCTGTTCTCTATGTCTGTGAGTCTATTTCTGATTTGTAAATAAGTTCAGTTGTCTCATATTTTAGATCCGCATACAATTGATAGCATATGCTATTTGTCTTTCTTTCTGGTTTACTTCACTGAGTACAATAATCTCTAGGCCCATCCCTGCTGCTACAAACGACATTATTTCGTTCTTTTTTTCTGGCTGAGCAAAAGTCAATTGAGTACATGCTTCTTTATCTAGTCATCAGCGGATGGACATTTAGGTGGTTTCCATGTCTTGGCTGCTGTGAATAGTGCTGCTATAAACATAAGGGTGTGTGTATCTGTCTCAATTATCTACTCTGTGTTTTAATTGTGACCCTCCTCAGTGTCTGGCTCTGTGCTAACCTTCAGGATAACCACAGATGTGGTTCATGTCTTATAAGTCCTATAGGACTTTCTAGTCTAAGGAAGAAAAAAATACCTGTGGAACAGATATATGAACCATTAAAAGCATCATAACAGAATTTTAAAATGCAGTAAGATCTTAGAGGATTTAAAACCAAGAAACCAAATCCCAGTTCTGTCTAGGGCAGTTCTGGAGTATTCACAGAGAAAGCTCAATCTGAACCACAACTTGAAGGACAAGCAGTAATCTGGCACATCACTTAAGGATAAGAGTGTCAGAGGGAGGAGAGAGGAAAATGAGGACGAAAGTATGTTGCTATGAACAAATTGGTACAGGAGGAAAACTGCCAGTGAAGCCAGTATGGCAATAATTTAGGGAACATGCAGGGTGACCAAGACCAGTCATGAGGCTCTGGAATGCCAGCTAGCACTTTGACTTTTCCCTCTTGGACACTCATTCTTGATTATTTCTATATGAAGATCTATGTATCTTTCAAAACATATTTTAAAAATACAAGTATCTCTATGCGGTATATAGTAAGGATGACGGTCGAAGGCTCATAAAGACAGGGAGGGAAAGGCAGTCATAATAAAGCTGTAGAAGATAGCACAAGCACAGGCTGCACTCTCTGTTTCCTGGAGGCGCAGATTAGGGGCCAACGCCCAGCCAGATGGGTGACTTCTTTCTAACAAAGAACAGTTTGTCTCGACTTCATGGGAGATGCACGCTCTCTAGGTTGTGGATATAGAAAGATTCCTCTGTTATGGGTCTTTGCATAAAGAGCCATTGAGTCATGGTGAGAGGTGTGGCCTTTGAACATGTGATACAGAGGTTGGGACTTTGAACTACTTGTTTCTGTTCAGCCTCTCAAGTGAAATTTGAAGACCGTCAGACTAACAGTTACTAATGGAGAAGCTCAGAGCTGTGAGGTGTGTTGAGAAGACAGCGGTTTGTGTCTTCCTGTTGTGTTTCTCATGGAGTGGGCACTGAGTTAGGGACACAATAGACTCGTTAGGATGAGCATTCTCATGTGATTTTACTGTAACTAAACCAACTTTGAATGTGGCTTTGGTTTTCAGAGTGATTTTCATGGTAAAATGATTCTTTGGTTGGCTCTTTGAGCATGCTCAGAGCTGAGAAATATAAACTGAAGCAGAAAATAGCAAAGACCAAATAACTGCCCAGGCTCCTACACAGACCTCTTAGTAGGGGTGGGTTTGACAGCTTGGTAAGTTGTCTCATCACAGATTCAGGATTCACATGTCCCATATAGAATCGTGTTCCACGCTTATTCCCCTCAAATGGCAGACAGTCACAGAGTCAGAGTAGGACCACAGACAGAAAGTTTATGGGGGACGATAGCTATTTTTAAATGATTGAGAGAATCACCGTTGATTTCCTTGGATTTATATTGCAAAGATGAAGTACAGTGAGAGAAAAACAGGAGCCCTCATCTTTGGCATTGGCAAAGCATATTTTACAAAGGCTAGATAGTCTCCTTTATCATGTGTGACCCCCTAATGCAGAGGTGTTGTTATTTCTTCTTCGCACATGAGAAAAACCAAGGTGCAGAGAGGTGAAGTGAGTGTGCCCCAATTCACAGAACCAAAGACTTCTGAATCTAGTTCTCTGTGTTTTACTAGGCCATCACTATTTCTTTTAAGTTGCCTCTCTGCACGAAATCTCCAATAGGGATCTCCAAAATCTGTATCATGGCTTTCTGAAATGAGATTATGTGTGGGACAGAAGCCAGACTATGTTATTTCTTAATGTGTTTTTCTTCCCTGAAGTCACTTGGCTCTTCAGTATGACTTATGGGAGGCACTGGGTTAACTTTGGCAGGTTAGGAGATGGTGGATAGGTGGGAGGTGCATGCAGCTTTGTGGCATATGGTGGCTGTCTCCAGCAGCTGCTTGGCTGCCTACCTTTTTCTTGTGTTTCCCAGGAGGACATGAACATTTCATTTTTGAGAAACTGGACTCTCACCCAAAGTGACCCTGAAGTCTGAGCTGCATATTAATCTCTATCAATGAGAGAAAAGCACTTTGTTCTTAAAAATCCACTTGCTCCTTCTTCTTGTCCTTGAAGACTTCATATTTGAAGCAGCAGGGAACAGAGGAAAGCTAACAGTTTGTTCTTTGGATTTCTACCAGTCCAATTTTCTAACTGTTACTTGCCTAGAATAAGTGTTACCATAAAGGACCACAGAAGACCTCTGATTTTGTCATTCCATCAAAAAATGCAGGAGGGGTACACGTCTGTAACGGCTGAACCACTTAAGGTGTGCTGACCACGAGTCTCACTTCGCTGCCATTTGACTGTCACTACAGTCAGCAGCCACAAATCTTTAGTAAACTACACTCTGATTAGGAATTTTTTCTTAACAGTTTGGGGCTGTGAATCCTCTCTTTTTTCCTTTCTGGTTCCTCTCTTGGGCCTGTCTCTTCCTTTGTGTTTCATCTCTCTTTTTTCTGACACATATCTTTTTCCCATCTCTGTATCTTCGCCTTCCGTTAGTCTTCCACGAGTGTGTTTGCTTGACTGAAAGGACAAACAGATGTTGGCTTCCTTATTGTGAAACACACACCAAAAGAAACAATTAATTTAAATCTATGAGAATTCTGCTCTGACAACGGCAGCCCTTGAAAATATATATTCCACTTGAGACCTGAGCCATATTTTGTTTTCATGTAGCTGCTCAACAGAATTTAACTTCAAGTTAGGTTCACATTCCCCCAAGTGAGAGTCTTTAATTATTCTCAGGAATAAAACCAATGAATATTTCCATTTTAAATATTTGAAAGGCCTTTTTTTCCCCCTAATGTGTTCATATTTTTTGCTTGCATTTAAAAAATTGATTTAACCCTTGTCAATCATCATTTTGCTTCATCAGAAAATGCAATTACAAATAGTTTCTGGTTATAGTTACTGAAAATGATTCCTAATCTAGGAATTAGATAGGCATATGCAAGAGATAAGATCCTTATGAGGAGGGCATGGCAACCTACTCTAGTGTTCTTGCCTGGAGAATTCCCATAGACAGAGGAGCCTAGTGGGCTACAGTCCATGAGGTTGCAAAGAGTTGGACATGACTAAGTGACTAAGCATAGCACAGCACATATAGGAGCAAATGTGTTTTAGGGTGTTGCTGTTGGATAAAGTTGCCTTTAATGAGAAACAGGTTTCATGACTTATTTGCCCTGGGAACTGTCTGAGAATGGACATATAAATACACTGCATACATACACACCTTTCACACATCTGCTTCTTTACAAATTCTAGCTCACCCTGTCCCATGTCTTGAGCTTATCTGGACCTAGCAGAAGGGCTTAGCAGTCTTCTAGTCATAAGACTTGAATTCCTTGTGCAGCTGTAGGTCTGCTGCCTGGTAGATTTAAAGTTAGCTTCCGGTATCCAGCCAGCAACAATGTGATTCATACTTTTTAGTTCATACAAAGGCTTAGTTTTAGCCTCATCTTACTCTAGGCACTCCAATTTCCTCACTAGGTCTAGAGCCCTTCCCTGAGCAATAAGTCATTTGTTTTCTGCTAATATTCTGACTAGCTCATTCTAGAGGCTTCTATCTTGGAACCAGAATCTGTCCTATGCTCTTCACTGTGGTCTTCTCCATGATTTAGACCTTTTGGTTAAAGATCTGCCTAGTCTTTCCTTCCCATAGCCAGTGTTGATCAGCTCCATCATTCCATCCTTAGCTATATCACATTTCTTATCTTCAACACACACGCATCTTCATCTTTGCCTTCTTTGCCTTCATCTATGCCATCTTTGCCTCCATCCATACTACCATCTTCAGCTCCATCTGCTAATACTGGTTGTGGGTTCCTGTACCCCACCCCCACCCCAATCATAGGACTGTTCCAGGTGCTAACCTGTCCTGAAATTCCCAACCAAGCTCCTTGGCATTCAGTATTGTGTATGCTGTGGAATCAGTCACCTGATAGGTCCAAGGCTAAGCTAGCTGAGCAGCAGATAATCAGAAAGTGGCTTGGGTGCTGCTCTGGCTTCCTCATATCCTTTCTCTGCTTACCATCCTGCCCCATCCCTTTCTATTTCTTCTGTTACCTGCCACTTGCGACTCTCAGCTCTGTCTCTGTTCACACAGTTTTTAAACATAGCTCTTCCATGCTTTCCCTTCACCTAAGACGTAAGCCACTTTCCCTGGCTTGTGTTTCCATTATTCTTTGCCCAGGCATGAGGTTTCCCAAGAAACACAACTCCTATCAATGTCCCCTGTTCCAGGAACTTGAGTCATTGAGCCTGAAACAAACAAACTTAGAGATGATACTGAGAGCTCTTTCTGAAACCATGGACTTAGGGACATGTGAAGATTCAAAAGGTTCTTACATATATTCATTCCCAAGGGAGTACTTTATACATCTCTCCTTACCGTGTTGCAATGTGCTATTTAGGGTTTACTATTAATAATAAAGTATCTGAGAGCAAAGTAGAAGCTCAAAAAAAAAAGTAATAAATTTTCACATAATAGAATCTGCTCATGATAGAACATTGAGATTAGCTGCCAGACATGGAGACAAAGAGATCCACTAAGAAAGTCATTTAGTAGATAATAAATCTAACCTAAACAAGGCCTCTGGGTCCCATGTCAATGCATCAGATACCCTAATTTCAGAAATGCAAATGTTACAGGATTAAAGCAAAATGAAATATTGAGAGAAGATTAAGCATAACCTGATGCACCATTAATCTCAGCCTTTCTCTGAGAGTCGTGTTTCAGGAAGAAGTGGGGAAGAACTCCCCAAAGGAAGTATTTTTATCTGGGAGCCTATTCAGCAGGAGCAAACAAGCCTTGCTTAATGTGTAGACATTGTGGAAGGGAGACTTCCGTCTTCCCTCTCTCTGGCTTTCTAGAAGAAACACTGACCTGTGCTGTGGTCGGAATATTCGAAATCACACATTTGTGTTCGTAATCACAGCTCTTATCACACTACTGACGCTGCAGCACCAGTAAATTCAGCTTGGAAACACAAGACAAAGTATATAGTTTGCGAGTGCACAGAGAACACCTACCATGGACGTTTCCATTAATAACAGCTTCATTATAAGTTTAGCTCCTTCTAAGCTACACAGGATCTTGACTTCCTTACCAATGTATTCTATCTTCTATTCTGAAGATTATTTTGAGTTAGTAGAAAAACGGGCTTTTTCGGTAGCAGAAACATCAAAGCAAAAAGAATGGTACTTTATAGTATCCCATGATTTGTCCAAATGCTTTATGTCAATAAAGAATCATCAATACTTGTCAAATCGACACTGAAATTTCCAACGACTGAAAATACAAATTCCAGCTGTCCAATTTCAAGTCAACACAAGCTTGTCTAAATTAAACCCTTTGACATAAAAACAACTTGAAATTTATTGAATGCCTTTAAGCAGGCAGTTTAGACTTGTCAGATACCCAGAGAGCACAATTGGACTGAGAAAATCCAACTTCCGTCATATACAAGGATTACAATCAAGCAAATTTTCATTTTTAGCCTTTCCAATCAGGTTCCTATTCAATGCACTGTTTGATTTCTGACATTACTAAGATCCATAGGGCTCCATTTTCTTGCCACAGTGGGGTCTTTCTTTTCTTTTCTAGCACAACCTAGAATGGACTTTATTTGTAGACTTAATAAGGCCCCCTCAGAGTCAGAAAATAAGATTGTTTCAATCATTATTTGTTTCTTTGAGTATGAAAATATTCTATGTAGGTTAAAATACTTCTGGCAATGAGTTATTAAAAGAAGTCTGAATTTTCCTTTGTTTATCTGAAGTTCAAGACTTGCTATGTGTCCTTACTCTCTAATTGTTCTGACTTTATTGATTCCTGCATTCCTCCTGACTTCTATCTCATCATCCACTGGAATAGGAACCTTTAGAAACAGCGACTTTATATTGTGATCATTTCCACAAACATATTCTAAGCACCTCCTCTGGATCAGACCTTGAAATAGGTCTTGACATTACAGAAATGGAGCAATCCCTGCTATCACAGACCTCAAAGTCTGGCAAAAGAGCTGGAATAACAGCCTCTAGGAACACAGAGTTCCTAGGAGAGAGAAGACAAGCTGCTAGAGAGGGGATCTGCTGCCTCCTGGCATAAGATTGCCTTAATCCCTTTTTTTATTTAGGGCATGAAAACACCAGTCTTCCCTGAGGGATTTGATGTGGGATGGGAGGGAGAATGGCTCCATGTTCTCCTGATGAGCAAATTTTCCCAGGTCTCATCCTGCCTGGTAAAGGCCTCCTTTCTTTCCACCTGCTTTGGTCAAGCCCCTGACATATATACATATACGACATGCATTGCCTGTTAGCACGTCAGCCATGTTCAGTGACCATAATTATTCCCTGAATATGAACCATGAGCTGCACTGTGTGTGTCATGGGCTGAGCACAGGCATGGTGTTTGCTCTCATAAAGCCAAACCTATGGTAACAAAGACAGAAAATGAGCAAGTATAAGAAGGACGAAGTAAATAGTCCCATGAAGAAAAGGGTCAAGGCATGGCAGTGGAGAAAAAAATGTATGAGTCCTGTTCCTTTGGGTGGTAACGTATGGTCTCTCTGAGATGGTGACATTTAATGTGAGACTTGACAGATGAGGAACAAGCCACATGAAGCTGTGCAGGGGAGAGAGTTTCTGATGATGGAAAGGAAGGCAGAGTGGGTGGAGGGGGCAAATGTGGCAGAGAGGGGTTGGAAATGAGGTTTGCTGTTTACTTGGTATAAGGACAGGTTTTAGATGAAATCATCACAAGGAGTTAGGATCTTATTCAAGTCCAGTGTGAAAGCATCAAAGTTTTAAACGTTTTTAAACTTATCACGTGTTCAAGTTTATGATTTGCATTTTTTTTAAATTTGGGTGTGCCAGGTCTTAGTTGCAGCATGTGGTATCCAGTTCCCTAACCAGGGATCAGCCCGGCTCCTTGCATTAAGAGTGTATAGTCTTAACCAGTGGGCCACCAGAAAAATCCCTGATTTGCATTTTGAAAAAAGACTCTTATGGCTACTTTGTGGAGAACATGTGTGCCAGTGGGCTGGCAGAAGTAGTTGCAACTGTGGCAGCAATCCAGGTAAAAGATATTGGCAACTTGATGTAGCGGAAGAGTCATCCAAATGCCAACACTAGGAAGCAAGACTTTGGAAGCTTGTTATCTATACTGTTCTTCACATGTCATACTGTATCCCAACTTTTCCAGCAAAACTGATCTCCACTAACCCATTGGTTCATTCAGCCAAATGGGAATGTATGCTTGGTGCTTTACTACCTACAGTTGCATAGAAGCCAAAAGGTCCCAGTCATTGTCCTGTGAAAAGGTGATAGTTCACTAATAAGCACAGCCATGGAAGCTCATGCAGAATTAACCAGTTGCGAGAAGAAGAGGTATTCTGCCACCAAGAAATCATACTCTACACAGTGTGAATCAGCTCAGTGTTTACTGCATGCCAAGTACAAGGTCTAGTGGTTTTCCCTGCTCTCTTCAATTTAAGTCTGAATTTGGCAATAAGGAGTTCATGATCTGAGCCACAGTCAGCTCCTGTTCTTGTTTTTGCTGACTCTATAGAGCTTCTGATTTCGGTGTTGACCATCTAGTGACGTCCATGTGTAGAGTCTTCTCTTATGTTGTTGGAAGAGGGTGTTTGCTATGACCAGTGCATTTTCTTGGCAAAACTCTATTAGTCTTTGCCCTGCTTCATTCTGTACTCCAAGGCCAAATTTGCCTGTTACTCCAGGTGTTTCTTGACTTCCTACTTTTGCATTCCAGTCCTCTATAATGAAAAGGACATCTTTTTTGGGTGTTAGTTCTAAAAGGTCTTGTTGGTCTTCATAAAATCGACTGAGTGACTGAACTGAAATGAAGTACAAGGTTGTGTCTATTGGGAAGCTATTTATTAATGGAAATCCAAGGATCACTTTGTGCGGGGTTTCCCATTGATTAGAAATCTCGGAAGTCTCAAAGTATTTACATTCCAAGAATATTGGGACTTGTTGGTATAGGAACATTCTCATCCATCATCTCCTTCACTTCTTGTGCTTGGAATGCAAGTTGACATATGTGCTGATAAGATTATAAGATTGTGTGTTACTATAGTTACAGAAAATAAACAGTGCATAAAAGGTATTTATGGAAAAGGCTCAATGAAAATGTTTAGAATTTAAGAGGTTCTTGGCCAAATTATCCCATTAAAACATTTATCTTAAGAACAAACCAGAGACTTCCCTGGTGGTCCAGTGGTGAAAAATCCACTTCCTAGTGTAGAAGATGCAGGTTCAATTCCTGGTCAGGAAACTGAGATCCCACATGCTTTAGGGAAACTAAGCCCACACACCACACAACTGGAGAGCCTACATGCATAACAAGGACCCAGCACAGCCAAAATAAACAAAAAAATAAATAAAATAAAATTTCACTTCAGTTCGGTCACTCAGTCGTGTCCAACTCTTTGCGACCCCATGAATCGCAGCATGCCAGGCCTCCCTGTTCATCACCATCTCCTGGAGTTCACTCAGACTCACGTCCATTGAGTCGGTGATGCCATCCAGCCATCTCATCCTCTGTCGTCCCCTTCTCCTCCTGCCCCCAATCCCTCCCAGCATCAGAGTCTTTTCCAGTGAGTCAGCTCTTCTCATGAGGTGGCCAAAGTACTGGAGTTTCAGCTTTAGCATCATTCCTTCCAAAGAAATCCCAGGGCTGATCGATCTCCTTTAGAATGGACTGGTTGAATCTCCTTGCAGTCCAAGGGACTCTCAAGAGTCTTCTCCAACACCACAGTTCAAAAGCATCAATTCTTCCACGCTCAGCTTTCTTCACAGTCCAACTCTCACATCCATACATGACCACTGGAAAAACCATAGCCTTGACTAGACAGACCTTTCTTGGCAAAGTAATGTCTCTGCTTTTCAATATGCTATCTAGGTTGGTCATAGCTTTCCTTTCAAGGATTAAGCGTCTTTTAATTTCATGGCTGCAGTCACCATCTGCAGTGATTTTGGTGCCCCCCAAAATAAAATCTGACACTGTTTCCACTGTTTCCCCATCTATTTCCCATGAAGTGATGGGACCAAATGCCATGATCTTAGTTTTCTGAATGTTGAGCTTTAAGCCAACTTTTTCACTCTCCTCTTTCACTTTCATCAAGAGGCTTTTTAGTTCCTCTTCACTTTCTGCCATAAGGGTGGTGTCATCTGCATATCTGAGGTTATTGATGTTTTCCCGGCAATCTTGATTCCAGCTTGTGCTTCTTCCAGCCCAGCGTTTCTCATGATGTACTCTGCATATAAGTTAAATAAGCAGGGTGACAATATACAGCCTTGACGTACTCCTTTTTCTATTTGGAACCAGTCTGTTGTTCCATGTTCAGTTCTAACTGTTGCTTCCTGACCTGCGTACAGATTTCTCAAGAGGCAGGTCAGGTGATCTGGTATTCCCATCTCTTTCAGAATTTTCCATTACCAAGCCTTCATATTTAAAAGAAAAATGGAAAGAGCAGCATTCAGTGATAAGGAATATATCTCAAGAAGTTGCTAGCTTGTCAGAGAAAGAGAAAAAGTTCTCAAGAGAATGTGTAGCTATTAGTAAATTGGAGCTGTGCCTGGCATAGAGGCAATAACCTGACTCATCTCTAGAGCAGTAAGGGAGAGAGGTGATTTTGGCAACCCCCACTTTACACTTCTAAAATACCATGGACAGTCTTAATCCATGGGGCACCCAGGTGCTTGATAAAGGGTACTAGAGCTTCAATATACTTTGAGAACCTATCGCTTTCCCCATAAAATGCCAAGGATGAGAATCTGAAATATTTACTGAAGCCCTGGTAGCCAGAATCAATTATCTCCCCCACTCTCTCCATCTGTCTCTATCTCTTATATAATGAAGACAATTCATTCTCTTTCACTACTGAATCTAATGGAGAAGAGTTACTACTGGTGTTAAATTAACAAGAGGCAATTAGCATGGGATTGAAAACTGGACAGATTTTAATTTACATCCTACCTCAGCCTCTTCATCGTTGTATAAGTTTGGTCGAGGTATTAAAATTCTACCAGCCTCAACTTTTTTGTCTATCAGCAAAATATGGATAATGATTCTTTTGGGACGAATCACGAAGATTAAATTAACTAATGTACATGGAGTGCCTAGTTTGGCACATGGTAATACCAAACAAATACTCAA
Source organism: Ovis canadensis (assembly GCF_042477335.2). NCBI lineage: Eukaryota > Metazoa > Chordata > Mammalia > Artiodactyla > Bovidae > Ovis > Ovis canadensis. The sequence goes on from NC_091263.1 coordinate 23,320,541, forward strand.
TAGAATAATGCAATTGGATTTGGCTTATTTCTGGATCGGGTTACAGCATCTGTTACTCTGTATACTCCATCTTTCTAGATTTGTGATCCTCTTTGGACATTTTCTTGCTTAGACATTGACTCCTATGAAAGTCATCCTTGTTCTTCCACAACTCAGACTTTTATGCTGAATATTTTCTGACATTGAGAAAAACTGCAAAATAAAACAATGACCATTTTTATACCATCTAGGGTCAACAATTAATATTTCACCATATTTGTTCTAATTCTCCATATTTATACCTTTTAAAAATATAAGCATCTAAACATTTAAGAGTTGCAGAAACATGAGATCTCTGCATAAATATTTTATTTGGCAAGCATTTTCTAAAAATAAGGATGCTTTCCTTTATCAGCCTAAGGACATTATCACTTCTGAGAATATTAACATTAATGCCACATCCTCACTTAAAATCCAATCCATAGTGTATGATCTTTTTAATGTGTTGTTGGATTCTGATTGCTAGAATTTTGTTGAGGATTTTTGCATCTATGTTCATCAGAGATATTGGCCTGTAGTTTTCTTTTTTTGTGACATCTTTGTCAGGTTTTGGTATTAGGGTGATGGTGGCCTCATAGAATGAGTTTGGAAGTTTACCTTCCTCTGCAATTTTCTGGAAGAGTTTGAGTAGGATAGGTGTTAGCTCTTCTCGAAATTTTTGGTAGAATTCAGCTGTGAAGCCATCTGGACCTGGGCTTTTGTTTGCTGGAAGATTTCTGATTACAGTATCAATTTCCGTGCTTGTGATGGGTCTGTTAAGATTTTCGATTTCTTCCTGGTTCAGTTTTGGAAAATTGTACTTTTCTAAGAATTTGTCCATTTCTTCCACGTTGTCCATTTTATTGGCATACAACTGCTGATAGTAGTCTCTTATGATCCTTTGTATTTCTGTGTTGTCTGTTGTGATCTCTCCATTTTCATTTCTAATTTTATTGATTTGATTTTTCTCTCTTTGCTTCTTGATGAGTCTGGCTAATGGTTTGTCAATTTTATTTATCCTTTCAAAGAACCAGCTTTTGGCTTTGTTGATTTTTGCTATGGTCTCTTTTGTTTCTTTTGCATGTATTTCTGCCCTAATTTTTACGATTTCTTTCCTTCTACTCACTCTGGGGTTCTCCAACTCTTCCTTTTCTAGTTGCTTTAGTTGTAGAGTTAGGTTATTTATTTGACTTTTTTCTTGTTTCTTGAGGTATGCCTGTATTGCTATGAACTTTCCTCTTAGCACTGCTTTTATAGTGTCCCACAGGTTTTGGGTTGTTGTGTTTTCATTTTCATTAGTTTCTATGCATATTTTGATTTCTTTTTTGATTTCTTCTGTGATTTGTTGGTTATTCAGAAGTGTGTTGTTCAACCTCCATATGTTGGAATTTTTAATAGTTTTTCTCCTGTAATTGAGATCTAATCTTAATGCATTATGGTCAGAAAAGATGCTTGGAATGATTTCGATTTTTTTGAATTTATCAAGTTTAGATTTATGGCCCAGGATGTGATCTATCCTGGAGAAGGTTCCATGAGCACTTGAAAAAAAGGTGAAATTCGTTGTTTTGGGGTGAAATGTCCTATAGATATCAATTAGGTCTAACTGATCTAATGTATCATTTAAAGTTTGCGTTTCTTTGTTAATTTTCTGTTTAGTTGATCTGTCCATAGGTGTGAGTGGGGTATTAAAGTCTCCCACTATTATTGTGTTATTGTTGATTTCCCCTTTCATACTTGTTAGCATTTGTCTTACATATTGTGGTGCTCCTATATTGGGTGCATATATATTTATAATTGTTATATCTTCTTCTTGGATTGTTCCTTTGATCATTATGTAGTGGCCTATACACCATGACCAAGTGGGCTTTATCCCAGGGATGCAAGGATTCTTCAATATCCGCAAATCAATCAATGTAATTCACCACATTAACAAATTGAAAAATAAAAACCATATGATTATCTCAATAGATGCAGAGAAGGCCTTTGACAAAATTCAACATCCATTTATGATAAAAACTCTCCAGAAAGCAGGAATAGAAGGAACATATCTCAACATAATAAAAGCTATCTATGACAAACCCACAGCAAACATTATCCTCAATGGTGAAAAATTGAAAGCATTTCCCCTAAAGTCAGGAACAAGACAAGGGTGTCCACTTTCACCGCTACTATTCAACATAGTTCTGGAAGTTTTGGCCACAGCAATCAGAGCAGAAAAAGAAATAAAAGGAATCCAAATTGGAAAAGAAGAAGTAAAACTCTCACTGTTTGCAGATGACATGATCCTCTACATGGAAAACCCTAAAGACTCCACCAGAAAATTACTAGAGCTCATCAATGAATATAGTAAAGTTGCAGGATATAAAATCAACACACAGAAATCCCTTGCATTCCTATACACGAATAATGAGAAAGTAGAAAAAGAAATTAAGGAAACAATTCCATTCACCATTGCAACGAAAAGAATAAAATACTTAGGAATATATCTACCTATAGAAACTAAAGACCTATATATAGAAAACTATAAAACACTGATGAAAGAAATCAAAGAGGACACTAATAGATGGAGAAATATACCATGTTCATGGATTGGAAGAATCAATATAGTGAAAATGAGTATACTACCCAAAGCAATTTACAAATTCAATGCAATCCCTATCAAGCTACCAGCCACATTTTTCACAGAACTAGAACAAATAATTTCAAGCTTTGTATGGAAATACAAAAAACCTCGAATAGCCAAAGCAATCTTGAGAAAGAAGAATGGAACTGGAGGAATCAACTTGCCTGACTTCAGGCTCTACTACAAAGCCACAGTCATCAAGACAGTATGGTACTGGCACAAAGACAGACATATAGATCAATGGAACAAAATAGAAAGCCCAGAGATAAATCCACACACATATGGACACCTTATCTTTGACAAAGGAGGCAAGAATATACAATGGAGTAAAGACAATCTCTTTAACAAGTGGTGCTGGGAAAACTGGTCAACCACTTGTAAAAGAATGAAACTAGATCACTTCCTAACACCGCACACAAAAATAAACTCAAAATGGATTAAAGATCTAAATGTAAGATCAGAAACTATAAAACTCCTAGAGGAGAACATAGGCAAAACACTCTCAGACATAAATCACAGCAGGATCCTCTATGATCCACCTCCCAGAATGCTGGAAATAAAAGCAACAATAAACAAATGGGATCTAATTAAAATTAAAAGCTTCTGCACAACAAAGGAAAATATAAGCAAGGTGAAAAGACAGCCTTCTGAATGGGAGAAAATAATAGCAAATGAAGCAACTGACAAACAACTAATCTCAAAAATATACAAGCAACTTCTGCAGCTCAATTCCAGAAAAATAAATGACCCAATCAAAAAATGGGCCAAAGAACTAAATAGACATTTCTCCAAAGAAGACATACGAATGGCTAACAAACACATGAAAAGATGCTCAACATCACTCATTATTAGAGAAATGCAAATCAAAACCACAATGAGGTACCACTTCACACCAGTCAGAATGGCTGCGATCCAAAAATCTGCAAGCAATAAATGCTGGAGAGGGTGTGGAGAAAAGGGAACCCTCCTACACTGTTGGTGGGAATGCAAACTAGTACAGCCACTATGGAGAACAGTGTGGAGATTCCTTAAAAAATTGCAAATAGAACTACCTTATGACCCAGCAATCCCACTGCTGGGCATACACACCGAGGAAACCAGAATTGAAAGAGACACATGTACCCCAATGTTCATCGCAGCACTGTTTATAATAGCCAGGACATGGAAACAACCTAGATGTCCATCAGCAGATGAATGGATAAGAAAGCTGTGGTACATATACACAATGGAGTATTACTCAGCCGTTAAAAAGAATTCATTTGAATCAGTTCTGATGAGATGGATGAAACTGGAGCCGATTATACAGAGTGAAGTAAGCCAGAAAGAAAAACACCAATACAGTATACTAACACATATATACGGAATTTAGGAAGATGGCAATGACGACCCTGTATGCAAGACAGGGAAAGAGACACAGATGTGTATAACGGACTTTTGGACTCAGAGGGAGAGGGTGGGATGATTTGGGAGAATGACATTCTAACATGTATACTATCATGTGAATTGAATCGCCAGTCTATGTCTGACGCAGGATGCAGCATGCTTGGGGCTGGTGCATGGGGATGACCCAGAAAGATGTTATGGGGAGGGAGGTGGGAGGGGGGTTCATGTTTGGGAATGCATGTAAGAATTAAAGATTTTAAAATTAAAAAAAAAAAATCCAATCCATAATCAACATTTCTCAACTGGCCTTTTTATAGCTGTTTCTTTAGTCTTTGAACTAGTCTTCCAATCAAGATATAAATGTTACATTCAGTTATGTCTTTTTAAAAAATTTTCTTTAACCTAAAACAGTTGTCCCAATTTTCCCAGGACACTGACTTTTTTTAAGAGCACAAACCACTTTTCTTATAGAATGATTTGACTCCTGAATCCACATCTTTTACTCACTGGCCTGGTAGTCATTGAAGTGGCCACCTTGCTGATGAATTGCCTACTAAGACCCTGAATCCTTCTTCCAGCCTGCAGGAAAATTATGAATGAGTGTTTAATGCTGGCATTTTGATGTCACATTGGAAGAATATCCAGAGAGAGGAAAGTTAACATTGGAAGTGATACCAAGGAGCTCTGTCCTCCTTCCGCCAAGAGTACTGAAACCCAGGGGGGAGTCCCACTTGTCAAGCATAATGGAAATGTCATCCAGGAAAAGAAAGGTGGTCAAAGTGTCCCCTGCAGATTCCCTTGCAAATTAAAGAATTCATTGAAAAATGACTCCTTTGCCAATGGCTCCCCATCTGGCAGCCCAGAGTCCTCCTTCGTGTTGTCTTGACTAAGGGCTGCAGAGTTTGTCACAAGTCAAGAGGATTTTACTTGCCAAGAATTCTGACTGAATCTTTTGTAGGTTTCTCATAGTTCCTAGACCACATGATAACCAAGATTCTTGCAGAAGAAGTCAAGAAGATTTGCTTGGCTAGATATATTTAATAGAGTCTCTTTTGGTCTCTTCCCTATAGGTCAGCAAAGACCAATAACATTTTATGCAATGATGAAAATGTTGCTTTTCTTTTGCTGTGCTATCCAGCATGGTAGCCAGTAGCTACATGTAGCCATTGAACATTTGAAATGGGCTAGTATAATTAAAGAATGGATTTTTAAATTACATTTAATATTAAGAAATTTAAATGCAGACATAAGTAGCCACATTGTCTAGTGTTGAACAGTACAGATACAGATTATGTTGTCACTTGAATCTAATTTCCAGATTTGGAGACCAGGGTCTATTCTCATGAATTCCATTCTCCCCTCCTCCTCTTTCCTTCAGTACAGTGGAGGAACATACATCATTTTCAGCTCTTCAGATTCTCATTTCCCCTTTCTTAGATCAGCCACAGAATGTCTAGGAGCCAGCAGAGGGGTCAGCCACATTGCAGCTGATCTGCTAAGAAAGGAAGCCTGCCATCCGGACTGGTACCCACCTGTGCTTTTCCCTCTGAGCCTTTCATCTTCCCATGTGACAACTTGCTCTGAATCTTCACCCCCTAGGTAGGTGAGCTGACTCCTGGGAAGTCAGGTTATAGGAACTCTGCCCTAGAGCTGACAGAGACTTGATTTTCAGGATCAAAGGTCTTTCAGAGGAGTTTACCAACACTTTGGCTTTGTCCAAGAGGCTGTGCTTTGTGAGTCAGTTGCTGGATAGACAAGAAGAAAGTGGCAGTGACAATGGTGATTACATTTCATTGTATATGAAGAGCTTGGCCCTTGTATTAAGTACTACACATGCATTTAATCTTTGTAATAACTCACATAATATACATTATGAGTTTTTATTTTACAGTTGAGGAAATGATATTCAGAAAAGAATAAGATGTGCCCAAGTGCATATAACTAGGCAGGGAGGGGCTAGGAATGAAAATATATTCTGCTTATTTCTAGAGCTTCTGAGTATGACAGTGATTTTCTGCTTTGAATCTCTCATCTCTGTGTCTTTCTGTCTTTTTCTCTGTACACACACACACACACACACACACACACACACACTTGTGAATTTTCCAGGCATCTGAGTTATACACTTTCAATTTCCAGACTCTTAAATGAAAAATAATTTGACTTGATCAAATTACTAGTATATTGCACTTGTCCTGCCCTACTAAACTGTTAACCCTTTCTGAATACGCATACATTATAGAAACTGCACTGTGATATATCTAAGTTCTAGTGAGGCAAGTAGAACGATTTGCCTACATGAACCAGCTTCAAGGCACCAAGCTTCATTGTTGTTCTTGTTATAATCTACACAAAACACAGGGTTTGCCATTTTAACCATTTTTAAGTTTACAGTTTTGGGGCATTAAGTATATTCACATTGTTTTGTGTGGTTTGCTTTTTCACTTAAGATGGATAAATCTCTTTTTTTCAGTTTTATTGAGTTATAATTGACAAAATTTTAAGATATTTAAAGTACATTCACGTTGTTGCATAACCATCACCACTATGCGTCTCCAGAACATTTTCATCATCCCAAGCTGAAATTCTGTACTCAGTAAATGACTCCCAGTCCCCACTTCTCCCCAGCACCTGGTAAACACTAGTCTACTTTCACTCTCTATTGTTGTTCATTGTTGTTCTCTATTGTTGCTCATTCATGTCTGACTCTTTGTGACCCCATGGACAGCAGCATGCCAGGCTTCCGTCCTTCACTATCTCCCGGAGCTTGCTCAAACTCATGTTCATTGAGTCAGAGATGCCAGCCAACCATCGCATTCCATTCTCCTGCCTTCAGTCTTTCCCAGCTGGATGTGGCTCCTCCAGGCACTAGAACCTGGAGCTTCATGGTCACTACTTTGCTGACATCACTCTTCAAGTCACTTACCTTTTCAGGCCAACACGCTTCTTGTCCACAAGCAGTGGAGGTGAGAGATTAGTGGAGGGGGGGTGGTGTATGTGTGGGGAGCAAACAAGCATGTGAGATACAAGGTTGGGGCAGAGTGACATTCAAGAGCCTTCATGCATTTAGTTCCCATTTTTCCAAGAAGCAAGTAGGGAACAGTTGGCAGAAACATATTCATCACCTCTCCCTCTCTCCCTCCCTCAAAGAAAGACACATTTATTCCTAAACCTGGTAGCCTCGTAGAAAAATACATTTATTTCTAGATTCTGAGAGCCCCAAGGAGTAGAAGCCCAGATAATTTAGGAGCCAGATGATTTTTATTAATGGGGAAATAAATATTTGATCATCAGATTCATGAAATTCATTTCTGCTTTAATGCCAGTGGGGAACTAGATTTTGGAGACATCTGAGCACACTCAAAACCAACTAGGAGAACCAATTGAGTTCTGTTTCAACCGGAGACTCACCGTCCACTTCAACATTGTCTGAATTCTGTTTCTTCCCTCTTCTCCTAAAAGGTATAGAAAGTTAAGAACAGGGTCTCCCCTCTGAAGTAAGAAGTCAAATTTATATATTTTTGACTTGGTATATTGTTGAATATTTTAAGATTTGATGTACTTTTAGTGAAAACAAGTCTTTTTTAAAGTAATTGAGAGATATGTGAAAGTCTCATTATCACAAGAGAAATGTTGATCCCTTTGAATTATGCAGGGAAGAATAAATATCTAATTATTTTCACCTAATCATCATTATTCCTTTTCATCTCCCAATACTCTAGTCATTTCTTATTGTTTTTATTCTCTCTACCCCATCAGCTCTTTTAAAAAGAGACCCTTTTGAGTTCAGCTGAGATAAAAGAGGCTTAAAGATAAGAAATAACAGAAGTCCCTGCACTTCATAGGGATTACAAGTGGAATTAATGTGGCTGTATGAAATGATGCCACAGCTTGGGGCTTGGAAATGACAAGGTTATTTATTCTCCGAAATCCTAGACACTGGTTAGGTTGTTATTAATCACAGGGACTCCAAGGCTGGGGTGGGAAACTCCATTTGCAGATGGAGCACTACTGGGTTGTGAGCCTATCACAGTCCTCTTTTTAAAAACAATGTCTGAATTTGGGGAAAAAAAAGTCTAATTTTTGAAAACTGTCTAAAGTTAAGAATAAAAGAATTAATCTCTACTTGCTCCTTTCCCACCCCCACACTCTAATGGAACATATCTTTTAACCATTATCCTTTTTAGTGCATTTGGAGGTTCCCATTAGAATTTTGAGTCTTCCCTTGTAGCTCAGCTGATAAAGAATCCACCTGCAATGCAGGAGACCCCAGTTCAATTCCTGGGTGTGGAAGATCCCCTGGAGAAGGGATAAGCTACCCACTCCAGTATTCTTGGGCTTCCCTGGTAACTCAGCTGGTAAAGGATTTGCCTGCAATGTGGAAAACCTGGGTTTGATCCCTGGGTTGGGAAAATCCCCCAGAGAAGGGCATGGCAACCCACTCCAGTATTCATGCCTGGAAAATCCCCGTGGACAGAGGAGCCTGGAGGGCTACAGTCTGTGGGATCACAAAGAGTGGGACACAACTAAGTAACTAAGCACATTAGAATTTTAAATGCTTTTTCTGCTTCTATTGCTTGAGATACCATCTTTAGATAGCACCCACCTACTGTGTACAATGAATTAAGAGTTTGGCAACATTTTTACTATTCTGTACCTCATCTTCTTGATCCATAACTAAATTTTGTCATTTTATAATTATTTGAGTTCTTCTAATAATTCCCTCTGTAACTGAAAGTGATAAATATTCACCTTTGCATTTGTTGATTTATCAACTTTAGATAACACTTTTTGGGGTGTGTATATTTTGGTGTTCTATATTGTGGCTGTGCTGGGTCCTAGTTGTGGGACACAGGGTCTTCATTGCTGCATGTGGGATCTTTGTTGCAGAATGTAGGATCCTCTTTTTTTTTTTTTTTTAGCTGCATCATGTGGGATCTAGTTCCCTGACCAAGGGTCACCATCCTGAGCTCCCTGCATTGGAAGAGCAGAGTCTTAACCATGCGACCACCATGAAGTTTCAAACATACTTTTGAAGGGAGAATAAGTTCATACATTTATAATTGCTTTGGTTTCTTCTTTTCCCTTCACTTACTTTCATTGTTGTTGGTGATGGAAATTTAACTTGTATACTGTCAAGATTCATAGCACTTATATTTTTCTTCAATATCTGTAAATTAGTTTCTGCTATTTGTCTATAAGTTAATTGTCACAGTTAAAATTCTCCCCAAATAGAAGATTAATGAGTAAAAGATGTAAATATAAGACCTGAATCCCTAAAATTTCTAGAAGAAAACATTGGCAGTACACTCTTCAACACTGGTCTTATATTTTGGGGGGCATATGTCTTCAGGCTAGGGAGAAAAAAGCAAAAATAAAGAAATAGGACTACATCATGCTTTTGCAAAGCAAAGAAAACTATCAACAAATTGAAAAGGCTACCTACTGAATGGCAGAAGATATTTGCAAATGACATATATGATAAGGGGTAAATACCCGATATAAACAAAGAACTCATACAACTCGACATAAAAAAAAAAAAAAAACCCAACCCAAACAACCTGATTGAAAAGTGGACAGAGCACCTGAATAGATACTTTTACAAAGAAGGTGTCAGATAACTGATGGGCACATGAAAAGATGCTCAGCATCACTATTCATCAGGGAAATGCAAATCAAAACCACAATGAGATTGTCTTATGCTTGTTAAAATGACTGTCATTAAAAAGGAAACAAATAACAAGCTTTGGCAAGGTTGTGGAGTAAAGGGAACCCTAGTGCATTGTTGGTGGGAATGTAAATTGGTGCAGACACTGTGGAAAATAGTATGAAAATTCCTCAAGGAATTAAAAATAGAATGACCATATGATCCAGCAATTCTACTCCTGGGTATTTATTCAAAGAAAATGAGGTACCATTTCATGCCAGTCAGAATGGCTTCGATCCAAAAGTCTACAAGCAATAAACGCTGGAGAGGGTGTGGAGAAAAGGGAACCCTCGTACTGTTGGTGGCAATGCAAACTAGTACAGCCGCTATGGAGAACAGTGTGGAGATTCCTTTAAAAACTGCAAATAGAACTGCCTTATGACCCAGCAATCCCACTGCTGGGCATACACACCGAGGAAACCAGAACTGAAAGAGACATGTGTACCCCAGTGTTCATCGCAACACTGTTTATAATAGCCAGGGCATGGAAGCAACCTAGATGCCCATCAGCAGATGAGTGGATAAGAAAGCTGTGATATCTATACACAATGGAGTATTACTCAGCCATTAAGAAGAATACATTTGAATCAGTTCTAATCAGGTGGATGAAACTGGAGCCGATTATACAGAGTGAAGTAAGGCAGAAAGAAAAACACCAATACAGTATACTAACGCATATATATGGAATTTAGAAAGATGGTAATGATAACCCTGTATGCGAGACAGCAAAAGAGACACAGATGTATAGAACAGTCTTTTGGACTCTGAGGGAGAGGGAGAGGGTGGGATGATTTGGGAGAATGGCATTAAAACACGTATAATATCATATAAGAAACGAATCGCCAGTCTAGGTTTGATGCAGGATACAGGATACTTGGGGCTGGTGCACTGGGATGACCCAGAGGAATGGTATGGGGAGGGAGGTTGGGAGGGGGATTCAGGATTGGGAACATGTGTACACCCGTAGCGGATTCATGTTGATGTATGGCAAAACCAATACAATATTGTAAAGTAAAAAATAATAATAATAAAATAAAATCTGAAAAAAAAAAAAGAAAATGGAATACCAACTAGAAAAGATATAGGCGCCACTATGTAGGCTGCAGCATTATTTACGGTAGCCAAGATATGGATGCCACCTATGTGCCCATCAGTAGATGAAAGGATAAGGACGATGTGGTGTATGTGTACAGTGGAGTCCTACTCAGCCAGCCAAAGAATGAAATTTTGTCATTGGTGAAAACATGGATGGACCTAGAGGGAATCGTGCTAAGTGAAATAAGTCAGACAAGAGAAAAGTAGACAATATGTGGAATCTAAAAAGCAAATGAACAAGCATAAGTAAACAGAAACAGGGTCATATATACAGAGAATAAAGAGGTGGTTGCTGGAGGGGAGGATGTGGGAGGAAAGAAATAAGTGAGGGAGATTAGGAAGTACAGACTTTAAGTTACAGAAGAAATATGTTGATGGTATGGAATGTGCAGCCGAGGGAACAGAGTCAGTAATTACATTATCTCTTAGTACGATGACAGAAACTAGGCTTATCATTACTACTTACCTTGTTAATCATTCTAGTGAAAAGATAAATAAGTTCTAGGGATGTAGTGTACAACATAAATACAGTTCACACTTTCACACATTATATGTGAAAGTTACCGAGAATAAATCCTGAGTTCTCATCAAATGGGAAAAAATGCCTTTTTTATATTTCTTTAATGTTTGTCCATATGAGTTGATGGATGGTCACTAAACTTATAGTGGTGATCATTTACGATGTGTATAAGTTAAATCATTGTGCTGTGCACCACAAACATTCCTAAATGTCAAGATCTAATTTTTTGTTAGTTTTTATTCATGTTTTCTAGGTACTACACAGTGCTGCTATTTCTGTATCTCACATTCTCCTCTTCCTTTTACATGTTTCTCCTCCTTTACATTTTTCCCCTCCTAGAGTACCTCTTCGGAGAAGGCAATGGCAACCCACTCCAGTACTCTGGAAAATCCCATGGAGGGAGGAGCCTGGTAGGCTGCAGTCCATGGGGTCGCGAACAGTCGGACATGACTTCAATTTCACTTTCACTTTCACTTTTATGCACTAGAGAAGGAAATGGCAACTCACTCCAGTGTTCTTGCCTGGAGAATCCCAGGTGTGCCGGAGCCTGGTGGGCTGCCGTCTATGGGGTCGCGCAAAGTCGGAGACGACTGACGCAATTTAGCAGCAGCAGCAGCAGAGTACCTCTTTGAGGACTTTCTATTTACTTCTGTATATTTTGACTGCATTGGGTCTTTGCTGCAGTTTGCCAGTTTCTCTAGTTGCAAAGCATGGGCTTAGTTGCCCCACAACACGTTGGATCTTAGTTTCCTGATCAGAGGTCAAACACATATCTCTTGCATTGAAAGGCAGAGTCTCAACCACTGGACCACCAGGGAAGTCCCAATGATGAATTATCTGATATTTATGTTTTATGAGATCAGGAAGGTCTGAAAAGCATTTTGTTCAATACTTGTTTAGTGATTTGGTTGAGTATAGATGTCAGAGTTTAAAAATTAGAAATTCGGAAAAAGTTGTAATGTCTTTCTGCATCCATTGCTGATGAGAAATTTGATGTTAGCCCGATTTTTTTTTTCTTTGACTCTAGAAGTGTTGCAGGAAGGGGGACCCCTTCCAGGGCCCGAAACTGGGCTCTTGTCTAATACTCAGCAATGAACTTTCCAAGGAGACACATGTGCTGACAAAGCAACAGATTTTATTGGGAAAGGGCACCCGGGTGGACAGCAGTAGGGTAAGGACACCCTGGAGAACTGCTCTGCCACTGGCTCCCAGCCTCAGGTTTTATGGTGATAGGATTAGTTTCCGGGTTGTCTTTGGCCAATCATTCTAACTCAGAGTCCTTCCTGGTGGTGCACGCCTTGTTCAGCCAAGATGGATGCCAGAGAGGAGGATTCTGGGAGGTGGTCAGACAGGTGGTGTCTCCTTTTGACCTTTCCCGAAATCTTTTGGTTGGTGGAGGCTTATTAGCTCCCTGTTCCTCACCAGAACCTCCTGCAACTCATACAAATGCTTACTATGGTGCCTGGCCAGGGTGGGCATTTTCAATCAGTGTGCTTCCCCTAACAGAAGCTTTTATGATTCCTCTTTGTTCTAGGACACTTGAAGTTCCCTAAGTGGTTTCAGTGTGCGGATTTTCCCTCCACAGATTTTGATGGTCATTTGAATCAATTTGAAACTGCTTTTTTTTTTTTTTTCAGTTCAAGAAAATGTTCTTCTAGCTTCATCTTGGCATCTAGTCCTAGCTAGTCTATTATTCAGTCTAATTGCTGAATTTTTTTCCCACTAGTATGTTTACTTTCATAAAGTTATTTTTTTCTTCACTTCCTTTCCCCAGATCAGATGCCTATTTTTGTTTTTGGAAGACACAATTTTTGTTCTGTCTGAAGATACTTATTAGAATAATTTCAAAGTGCTCTTCCTTGATCAGCTTTAATTTCTGTGGGGTCAAATACTGTTTTTATTTTCCATGGGGCTTTCTTTCTTAGTGCTATAACTTTTCTCAGGCTCCTTAGCTGTTGGTTCAATTTCATGAATGAACAGACACTTTTCTCTGCCCCCTACCATGTCCTTTGCTGCCTGTGCATTTTAGCTTCTGCCCCAGTGGGCAAGTCCTCCACCCTGCCAATGGCCTGACAATTTTTTTTAAAGTTTTTATTGAATTTGTTACAGTATTGCTTCTGTTGTTTTCTGTTTTCTTTTTTTTTTAATTTTAATTTTTACTTTATTTTACTTTACAATACTGTATTGCTTACGACATACATTGACCTGAATCCACCATGGGTGTACATGTGATCCCAACATGAACCCCCCTCCCCACAACATCCCTCTGGGTCATCCCCATGCACCAGCCCCAAGCATGCTGTATCCTGCATCAGACATAGACTGGTGATTCGATTCTTACATGATAGTATACATGTTTCAATGCCATTCTCCCAAATCATCCCGCCCTCTCCCTCTCCTTCTGAGTCCCAAAGTCTGCTATACACATCTGTGTCTTTTTTGCTGTCTTGCATACAGGGTCATCATTGCCATCTTTCTAAATTCCATATATATGTGTTAGTATACTGTATTGATGTTTTTCTTTCTGGCTTACTTCACTCTGTATAATCGGCTCCAGTTTTATCCATCTCAACAGAACTGATTCAAATGTATTCTTTTTAACGGCTGGCCAAGAGGTGTGTGGGATCTTAGCTCTTTGACCAGGGATGGAACCCACACCCGCTGCATTGGAAGGCAAAGTCATAATCACTGGATCACCAAGGAAGTCCTAAAGGTCTGCCACTTCTCTCCGTAGTTCTGCCTTGGGGATTTTGAAACCTGCTGGATAGCATGGAAATGGGGGTTGGGTATTGCCTCCAAGAGCATTCCTCATCAGTTGTTTCAGTGGAGGGGGCAGAGGATAAATGCTTCAGCTTCCTGTTCTTCAGGGGTGCAATTCTGTTCCCAAGAGAATCCTGGCAAGATGGATTCCTAATCACCTACAGTAGCAATCCTCAAATTATACACTCTTTTTCAGTCTTCGCATTCCTGACTAATTCTGTCTGTTCATGCCTGCTGCCCGAAATCATCTCCTGCATATGTACCAGCACCTATGTTCTTGTATCAAGTTCAACTTTGTGAGCATCTAAAGAAAGACAGTGGTTAGTACACCCAGGAGGCTAGACATTTCCCTGGAGCTGTGTAGAGCTCCCTCTCCCATACCCCCCTCTTCCTTGGATGAGAGTACTGCCTTTGAGTTCTGTTATACCATGGGATGTTTTGATATGCAGTGTTTTTGTAGGGTGCCTAGACAGAGAACAATTTGCTGGGGGTACCACAGTAGCCTAATAGAAAGCTTTCTACTGGGGAGTGAGGGGCACATGTCCAGTGCTATAAAGAACAATATTGCATAGGAACCTGGAATGTTAGGTCCATGAATCAAGATAAATTAGGAGTGGTCAAACAGGAGATGACAGGAGTGAACATTGACATTTTAGGAATCAGTGAGATACAATGGACTGGAATGGGCGAATTTAATTCAGATGACCATTATATCTACTACTGTGGACAAGAATCCCTTAAAAGAAATGTAGTACCCCTCAGTCAACAAGAGAGTCCGAAATACAGTACTTGGATGCAATCTCAAAAATGACAGAATGACCTCTGTTTGTTTTCAAGGCAAACCATTCAGTATCACAGTAATCCAAGTCTGTGCCCCAAACACTAATGCCAAAGAAGCTAAACAGTTCTATGAAGACCTAAAAGAGCTTCTAGAACTAACACCCCAAAAAGATGTCCTTTTCATCATGTGGGACTGAAATGCAAATGTTGGAAGTCAAGAGGTAACTGGAGTAACAGGCAAATTTGGCCTTGGAGTACAAAATGAAGCAGGGAAAAGGCTAAACAAGATTTGTCAAGAGAATGCACTGGTCATAGCAAACACTCTCTTCCAACAACAAAAGAGAAGACTCTACACATGGACATCACAGATGTTTAATACCAAAATCAGATTGATTATACTCTTTGCAGCCAAAGATGGAGAAGCTCTATACAGTCACCAAAACAAGATCAGGCACTGTCTGTGGCTCAGATCATGAACTCCTTATTGCCAAATTTAGACTTAAATTAAAGAAAGTACAGAAAACCACTAGATCATTCAGGTGTGACTTAAAACAAATCCCTTACGATTATACAAAGAAAGTGACAAACGGATTCTAGGGATTAGATCTGATAGAGTTTCCGAAGAACTATGAATGGAGGTTCATGACACTGTACAGGAGGCAATGATGAAAACCATCCCCAAGAAATGCAAAAAGGCAAAATGTTTCTTGAGGAGGCCTTACAAATAGCTGAGAAAAGAAGAGAAGCAAAAGACAAAGGAGAAAAGGAAAGATACACCCATTTGAAGGTAGAGTTCCAAAGAATAGCAAGAAGAGAATTAAAATAAAGCCTTCCTTAGTGATCAATGCAAAGAAATAGAGGAAAGCAATAGAATGGGAAAGACTAGAGATCTCATCAAGAAAAAAAGAGATACCAAGGGAACACTTCATGCTTGCTCCTTGGAAGAAAAGCTATGACCAACCTAGACAGCATATTAAAAATCAGATACATGACATTACCAACAAAGGTCCATCTAGTCAAAAGCATGGTTTTTCCTGTAGTTGTGTATGGATGTGAGAGTTGGACTATAAAGAAAAGCTGAGTGCCAAAGAACTAATGCTTTTGAACTGTGGTGTTGGAGAAGACTCTTGAAAGGCCCTTGGACCACAAGGAGATCAAACCAGTCCATTCTAAAGGAAATCAGTCCTGAATATTCATTGGAAGGACTGATGCTGAAGCTGAAACTCCAATACTTCAGCTGCCTGATGTGAAGAACTGACTCATTTGAAAAGACCCTGATGCTGGGAAAGATTGAAGGCAGGAGGAGAAGGGGATGACAGAGCATGAGGTGGTTGGATGGCATCACCAACTTGATGGATGTGAGCTTGATCAAGCTATGGGTGTTGGTGATGGACAGGGAAGCCTGGCATGCTGCAGTCCATAGGGTCACAAAGAGTCTGACAACTGACTAAACTGAACTGAACTAGTGGGCATGTCGGTGCTTTTGCCTTTAGGAGGAGTTATTTATTTATTCATTTATTTAGTTTTATCTTTGTTGTCTGAAGTGTAAGTCCAGAGTTATCTCTGTCTCACCCTGCTTCTTTCAGGCTCCAGGATCCATGCACATTGCCTTCTTTTTTAGAGAGAAATCCACCCTGACATTCTAAACTACTGTTTGCTATACATGCTCTTTAAACATGGAGAGGAGGTGGGACAGGAAGACAATTGTTTTTCTGACCAAGCACCTAATTAATTACCGTGCTGAATAGCCTAGGGCATAAGCAGTCCTCAGCATAAGTTGATAATGTTTGAAGCTTCTCTGAGACTCCATTTTGAAATAGATCTCTTGCTCCCAATGCTGTGATGATACTTTAAGTTGTGATTTTCTGTTTCATTTGTCCTGTCAATGTCTTGTATTTGTTTTCTCTCTTCTAGACCTTTCTCCAATTTTCTGGTCCATTGATGGCTCCCCTTCTTGTTTCCAGCATGAGTTGTTTGTGCATCCTATTTAAATAGATCAGGTAGTGGGTATACATGTATTTATAAGTTAGATCCATCATTTGAAATAATTTCTATCATTTAGATGATTCCACAGACATAGAGCCTCAGAATCTAGACTTGAGCTCACTTCTTATTCTTACATTGTACCCTTCTGTTTCATCATTTCACTCAGCTCTGAGTGCAGTTGAAGCAAATTTCATATGGAAATGGGGTCATATGTGGAAAGAAACCACAGGGAATCAAAGGGAACTCAAAGAGGGGAAATTATAGGAAAAACAACACAAGATCTCTCATATCAGTGGTCTGATAGTAGCGGATAGCTTGCTTCCTATCCTTGCCACTTCTTTTAAAATGAAATCTCTGAGATGACCCAGAGGGATGGTATGGGGAGGGAGGAGGGAGGGGAGTTCAGGATGGGGAACAAGTGTATACCTATGGCGGATTCATGTTGAAGTATGACAAAACCAATACAATATTGTAAAGTAACCTCCAATTAAAATAAATAAATTTATATTAAAAATAAATAAAATGAAGTCTCTATTTAAAGAAAACACACTTAATATGTCTGGCCTCACTGGTAGTTGAAATTCAAGAACTTTGAGTTGTGACAATTGACTGAGATAACGTTGTGGTGCTGGAAGGGAATTATGAAATCAGAAATACTTCACCTTCTCCTAGTCAAATTGACTCTGAAGATTTAGGCAAATCATTCTGTCCTTGAACTGGCTTGAATTTCCTTATATATAAAATGAGGATAGAACCAATTATTTTCAAAATTCTTTGGTTCAAAATTGAGCAAACAGAGGGAGGCAAGTGCAACTTAATTAACTGACAAGGTTACTGATGAATATGAGTATGGCCGTTGTAAATGACGATGATGAGAGTGTATCTTGAAGGTCCAGTAATCGTTATGAGTTATCCTGAGTGCCAGACTGGATTCCAACTAAGGTTTGGTCTTCAATAGTGTTAACCTGGGAAGGGCACATGCACATAGAGACAGTTACTCTAAGAGAGACTCTCCCACTTGAAGGCCACCAGACATTGTTCCAGAGTATAGATCTGTCTATTGCAGCAGTAGCTGGTTTGTTGCTCATATGCTCATACGTCTACAGGGCTGTGTCTTTTGAGAGAAGCTGTTACTCTAAGGTACCTAACTAGAACAGATAGAGGCTCAAAGTTTCATTCTTTATTATTATAATTTTCAAATATTTATTTGGCTGCATTGGGTCTTAGTTGTGGCAGGTGGGCTCTTTACTTGTGGCATGCAACGTTTTAAGTTCTGGCATGCAAACTCTTAGTTGCAGCATGTGAGACCTAGTTCTCTAATCAGATATTGAACCCAGCCCCCCACATTGGGAGAGTGGAGTCTTTGCCACTGGACCACCAGGGATATCCCTATCCTTTATTATTTGCTGAAGACCCTGATCTAAGATTCTCAGGGCAGAGCGTGGTGTTTGGGTTTAAGTTATTAAATCCCATCCTGATGGTTGGCTTAGATCTGGCTTCTGTCTCAGTTTTCTTGCACAGAGATCTTGCTTTTTATTTATCTGAAGAGTCCTGAGAAATCCATTCGGGAGGGCCTAGTGTTGGTTGTATGTTCAAAAAGGGGAGCTGTGGGTCTTACTTTGAACCTGCATATGTATACTAAGTACCCTATTTCAATTTGCTAAAGCAGTTCAGCTACTTTGTCTTGCCCTTGTTGGCTTCATCCTCACGAGATTGGATATGCATCTTCTCTGTGCTGAGTTCTTCTGAGACGGTGAGCTTCCAGGCTTCCATCACAGCATCATGTACTCACTTATGTAGGGCCTGGTACATTTTATCTGGATACCTCTAAGCCATTTAATACCAATGTGTATCCCACTCACAGGCCACAACTGGCATGCCCAGCCTTTGTTCCACTCATTAATTTCTTCTGCTCAGTCCCCTTGACTTGGCTGCCGTGTCTTGTATAACACCTGCCCATGTTCACCAGAGGGATCCTTACCTTTGCAGACTATTTTAAGAGGTATCACTTTGCACTCAGATAATGAACATCTCATGGGTTCTAGAAACTGGCAGGGCCATGTTTCTCTCATATTCAGAAGAGCCTTATTGGTATCGATCTGCAGTTCCATTTGGTTCTCAAGCAGGAACTTCCATCAGAGAAAGAAGCTGTCCCTGCCTCTCCTGAATCATTGAGAGAAGGAAAGCAGAAGAGATGAAAGTTTGGTGTCACAACGACAGTAGGCTATTACAGACAGGTGAAGAGCCTTTTCTTAAGTTTTCTACCCCCAACTGCTGTTCAAGTAATCTAAAAGGGACCCTCCCTGAAACTGATTTAATTCTCAGGAGGAATGAAGAGACATTTAAAGGGCAAGCCAACTTCATAAAATGACATTAAAAAGTTTTTAAATAGTGTTTTGTTCTAAAGGGTGTTTGCAAATGTCAGAGGTAATTTATTGATTACAGCCCTAGCTGTTCTTGCTCAGGGATGCCTACCTGCCTTTGGTTTAACTAATGCTATTGAACCGTGCTCTTCATATGAATTATCTCAACTACCTCACGTTGTTTGCCTAAACTTTCCTGGCCCACTGAAATTTACCCACAAATGAACAAAGTGAAGGTCGCTCAGTCGTGTCTGACTCTTTGCGACCCCATGGGCTATAGAAGTCCATGGAATTCTCCAGGTCAGAATATTGGAGTGAGTAGCCTTTCCGTTTTCCAGGGGGTCATCCCAACCCAGGGACTGAACTCAGGTCTCCCACTAGCAGGCAGATTCTTTACCAGCTTTTCCTGAGCCACAAGGGAAGCCTAAGTCTCCTGGAGTGGGTATCCTATCCCTTCTCCAGTGGCTCTTCCTGACCTAGGAACTGAACCAGGGTCTCTTGCATTGCAAGTGGATTCTTTACCAACTGAGCTATCAGGGAAAACCCGCAAATGAACAACAGATGGTATTAAATCTGTGATGTTTATACTTCTTGTGCTACTTAACTTCTCTTGTAAATTGCATAAAGTCTTGAAAGTGGCAATGGAAGTTAGTTGCCCTACACGTACCTGAGATGTATTACAGGCTCCTGGACAAAGTTGAAAGTTAGTTGCTTCTTCTGAGGATGTTGCTTCTTCTGAGGATGTGATTATGAGTACCTAAAAAATGAAAAAGCCACTTTGAAAGGAGACACATATTCCCCTTTAAGTTGAGCTGAGGACCAAACCTCTCTCATATTTCTTGGGCTCTGGCCTCCATTGTAAAAATATCTCTGATACTCTTAATGATACTTATCAACCATTAGTGGGAGCCAAGAAATATTGTGGAGGAAGTTGATATCATCTTAACACTGTCTTGAATGAATTCTTGAATCTCTCTGAACTCATGTTCCCCATTTCCAAACAATGGAGACTGTAATAACTGCTTTGACTTCAGGGTTACACTAAAGCCCCAAGGAAATGAGAACAGTGCACGTGTAGCATAATTTACAGTTTAAAGGGCTTTGCAATACCTGGGGAGGCTGAAGCTGATCACTTCCCTTCTTATTTTTAGGACCATTCAGAATCTAGACATGAGATGTGTTCACAGCCTTTAATTTAGCCAGGCAGTGTGTATGAGCACTAAATTATGTGTGCTCACTTAGAGCAGCACATGCCAAATGTTCCCGGAGCTGTGGGCTGAACTCCAGTGTGGCCACAGACCAAAGCCTGCCTAATTTATCAACAGAGCAAAACCACTAGCAAGTAAGAGAGAAGGTTTTGGTTGCTATTATAAAGATTTTATATAGTGTAATAAGATCTTGTTCATTTTAGGGGAGGGAGTAGCTACTTACTTTTGTTATAAAAGTGATAATATGCTCATGGTAAACAAATTTATAATACTGGTGAAGTGAGTACGTGAAAATTAAAAATCCTTCCCCTGACCCCAATCTCACTCTCCAGGGAAGGTCGCTGTTAATGTGTTCATGTATATCCCACTAGATATTGTCTATTGTAATAGGGATGAACAGCTATTCACACTCTTCTGCATCTTTTCTTCCCCCCTTAAATATATATAAAATATATATTATATATATATATGTGATTGTACATACATGCGCATACAGAATCTACTTTATATTTTAGTGGCTATATGTCTTATCACATGCATATCATGTATTGTATTCAACTACTTTCCTGTTAAGGTACAGTAGGTTTTTAAAAAATTTTATTTATTGATTTATTGGCCATACAGTGCAGCATGCGGGATCTTAGTTCCCTGATCAGGGATCGAACCTGTGCCCCCTGCAGCGGAAGCATGGAGTCTTAACCACTGGATCAGCAGGGAAAATCCCTTTAAATTTTTTTATTTGTTACTAAATCTGTAAATACCCTTAAACACATAATTGACATTATTTTGTAAGTTGAGTAAAAGCCATACTTTTTATTGCTGCTGATGTTTTATTTAGAGATTTTCAAAGCTATAGTAAAGCTGAAAGAAAAGCATGATTTCCAGATTTCCTTTACCTAGAGTACCAAAGGTAAACACTTTGCCATTTTTGCTTTCTCTCTTTCTCTCTAACTATGTGTTGGTATTTATACATCCTGCAGAACTGTTTGAATGTAAGTTTAACACATTATGTGATGTCACTGCTAAATACTTCACCATGGCCTAAGAACTAGGCCACTCTCCTATATAACCATAATGCCATAGACATATCCAAGGAATTCAACATGAAATTATCAATATGATAATATTGCCTAGTGTATGGCTCATATTCAGATTTTATCATTATTTTAAAAAATGTTCTTTATAGCAGTTATTATTGCTCTTCACATCAGATCCAGGCGTTTGGCATGTTTCTTGGTGTGTGTATGTCTGTCATGCAGTCGTGTCTGACTCTCTGCAACCCCATGGACTGTAGCCCACCAGGCTTCTCTGTCCAGAATTCTCCAGGCAGGAATACTGGAGAGGGTAGTCTTTTCCTTTTCCAGCAGATCTTCCTGACCCAGAGATCCAACCCAGGCCTCCTGCACTGCAGGCAGATTCTTTACCATCTGAGCTACCAGGGAAGCCTCCTTCAATCTAGGACAGTTCTCTGGATATTTCATGTTGTTGCTATCGTGACCATAACTTGCTTGAAATGTTTAGGCCAGTTATTTATAGAACATCCCACCGTCTGGACTTTTTTCTTTTTGTCTCCTCAGGGTTAGATTCAAGTTAAAAGTTTCTTGCAAGAATATTGCATAGACGATGTTGTTACTTCTCATTGCATCCCATCAGGAAGCAATGGGGTTTCAGGTTCTAGGATTATTGAGGATGACTCACTTAAGAGGGTTTTCCCAGCTCACTTCATCATAGTTTATATCCTTTATAATTGATGCGATATCTATGTGATCATTTTGAGATGTGTGATTCTCTTACTACTCCACACCCTTTATTCATTTGTTTTCTGGTGACGATTACTACCGGCATTAGTCAACATGTTCTAGCCACAAAATGGTGATTTCAGTCTTCTGTCATAACTGTTTTGGTGCCACTCATGGATGCTTACATTGTAATTCATTCACATGCTTAATTCTGCCAGTGGAAGCATTGTCTCTCTTTTTAAATTTATTTATTCATTTGTTTTTGGTTGCACTGGGTTTTTGTGTTTCTTTCTCTTCATGAGGGCTTTCTCTAGGTGCAGTGAGCAGGAGGTACTCTTCACTGTGGTTCGTGGGCTTCTCTTGTTGCAGAGCAAGTCTCTAGGGCACTTAGGCTTCAGTAGTTGAAGCCCGTGGGCTCAGTAGTTGCAGCTCACAGGGTTTTAGTTGCTTGACGGCATGTGGAATTTTCCCAGACCAGGGATTGCAGCTGTGTCCCCACATTGGCAGGTGGATTCTTATCCACTGCACCACCTGATAAGTCCTGAAAGCACTGTCTCTTGTTTCCTATGTCCTGGCTATTTTCCTTGCTATCTAGCACAAGCTGTTCTGGGATTACATTGCCATTTCCTGGTTCTAAACCTGGAACCTCTGGCTGCTCCACAGGGTCCTGGATCTCTTTCCATGGGAATCATTTTTTGGAATCAATATCTGACAGCTTTTGGTATGCTCATTGCCACTGTAGTAGTCTTGTTTCTAGGCCCCTGATTCAGAGAACTATAGCCTGTAGGCTATATCCTGCCTATGGCCTATTTTTGTGCAGCCTGTGAGCTAAGAATGATTTTAACATTCTTAAAGGATTGCAAAAGCAAAACAAAATGTAACAAACACAAGCAAACATACAAAGAAATATTTTTTAAAAAGAAGAGTGTGCAACAGATATTGTATATTGCCCTTGAAGCCTAAAGAATTCATTAAGTGTCTCTTTATTAAAAAAAAAAAAAAGTTTTCCAATCAATGTTTCTCAGCATATAGAGCTAAGGAAATATATTTTGAAAGTAATATTGAGCATACTATTACCACCAATTCAATTTCAGCACCATAGCTTTTCCCCGTCACATTCGTGACTTTCCCCCATTATGCATTTTTAACTCCCTTTTTGCAAAGAAAACCAGTTTTCCAAGAAAAATTATATATTTACTCATTTGTTCTTTCCTGTAATATATACCAAGTGATTTAAAAAATACATCAATACTGTAGACAGGGTACTGAGTTCAAGTTATTCAATTAACTCCTTTTCCCCTGTAATTATTTGATCAGTGTGACATATGCTAGATTCCTTTGTTTTTGTTTGTATTTGCTACTTTAATAAAGTGAGTCCCACAGATTTTTTTTGGTTTCCCAGTTTTTCATGCTGTACTTCAGTCTATTAATGTGAAATAACATTATGTCTAAAAAATGTATTTATCTTCATTTAAAAAAAAATGCCTTATTGCTAAAAAATGCTATCCATCATCTGAGCCTTCAGTGAGTCATCATCTTTTTGCTGGTGGAGGGTCTTGCCTGAATGTGGATGGCTGCTGACTGAGCAGGGTGGTGGTTGCTGAAGTTTCGGGTGGCTGTCTTATTCTTAAAATAGGACAGCAACTAAGTTTGCTCCATTGATTGACTCTTTCTTTCATGAACAATTTCTCTAGAGCATGCAATGCTATTTGATAACATTTTACTCATAGTAGAACTTCTTTCAAATTGGTGTCAACTTTTATTCACAGTAGAACTTCTTTCAAATTGGAGTCAACTTTCTCAAACCCTAACTCAGCTTGATCAACTAAGTTTCAGTTCAGTTCAGTTCAGTTGCTCAGTCGTGTCTGACTCTTTGCGCACCCATGAATCGCAGCACGCCAGGCCTCCCTGTCCATCACCAACTCCCAGAGTTCACTCAGACTCACATCCATCGAGTCAGTCATGCCATCCAGCCATCTCATCCTCTGTCCTCCCCTTCTCCTCCTGCTCCCAATCCCTTCCAGCATCAGAGTCTTTTCCAATGAGTCAACTCTTCGCATGAGGTGGCCAAAGGACTGGAGTTTCAGCTTCAGCATCATTCCCTCCAAAGAAATCCCAGGGTTGATCTCCTTCAGAATGGACTGGTTGGATCTCCTTGCAGTCCAAGGGACTCTCAAGAGTCTTCTCCAACACCACAGTTCAAAAGCATCAATTCTTTGGCGCTCAGCCTTCTTCACAGTCCAACTCTCACATCCATACATGACTACTGGAAAATCAACTAAGTTTACATGATATTCTAATCCTCTGTTGTCATTTCAACAGGCTTCACAGCAGCCTCGCCATCTTGAATTTGCATTTCAAGAAACCACTTGCATTTGTTCATCCCTATGAAGCCGCTCCTCATCTCTTCAAGGTTTATCTTGAGGTTGCACCAATTCAGTCACATCTTCAGGCTCCATTTCTAATTCTAGTTCTCTTGCTATTTCCACCATATCTGCAGTTACTTCCCCCACTGAAGTCTTGAAACCTCTCAAAGTCATCTATGAGAGTTCTCCTAAACTCCTGTTATTAATGATGATATTTTGACCTCTGCCTGTGAATCACAGATGTTCTTAATGCCATCTAGAATGATGAATGCTTTCCAGAAGGTTTGTAGTTGACTTTGCTCAGACCCTTTAGAGGAATCACTATCTATGACAGCTGTAGCTTCATGAAATGTATTTCTTAAGTAACAACTCTTGAATGTCAAAATGACTCCTTGATTCATGGGCTGCAGAATGGATATTATATTAGCAATCTCTTTGTACATCTCCATCAGAAGTCGTGGGTGGCCAAATACATTATCAATAAGCAGTCATATTTTGAACAGCTAAAGGGGAAGAGTGAGATGGGGGAATGGCTTGGTCAGTAGAGCAGCTGGAACACATACAATTCATAGATTAAGTTCACTGTTTTACATAGGCATGGTTCACCTAGCCCTCAAACAATTATAATAGTATCATCAAAAATCACTGATCACAGATCACCATAACCAACATAGAAATAATGAAAAAGCTTGAAATATGGCAAGAATTACCAAAATGTGACACAGAGATACCATATTAAAAAAAAATGCTGTTAGAAAATGGTGCAAATAGACTTGCTGGACACAAGGTTGCCACAAACCTTCTTTTGTAAAAAAATGCAATATCTGCATGGTATATTAAAGCAAAGTGTGATAACACAGGTGTGCCTGTATTATTTCTCAGTGTGGAGGTGAAACTTTAAGGTACATTTCCAGAAGTGGGATAGCTCAAAGACTAAGTAATGAATATGCACTTTGGGCAAACATTGCCAATTCTCACCCCTATGGTTTTTTTTTTTTTCCATTTCTTACTGCATCAGCAATCTATGAATATGCCTTTCCCAACAGACTTATCAACAGAGTGAGTTGTGCTAATCAATCTCTTGAATTTTTGCCAATTTGGTAGGTGAAAAATGATATCTCAGTTTAGTTTTAATTTGAGTTCCTTTTAATTATAAGTTGCATGCATATTCGTATGTTAAAGGACAATTTATCTCCTTCTCATGTAATGACTATTTCTGTGTTTTACTCATTTTTTAAAGTCAGCTTTTAGGTAAAAGACCTTAGTTCTTAATTAATAGCATTTATAAGAGGAATCTTAATTGAATCTGGCTCCATGCACTAAAGTAAATAAATGTTTTAATTTCTCTTGGGCACTGTGACTCAGATGAAGAACAAATATTTTTCCTAAAATAAACAAATAACTCCTCCAACAGATAGAGCTTTGACCTTGAGTCCTTCTTTTAAGGCTCTTCCACAAGCAAATAAAAGATAATGCAATTGACAATGATCATGAATTGAGTGCACAGGTGCTGACTGGAGGCTTTATGACAATCTAGAATGAGAAACTGTGGATCACCTCATGAAATGCACAAAGTGAAAGAATATAAATTACCTTTAAGGAACATCAAAGACTCAGCACAGGTCCCTTGTAGACTAGAGCCAAAGCTGCCAAGTCCCTCGATGTTTGGCAGTTTCCCAGTCCTATCAGAGATGCCAAAGGACCTGAGGCAAATGGCTGTAATTCATTCTAGAAAGGCCTTCCCTTCATTTCACAGTGCAGTGGAGGAAATACACTCATCAGGCAAAAAATTCAAATCTATGTGATAATAAGACCTACAAGCCATGGTGAAACAGACAAAAAATACAGTTAAAAAAATGGAAAAAAAAATCATAAGCTAATATTTCAACAGGATGGCTCCCAGGTTCCTGAGAGAGACATTTTGTTTTGGGGGGTTGTAAAATGAGAAGAGGCTGGGAGAAGAAATTCCACCTCAAAGGAGTAGAAATTCTCTCAGGAAATGGAGGTAACAACCCTACAGTCAGGAAGAAACCTATGAAGATTAGTCAAATTGAGATGAAGTTAAAGTCAACTTGGTCAGACATCAGAAAAATAAAGAACTAAAACCATAGTGAGATTTAACCACCATGCCACTAGAAGGGTTAGCATTTTCATTTTTAAATAAAAGTAAAGTACAGGAAATGTCATTTTGTTGCGAACATGAAGCAACTGGAATGTCCCTAAACTGTTGGTCAGAGTGTAGCACTTCAGGAAAGTGCTTGGATGTATCTGCTAAAGCTGAATATTCACATGTACCAAGCAGAGCAATTCCGCTCCTAGGTATGTAGTCAAGAAACACATCATGTATGTGTGTACATGGAACATCATGGAATATGTTCCTAGTGAGTTTATTCATAGTAGTTGTTTACTTGAAAAACAACCCACATATTAGTAGGAAAATGGAAAAGCTGATGGTGTTATAGTCCTATAATATAGTAATATAAGTGAATGAACACAAACATAATATCAAATGAAACAGAGCAAAACATGGATGAGTGTATACCATATGGTTGCATCCATATGAAATTCATAAATGGTCAGAACTAATATATAGGCATAGAAGTTGGGATTGTGGTTTGCTTTAATGAAGATAAAGCAAGCAGAAACATTACCAACAAAAGTCCATCTAGTCAAAGCTATGGTTTTTCCAGTAGTCATGTATGGATGTGAGAGTTGGACCATAAAGCTGAGCACTGAAGAACTGAAGCTTTTGGACTGTGGTGTTGAAGAAGACTCTAGAGAGTCCCTTGGACAGCAAGGAGAACAAACCTGTCTATCCTAAAGGAAACCAGTCCTGAATATTCATTGGAAGAACTGATGCTGAAGCTGAAGCCCCAGTACTTTGGCCACCAGATGTGAAGAACTGACTCATTTGAAAAGACCTTGATGCTGGGAACGACTGAAGGCAGGAGGAGAAGGGGATGACGGGATGAGATGGCTGGATGGCATCACTGACTCGATGCACATGAGTTTGATCAAGCTGTGGGAGCTGGTGATGGACAGGGAAGCCTGGCGTGCTGCAGTCCATGGAGTCGCAAAGAGTCGGATACGACTGAGCGACTGAACTCAGCTGAACTTAATGAACATGGTGGGTCTGATGGGAGTGAGCCTGAGGGAGAGCTTCGGGTGTTTTCCAATATTCTCTCCTTGATCTGACTGGTATTTATAATTGATATAAGTGGTTACCATTTGTGAAAATGTACCCTTAGGACTTGTCCATTTTTCTGTATGTATGTGATAGCACAAAAATGAACTTGCTGAGTCTAAGAATTCTTATTCCTACATTGGAAAAAAAAAATTCGCATGGCCTAAAAGTTGACTGTTGTTAACTCAGGACAATCTAGACCCAGATTTTAAGTGAAAAACAGCCAAAGACTGTCAGCTCATTTTGATCACAAGCAGGCAGGCTACTTGTGCATAAAAAAAGTCCAGTTCTTGAGTAATCATCCCCTTAACTTGTTTTACAAACGTGGAGCCGTCACTCCACCAGGGAAGGTGATGATAACTGTCACTTTTGTTGTTACTGTTGTTTTATGGTAGGCATTCTAAAATTAGAGGCAAATAACTTCTGGAGCTTGGAGTTTATTGCATTTTCTCACTTTGCTTATCTTAAGCTATAACATCTCAGTGGAAATAGAGCACTTCCTAGTTTTCCTTTCAGATGCTCCCAGTAAAACAACACTGGAATCCTCCCCATCCCGCCCCCTCCCCCCCGCCTTTTTTTTCTTTTACTATCTTTAGAGCAAGAACATTGGCTCATATAAGAAAAGTGTGGTTCAAATTCCACATCTTTAACTTTGTTACACGTGCTTTGTGAGTAATAATAACCTTTTGACTAATAGTTTCCTTACTAATATGTAGATAAAACAATCTCTTTTCAAGATGAATGTGAATTTTAAAATAATATTGTTTTAACCTTCCTGGCTATGACTCCATCTATACCTTAGAAGTAATGGTGTGGTTTGGGATGGTGAGAAGGGATGGGGATTAAATATTTGTCTTTTAAAGGCAAGCTGTCAATTCTTGGCTGTCTTTTGCATGTGTGCCTCTCCAATACCCCAGTTAATATTTACAATCCAAATGAAAATGCATTCCTTGGCTTGAAGGAGGCAGTCCCAACTAGACCATCGTCTTCCTCCAGTTTTCTGCACTTCGATTAAATTTTATGTGACGGAGGACATTATTTCACATTTGATGAACATTTAGGAGGTTAACTAACATGTGTTTATGGTACCTTATTCCCCCAAGTTACATTCTGCTAATAAAGTGTGTGTACAAACTTACCAGTAACCCAATTATAATCCAATCATTCATTCATTTCATTCAACACACATGCCTAAAGCTAGATACTGTGGTGGGCACTCAGATTTCTACCACTAACTCCAGAATTTCAGCAGCAGCTTTGAGGTAAAAAAAGACACGTTTAAAAAAAAAAAAAAAGTAAATAAGCCAAAGATTACTTATCAACGTGGCCTTCAAGTTCCCTTCAGTTTGGCTAAACTTTACTGAGGTTTCTTCTTCACCATAACCCCTTTCCCTATGTTTTAGGTCCTTTAAGATGTAAACCTTCTTCCAGTCTCCTCCAGTTTTACAGCCAGGACTGTCTCAATGACCTTTGAAATGTAATTAGGAAGATAGGGTCCCTGTTTCCTGGAATCCATGGGAAGGTACAAGCCTAAATGGATAAGAAACAAATGCTTATCTCTCATACGGAGCAAAATGCAATCTAAAAAGATACATGCACCCCAGTGTTCACTGCAGCACTATTTACAATAGCCAGGACATGCAAGAAACCTAAATGTCCCTCGGTGGAGAAATGGATAAAGAAGATATGAAACAAACAGTGGAATGTTACTCAGCCATAAAATGAAATAATGTCATCTGAGTGACACAGATGGACCTCAAGATTGTCATACTGAATGAAATAAGTAAGACAGTGAAAGGCAAATATCATTTCATATTGCTTATATGTAGAATCTGTAAAAATGATACAAATGAACCTATTTACAAAACAGAATTAGAGTCACAGATGTAGAAAACAAACATTGTTACCAACAAGGAAAGGGAGAGGGGGTAAATTGTGAGATTGAGAGTGATATATAAAGTAGGTAACCAGCAAGGACCTATTGTATAGCACAGGGGATACTACTCAGCACTTGGTAATGATGTATGCAGGGACAGAGTCTAAAAGTGGATATATGTATATGAGTACTAATTCACTTTGCTGTACCGCAGAAAGTAACACATTGTAAAGCAACTATAATAAAATTTAATAATAATTGAAAAAACAAAAGCAGGTGGCCTAATCCCCTTGACCTCCGTCCTCAAGTCCTCCAGCATTTTTCCATCTCTGGCCCCAATTGCTTAGAAACTCCCCTCCCTTCTGTTTCAGCAGGGTTGAGTCCAGTCTCTCTCCCCTATTGCAATATTGTCTTGGCCTCTGTTACAGTAGTCTTGCATGAAACCTTCCTTGCCCGTTTCACTCACATTGTGCAGGTTTTCTTTGACATGGCTAAAGAGGGTGAGCACTTTTACATGAACACTTAGATACTCATATTTTGGTGAAATATCTGCTTAAGACTTTCCCCTATTTTTCAATTATAGCTTTTGCCTTTTTTTAAATGACCCATAGGTATATTATCACCTGGGTCTGCATGCTTTTTTGATATGTGTATTTCAATGCATTGCAGAGTCACTTTCACATAA